>NC_139894.1:33312648-33707356 GCF_905171665.1 Trachurus trachurus
CGGTGATAGAGAAAAAGAACAGGACAGGGTACCATGAGCTCATGAGAAGTCCCATATGCCACAAAAAGTAAAATCTAGAAGTGCGTACCGGCCCACATAAAGCACTGGGTGCCACATGGGGCACTGACTTACGGTGGGGTGGTATGAAGCCTGAGCATGAGCGCCTGCGCACACAGTACGTACTCATGTTACACGTGCACACACAAACACACGCCCGCACAGGTTTTGGTCGTAGCCAATTTTGTCTGCAAAACCCAATCTACTTCAATTACCAACACTGCAAGAAAAAATAGACCTACTCTGCCCTACAAAGGCAAAGTGCCGTATCTGCATTTTTTTTTTTTTTTTTTTTTTTTGACCAATCAAAAGTGTGGCACATTCTCTTCAATCTGGTAGAATTTGATATTGGTACTGCTAAAATTTCCCAAAAGTTATTGGGCTTTTTATACCAAGCCAAAGTGCAGTATCTGCACCAAAACCAAGGCAAGAGTGCAGTATCTGCCATAAAACGGTCAAAATTGATCAGAAAGACAAACTACAGAATGCATTTAATTCCACCTTTATCTAATCAATTATAGACTTAGTTATTCATGATGCTTAAAAACATAACAAAAGCCAGTACAAAGCAATCAATATAATGCCTCTGACTGGGCATATAGCCCATTATATTTTTGGTGGCCAATCAGATTTCAGGGGTGGCCCATGCAACCCAAGGCCACTCCCTGAACACGCCACTGCTGTCTCCCTGAGGTGTCAGGGTGCTGTGCCATTGGTGGCCCCTCTGTGGACACTGACACTGTTAAGAGATACGCCCCCTCCCCCACCTCCCCCCCTCCCTCCCCTCCAGCTCTACAGCACTCCCTCCCTATACCCTCAGTCGGGCCACTTAGACAAATATAAATCTTCAGTCACACACATGAGGAGTCACCGATGATGAATCACCGGGGAAGAAATGGGACCTTTACTTGGAGTGCATTGTCACGCAAGCAGATTATAAAAGCATCCCAAGTAGAAATCAATTTGAAAGAATGATTGGCTGCCTCATCCAAAGGAGAAGGAATGTGACTTCCTGTGAACTACTAAATGCGGTTATTGCTAATATTGGAGTTATAATACTTCCCCTTTTTTTCCTGATTTTTTTTTATTACTTTTTTTTTCACATTCTTTTGTCGTCCAATCGAGCAGCCTGAACATGAATCTTGACATCACACTACATCTCACAGGTGCACTTGGCTGTGTGGACGGTGCTTAGTCAGCTGTGAGGAATCAATTTTAGTGGCTATTTGAAAGAATTTGCATTCCCCACCCATTCTATTTCTCTTAGATCATGCACAAGAGTGCCAGCTTACGTTAAAAGGGTGCTTCAGCAAATTAGTTTGCACTTGCACGAAACTGGTCAAATGGTCCGACATGGTGGCGGAGGAACTATGGAGCCTAATATATGTGCAGACACTACACGTGGTAAATAGTCTTTTGGCTGAGTCTTACATTTTTAAAGGGGAACGACAGCGACTGAATTGCAGTGGTATTGAACGTCCTGTGGAGGACTCACACATTGGATCTTACACCTCTATTGATGCAACTCAATTTGCTGAATCCTGCTATCCATGATTTTCAAACCTTTGTTTGACAGTTGTTTTTTATTTATATTTATTTGAAGGGGAACTATGCAAATGTTTTACCTTTTCTTAAACAGCTTCAGAGTAATTGTTATGGAAATGACTTGTTACAGGGAGAATGGAGGTTCTCTGCCTTAATTCCGCCTAGCGTCTCTTAGCCATGAATTTCCTTCTTGCCTGCTTTGTTGAAAACAAATGCACATGGCCAAGGGGTGAGGGAGGGAGGGGGGTTAGCTTCTTACGACAGTGGAAATATGCACTCCAAAACAGGGCCGTTGCTAGGAATTCTGGGCCCCCTGAAAGAATACTTAAGTGGGCCCCTGCCCGCTGACTTTTCCCTTTCTTTCTTAGACTACGTATGTATTATCATTTTTTATTTACTTTGTTTTGATGCTAATGCAGCATTACTATGAGTATTAGTCATATGCAGAGTAATTCAGTCATACAAAGATTAGACTACTGGGGTTTTTTGTGGGCCCTACTGGGCTCTGGGCCCCTAGAATTATCATCACCTTTCTCCCCTATACAACGGCACTGCTCCAAAACTATAGGGGGAGCTCTGTAGAGAAGAAAAGCGACCAAAAAAGTGAAAAAAGTGACCGGACTTGCATAGTTCCCCTTTAACCTTTATATAACCAGGTAAGTCAATTGAGAACCAGGTTGCATTTACAATGACAACCTGTGCCAGAGGTAACACTAATAACATAAAACAAATATAGGCACATTTAAAGCATGGAGGCAAATTGTCAGAATTTTATATCAAAATGTAAAAAAAAAAAAGGAAAAATTAAAATGTACAGAATATACATCAATTCTGACAGCCAGTAGCAGGAGCAACATCACTGAAAAGTGTCTGCAACAAGTTTGTGAAAGATGAAAGCAGTGTGACTGAGTTTATGAGACTCCATGCCTACCATGATCATTATGAGATAACAATGGCATCCTCAGGGTTATTTTCACACCATGGACAAGCTCCAGCAGTATCCAGCATTCAACCTTTCCATGGAGTGAGTAACAGTAGTGCTTAGTAGTAATTGATGTCAAGGTCAAGGTCAAGGTCAGGTTTATTTATATAGCACCTTGAACCAAAGTGCTTTACAGTTGAAACAATTTCAAATACAGTTTAAACATCAGATAAAAACACAATAATAAAAGCACAATAAATAAAATAACATTGGATAAAACATTGGATAAAAGCACAACATACAATAAAACTGCAATGATAAAACAATCGGTCAAGGGTTAAAAGCCAGGGAGAAGAGGTGGGTTTTCAATAGAGATTTAAAATGTACTAAGTTTGGAGCTGTTCTGACTGGGACTGGCAGGCTATTCCAGAGTTTAGGAGCGGCGACTGCAAAAGCTCGATCGCCTCTTGTCTTTAATCTTGACTTTGGTGTGCTGAGGAGGAATTGGTCAGCTGACCGTGATGCTCTGCTTGGAGTGTCAGTGTATAAAATAAATGAGTTTTTGCTTTAGTCTTGATTTGTCATGTTTTTTCCAGCAGTAGCCTACAATTGTTTCAGTGGCAGCCACAAACTGTTGGACAAATTTATCTGACATGTTTGTTTCTATAAAATGTTTGCTAACCCTCAGAAAAATCAACTCCCTTCGTTCTTTTCTTCACTTAGGGGCAAAACTCCCAGTGAGTCATTTTCTCATCACCTCTAACCTGAACACGGCGTCAGCAGAGAAAACATGAATGCAGCGGTTGTTGTTTTAAAGGAATGAGACATGACAGGGCTAAAGTAACTGTTTTTTTTCTGACAGGCTAATGGTTACAAAGAAAATCCTGCTTTGTTCCTCACAGCAGCCGAGACACAAGGCCCAGCTGTGAAATGATAGATGTATTGAGATGTAATGGGCCTATCAGTGGCAAAACCAACTTGTGTTATGAGGCCCCTGTTGTAGAGTGATGGCTGATGTCCGTTACCGGGCTGACAGCGTAGCAGTGCTGCCGAGATGGGATTTTTTTTTTTACGTCTCTCTATCTCTGACAACATCAGCTTTGTGACTCTGACAAATGTGCGGGGTGCATCACAACAGTCTGCGCGTTCTCTGAGAAATAAGACTGGAGAGGCAGATAATTAAAGAAGAGACAGAAGGGGGGAGTGGGGGGGAGATGGAGCCGTGTTAGGCAAACCAATACTGCAGGCTGAGACTGGCCTTTTAATGAGAAAGACGCTCCCCTTGTTCAGCTCCACCTCACGCTACATTACGCAGTTTAAATGATTTCACATTTTAGTTGTGTTACATCACGAACCCACAGTGATTTTTAATGACAGGTTTGATCAGATTGGATCGTGTGAGCCTTTGTCTGGGTGCTGCTTTTCTAAAAATGAATGTATGGAAAAATACATAAATAAATAAAAGATGCCTAGTATTAGTACATAAAAGATGCACTGTGTGGTCGTTTAGGTAGAATTGCTTCCATCACAGCATGATGCCAGTTGATGCTGTATTATGTTGCAGATCCTGTGTCTTCCCTATTTGTCATGCACGTTGTGTTTGGAGTAGGGTTGTTACCTTTACTTGTCGGTGCAAGCTATTTTTAGAACGGCGGAGCAGAGCCGCGAGCTGCTCAGAGCTACGCTACAGAGACTAATGGGATTTCTTGGTTTTCCTTTTCAAACTCATATTCCGTTATAATCTCATAGTGTGGTGAATGTGCAGGTCACAACTTGTCCACGAGAGCGTTTTGGAGTTGTTGGATTGTGTATTTGATGAGGGAAACCAAGAAATTTCATTAGCCTCTGTAGCGTAGCTCTGAGCAGCTCGCGATTTTTCTTTTGGAGGGGCCATTTTTTTTGCTGTTATTTAATGACTGGAAAGCAGGGAGAGAGACATGTGCTAAATATCATCTCAATTGAACCAGCGCTTCAGATACCTATGGGACGTGCTCTCGAAACCGCTCGACCAGCGAGCACTACTATAGGTTTAAGTTTTAACCATTTCAGCAGCTGTGTGTAGAGACAGTGATATTTCTGTTAAAGGGGACATATTATAGAAATGTCTTTAAGACACCTGGGAACTATTTTAATTTGTGGAGAGGGGGCAGAATACAGTATGTCTCCTTTAAAAATAAATCAGGAGGAATTTCTAATGAAAATAACTTAAAGCAGAAATAAGTGATATATTTGTGTTAATATAAGTCTTAAATAGTTATATCTTCCGACAGCAATCACTTACATAGAGTGTTTGGTCTGAAACACGGGTCTGTCAGTCACTCTGCTCTGCTCTGAGCCGAGGAGAAAACATTTATCGTATCCTACAGTTTTTATCCAATGAGGAGAGAGAACGGCATGCAGGGCTGTGTGTGCAGCCAAGGAACGCCATGAATGTGGTGACGTAGGGACGAGGACTGTTATGGTGCGTTCAAGGAAACTCGTAACTCGTGTTTTTCCGACCTGTGAAGTCGTACCAGTTCGATCTGGTACGAGTTCACGGGTCGGAAGTTACGAGTGGCCGTTATAGTGACTTTCACCGGTAAAACAGGTCGGAAAAACACGAGTGGGTTGCCTGGAACGCTACAAAGTCGTAAGTTGTGACTTGAAGCTGTAATTTACGGTTTCAAAAGCCGGCCTGGAACGCAGCATTAGCCAAAACGACCGGATCGCTTACTTCTGCTTTAATAAAACTGCCTGCAAACTATATGTGAAGACGGATTGGTGGCCCGTGTGAACACAGGAGCTGCAGCGTGTCAGTTTCACACAAAGCTGCTGATAAAATTAGCATTAGGACTAGATTGAAGAGCACGGGGACTTCATGACAAGATTTACTTCTTTGCAGTAGCAGTAAATGTGCTTTCTAATGACATAGAATTGAACTAGATAATGAGAATATTGAAGCTTGCATGATTGAATAATACTTTAGGGAGCTTTATTTGTGTGTGTGTGTATGCTTTTTTTATTTGTATGTTATTTTTTCCAACCATGTTATTTCCACTTTATTTGAAGGACAGCTCGTTTTTGTGTGTGGGCGGAAAAGCACATATTGGCTTTCTGCCTATCTTTTTTTCTTTGCCACAAAAACATTTTTAAAAAGTACCATTGACGTTGACACCGATCCCTGCCGCCACACCCACTGACTATGTATTCCCTATGATAACAATTTTGTTCTTGTCTCTCACTTGTGCCGTGCACTGTTTGTTTCGTGTTATCACTGCGTGCACTGCCACTGTGCACCAGTGACTGCACTTTGCATTGTGCAGCCTAAGTGACAGGGATGACACGAGTGCACTGTGACTGCACATTTACAAAACTCCCAGTTCTCTTGTAGAGCCACTCAAGAATCCTCTGTGTAGCTGGGTCCTGGGAGACTTGACAATACGCTGCTTGCCCAACCATGATATCTTGATTGCCACAGTAACAGCTTCTCTCTCTGAGGACCAATCAGCCAGACTCTTTGTCAGTAAAGCAGACTGTTTTCTCTTGCCTGGCTGAATTGACCTCTCGCAATTGCTGCTTGACCCGTGTCACGGTGCAGACAAGAAAATACACACCAGCGGCTGAGAAGACCATCTATCAGCTGACACAACTTACATCCACACAACACAGCTGCCAGGTGAGGGGAGGAAAAGAAATGAAAAAAAAGAAGAAAAAAAAAAACACTGACATTGACATTTGACATAATGCTTTTTCCAACCAGCCCACTGCTTCTTGCAGACTAATTCACACCTTGTGGTTGCTTCACTCTCTTTACATGTCCTCAGACTGTTTGGAGTTAGGTATTTTACTTGCAGAGTACATCATAGACATACATGTATACTGTATATATATATATATATATATATATATATATATATATATATATATATATATATATATATATATATATATATATATATATATATATATAAAAATATATATATATATATATATATATATATATATATATATATATATATATATATATATATATATATATATATATATATATATATATATATATATATATATATATAGCTACAGGTGCATCTCAATGAAGTAGAATATGAAGGAGGTCAGCAGTCTTCTCTTTGATACTTAGCCAGACTAAGAGACCATTTAAAGCAGTGGTTTTCAACCTTGGGGTCAGGACCCCATGAGGGGTCGCCTGGAATTCAAATGGGGTCACCTAAATGTCTAGTAATTGATACAAATATTTTCTTATTATGATTAACACTAGAACCGCCAACTGCCGTTCATTTGACGACTTTGATTTTCATTTGTGCATAACTTTATTTAAAAAATACATTGAAGTCCACCAGTCTGTGACTTTTCCTAAAATGATGTTGGGCAGCACCCCGTTTTATTAAATACAATCAATATTACTCACACAAAAAAATATCGATCATGTTTTCTCATTTTTACCTATAACCGCCACGTTCGTTCATTGGACGACCAGAGAATTCACCGATTTGCGCCGACATTATTGGGCTTATGCGCTCTCTCTCTCTCCCTCTCTCTCTCTGTGTGTGTGTGTGTGTGTGTGTTTGTGTGTGTGCGTGCGTGTGTGTGTAAGTGTGTCTCTGTGTGTACACGTGCGCAGGCTGCGCAGATGCACACTCACGTCCACACTTCACACACGCACGGTGCAGAAATTATTTTCCAGACTGGACAGACTAGTTGTAGAAGAGGTGTAGCCACATTCAGGGGGGAAATATCAATATGATATCAAAAGAAAACGAAATTTGTTTTATAAAGCCAATATTTAAGAGCAAACGAGTCGCTGTGCTCTTCATGTAAAGCGCCGTAAAAGAAAAAAAAAAAAGGTTGTTTATACCGTGGAAACCCGGCTTTACAGGCGGGGGCGGGGTTCCTACGGTATGTCCCCCCGCCCCCCCCTGCCTCGCGGAGGCTGCGGGGTGTAGCCTACTTCATGGCCCAGAGTAGCTGTTAAAAGACTACGACAAATGTAACACCTATACAGCACTAATTAACACTTTATTACAGTTCGTTCAATGAACGACTCATGGCGGTTATAGGTATATAGTGTGCAACGGCGGTGCTAGTGTTAAAACACCACACTCAATCGTAAAGCAGAAGTAAGCGATCCGGTCGTTTTGGCTAATGCTGCGTTCCAGGCAGGCTTTTGAAAACGTAAGTTATGGCTTCAAGTCACGACTTACGACTTTGTAGCGTTCCAGGCAACCCGTAACTCGTGTTTTTCCGACCTGTTTCCTGTGAAAGTCACTATAACGGCCACTCGTAACTTCCGACCCGTGAACTCGTACCAGATCAAACTGGTACGACTTCACAGGTCAGAAAAACACGAGTTACGGGTTGCCCCGAACGCACCGTAATTTCTTGTCAGCCGATGGAGTTAGCAGCCCCCGCCCTCGTCATGGATCTATTGGTCCTCGTCCCTACGTCACCACATCCACGCGCATCCCTTAGCTGCACACACAGCCCTTCATGCCGTTCTCTCTCCTCATTGGATAAAACTTGTAGGATACAAGAAAAGTTTTCTCCTCGGCTCAGAGCAGAGCAGAGTGACTGACAGACCCGTGTTTCAGACCAAACACTCTATATAAGTGATTGCTGTGGGAAGATATAACTATTCAAGACTTATATTAACACAAAAATTCAGCTTACTTCTGCTTTAAACAACTGTATTCTATACTTTCACTTTCTCGAATATAAATAGAGTCCAAATAAAATGCAGCAAAATATCTGAGCTGGCACATCTTGATTGATCGCCGCGATCACGATCATTGGTTGCCAGAAATGTGTGATGTCAAAATGGGGTCACGAGCCAAAAATGGTTGGGAACCACTGATTTAAAGGCTCAGGAAAACTTTGCTGGTGTCTGGAGTTCATTAGTTGATATTGTGACAGCATCAGATTACAATATGCGCGTTTCCACCGCAGGAACTTCGGGGTAGTTTTACGGGGCCCAAAATTGGTCTGACTCAAAGCAGGATGTGACGCTAAGAGAAAGCCCCAAAATAAGCTGCATTTTTAAAACCCAACGTTACTAAAAATGGAATAACAGCAGGAAAAAAAGAGAGAATAAGTCAGTAAAAGACGAGAGTGGCAGTAGGCCTGGTAAAAAAAAAAAAAAAAAGGTGATAAATATGCGATCGCAGGATTACGTGACGATCGAGATGGAAATTAAGAACCCCATCTTTTTTTTTTACTTTTCAGAATATATACTGCCAGAAACAACTAGAGCAGTAAAAAAAACCTCCGACCTCGCAATGATCAAAAGTGTCGCACATCGCCATAAGAGCCCGGTGGGTCCTGTCTGCAGTGGAGCCACGGCCACCGAGAGGGCCGAGTGAGAGGACGGTTCCTGTAGAGGTTCCTACCCCCTCCTTTTACCAGGAACTCCTGCAGTGGAAACACGGCTAATAGTGAACTTTTTCACTGTATTACAATTTGTTGATTTACTGAATTTTGGGTTTTCATTAAATGTAAGCCATAATCATTACAAAATAAATAAATAGATGGACTATTTCAGTCTTCATGTAATTAATCTATGTATATGAGTTTCACTATTTGAATTGAACAATTGAAGTGCAATAACTTTTCCATTATATTCTCATTCATTAACGCTCATGTTGTGTTCATTTCAGGTTAAAGTTTAACACTTTTGTGTTCCCTGGTCAAAAATGGCTGCTATATTAAGACTCATCATAAAACTGTAATAATACTATTATCATAATTTGTTTCATTAGTTTTCTTAATCAACTTAGGTTCATGTTTACGTTACAGGCTTTTAATTTATACCTGTTATTTATGGCCTGTATGACTCATTCATCTGAGCTAATGGCATCTGACAAATGAGGATGTACTTTAGCTCAGTTTTTTACACCAATTGTAGTTCCCCCATTCATTTCTAATGACCTGTCATTTTTGACAGGCACAACAAGAGTGTACAAAAGTTGAATAAAAAGCACAAAGTTGTATGCAAATAGATATAATTAATTTTGTCCCTTGAAAAACTCTTTGTAGACAAAGTCATGGAATCTTAGGTCAGTCTGATCACATTAAACCTGTATACTTCCAGTTGGAGTTCTCAACTGACCAATCCCAGCTGACGCATTGGTTCCATTGGGGTGCAGCTGACTGATTTAGGGGGCTTTCACACCTACCTCGTTTGGTCCGGACTTTCGGACTTTTCAGATAGTTCGGATCAAATTGACTGGTGTGAAAGCTCCCCCGGACCACGGTCCGGACTAAAGACCGAGTCTTTGGTCCAGCCTCAGGAGGTAGTCTCGGTCCGGACTATCCTGGACCAAGGTCCGCTGCTGCGTAGTGTGAAAGCATTTTTTTGGAAGGTTCGAACTATCAGACCAAACACAGGAAATAACGTCAGATTCGCACGTGCCGAAAAAAGTAAATAAACAGAAAAAAAGGAAAGAGGAGCCACGGCAACCGGCGGCAACACTTGGGGAGAGGAGGAGATCATATTATATCCAGATTTGGTCAGAGGGATGGGTGTGTCAGTGTAGGCTACACTTGTAAACGTTTACACGGAATTAAACAGTAGAGTCTTTAATATAAATCCCCAAACGATACATGCATTTTTTTATATAGCCTATTTTTTATATATATTGACCCGAATATATTTTTTTTCCGCCGAAAAAAGTCTGAAAAAGACGGATATTTATCAGCGGGTGACACCAAACAACGTCTGCCCCAGCAAGTCAGAGCTTTTATTTCTCTCACACTCACACACAAGTGACCTGGAGAGATGCAGCCGCATCTGACAGGAGGATCGCGCGTGTGTGCGCATAGCGTGTGTGCGCATAGCGTGTGTGTGTGTTCCCCTCCACTACACAAAACAGCTGATCGCTGATCGCTGCCACTCTGATCAATGAGAGCATGCGGGACAACCCTCTTTTTTTCTCTCCTTTCATCAGCTCTAAACTCACTCTTCTGCACCGCGATTACAAACCACAGCGTGCTTTGCAGCAGTAGGCTATATTTTTCTTTTTCTTTTTTTTTCTTTTTTTACACATATTTTTATTTTATTTTTTTCAGAGCACTTTCTATGTGCATGAATGCAAAGTAGGTTTCCAATACGCAGTATACTTAGTCACTTTACTCTAGTTCAGAGCAACAAACTTGTGCAATACACCTAGGCACTTATTTTATTTTTCTTAAAGTTTTTTTTTTTTACACTATAGCTTATTGCATATTTTCATTTTTTGATTCCCTTGCTGCACACTGCACCCTTGTCTGAGAATGTGTATGTGTATAAATGTTTGTCTTGTTAAGTCAGTGACTGTAGGAACTGAATTGCCCTTCTGGGACAAACAAAGCATTCTGGATCTGAATCTGAATATGTGCTTCCAATTTGAGTTCTCAACCGACCAATCCAACTAGACGTGCTGGTTTGTGCCGAAAATACAGTAAATGACTCGGGTCGGGCCTCGGGCTGTTTTTGTTTTGTTATTTTGTTTGGTTGTACTGTGTGTTGTGTATAGTGAGATACACTGAATCAGATGCTGTTCATTTCAGTGATGATTATCTGCTGACAGGAGGATGTAGAAGTTAGTTCAGCTTCTATAAGGTTCTCCTGCTTGTATGTCTGGTCTGATTGAGTGTTTCATTCAAGTTTCATCAGGCCATTATGGTTGGTAGAGTAGAAAATTAATTTCATCATCACTATTATTATCAAGTGTGCCTTTATTAGAACGCACAAATTATGCAACAGCCCAGGTGCCGAGAATTAATGCTAGTGAGTCGGGCCATGTCGGGTCCCGGCTTTAACACCCCATTTCTTTTAAGCCCATTGAGAACTTTTCTTCCAATGCAGCCTTTCTGCTGGACCACCTTCCCCCACTCCTTTTCAATATCTGACTATTTTTGTAGCAGTCTCTTTCACAACCTGACAAACAGGCTTACTTCTCCAGTCTCCACATATTACTTCCCTCTGATCTATATAAATAATTGAGAAGCAACACAAAATGTGCAATTAATCATCCCACCTCTCCATTATGTCAACCTATTGCCTCACCTTTCAGCAGGAGAGAAACACATGGTTTGATGATCCTTTTTATACACCATGTTTTATTTGATAAAGAATCCTCCTTAGCTTTCCCAGCAGGTCTAGGGGTTCATTTGGATGTCTAATTCATGTCTGCACAATGTCTCAAGGAGCAACTCCCCGAGAGGGAAAGACTGTCCAGGTTGGTAATGGTTGTAGTTTATCAGCTTTTATAATGTTGTACTCGCCATGCTAATCACCTCCACACCAAGAAACCTGTCTGATCACCTGATTACTTGAATTTGATTCCTTGAAGTCCTTTAGAATGACAAAGACAATACAGCTGTCAAGATTGTCTGACAACATGTCCCCCTGAGAAGCTGAGAGATGTCATAACCTTGTAAAAAAGAAGTCAATCCAATGATATCACTGGCCGTGTGTGTGTAGGTGTGAGAGAGTCTCCTCTGTAGAGATCTCCTGTGTCATTCTTCAAACAACTACAATCACATCTTAGCAGCTGAATGTAACTGTGAGAACGACACTAAGACGCTGAAAGTGTTCGCCCTGATTCCCAGTGGTAAGGCTCGTCTCATCATGACTACAAAGACATGCTCAGCTTTTATACACTCAATCCCTCTGAATCTGGGTTCAGATTCCACCTCCTACTGAGTCTCAGTGCAGATTCTTTTTCTTCACATCAAAGGTCATGGCGTACTGCCAGGCCGATCAACCCTCTGGTCTGTAATTTAGTTAGCCTTACTTATCTGAGATGTGTTAATTTTGTGCAATTATTATACATCAGCATGTTTGGGTGTTACATTATGGAGAACCCCTGGGCTCTGTTCTTGAACCTCTGAATTTATATCTTTCTATTGTGCTTCTTTGCCAAATTCTGTAAGTGTAATTGACTTAGAGTTCAATTAAAACAGAGACGCTGGTCATTGGCCTCGTCCAACATAGACACTGGTATGAACAAGTAACAGTATGTGGCTTCTCAACATATGTGACCTGATCCATCAAAATGAGTCACAGTGACCCAAATTTCAAAGTTGAGATTTTGGTATCCATGGAAAGATTAGAAAATAAGCTTTAAAATGATACCCTACTCAAAGTCATACATTTGATGGTTTTCGAGATGTGGCCATTTAAATTATGATCTTTCACTCTTTTTCCGTTCTAAAATCTGAGAAAATTGCAGTTAAAGTTTTTGCCAGTGACTCTGGCATCTGTTCCTGTACCACGTGATTACACGCACCCTATAGGGTCCCTTGTTGTCATAGATGCACCATTCAATGACCCTCAGAAAGCAGGGAATCTCACAATTCAGATGCTTTTTACAGCTTGTCTCTATCATAAACGGTTCAGAAGTTGTCATGTTTTGTTGACGTTTTGTAAAACATGTGCAAGCGTTGTGTCGATGCTACGTTCGGTTTTGCATTGTTGCTACGTTCGGTTTAGCATCTGTTTCTGTGCCCGTCCCTGCTCGTCATAGAGGCTCCATTCAATGACCGTCGGAAAGCGGAGAATCCCGCGATTCAGATGCAGTTTACAGCTCGTCTCTATCATGAACGGTTCAGAAGATATTTCATGTTTTGAACCGAAGCAACACTCATTTTCAGAGGGTTTAAGTTGCAAGTCAACTTTAAAGCAGAAGTGAGTGATCCGGTCGTTTTCGCTAATGCTGCGTTCCAGGCAGGCTTTTGAAATCGTAAATTACAGCTTCAAGTCACAACTTACGACTTTGTAGCGTTCCAGGCAACCCACTCGTGTTTTTCCGACCTGTTTTACCGGTGAAAGTCACTATAACGGCCACTCGTAACTTCCGACCGGTGAACTCGTACCAGATCGAACTGGTACCACTTCACGGTCGGAAAAATACGAGTTTCCTTGAACGCACCATAACAGTCCTCGTCGCTACGTCACCACATTCACGGCGTTCCTTGGCTGCACACACAGCCCTGCATGCCGTTCTCTCTCCTCATTGGATAAAAACTGTAGGATACGATAAATGTTTTCTCTTCGGCTCAGAGCAGAGCAGAGGGACTGAGAGACCCGTGTTTCAGTCCAAACACTCTATGTAAGTGATTGCTGTCGGAAGATATAACTATTTAAGACTTATATTAACACAAATATATCACTCACTTCTGCTTTAATCATCATTTACGTGCCTTTTCTCAATTATCTGGACTGTGAAACTTTGGGAGATTGTTTTTGAATGTCATTGCTTTGAAATTAGGGCCATTTTTTTTGTTGATTTTCTATGGGGTTTCCACGTTATCAGCTGATTATCTTAAAATAGAACGTTGCGACATCCGACTCATTTTGATAGAACGGGTCACATATGGCAGTTGAGACTTGTAGTGTTATAGTTGTTCCTCGCATCTCTTTTGAGTCATCACCAACACCCAGAACAAAGCTAATTCAATATTTTCCATCTGTGGCAACAGATGAAGCCCTAATTCACACATTTGTTTGATTCTTACCACGCGCTAGTACTAAAAAGTCTTAAAAAAGGTCTTTCTGGTCTTCCTGTATATTGCATCCTGTGGTCTTCACAGGGCCTCAAGTGGAAAAGCATCTGTGTGATTCTGTTGAGGCATTTAAAACCAAACTTAAAAACTCATCCTTTGTTTCATCCATAAAAAACTATTCTCTGCTGCCTCATTGAAGTCCATAGACACTGAGCTTCAACAGGCTTAATGCACTGAGACGCTATGGGAATGTGTGAGAAGAAAACTGCCTAACTAATGCATTTTTAGTGAATAAGATGTATTTTTGTTAGAAACTCCCGCACACGTTTCAGTCCTAGACCTTCATCAGGGAACCAGTTTGATGACAATGACAATGACACCCATATATAAACTGAAAGCTTTCATACTAAGTATGGGTACTCTGCATTAAAAAAATAATTAATTAAAAAAAAAAAACCTTCTGTTGCAGTCACGTTATAATACAGTAGATCATAAAAACCCACAACAAAAACCATTTACATGTCATCATAATAGAATCAGATACAGGAGGCCTAGGTCAATTCTTATACATATAAATAGACACATAAAGTAGGTCATCCAAAATTTAAAATGGACCTAACCGTGTGTATAATAAACATGGGTTGAAAAAAATATATGTATCAAACAACCTTAAAGAAAAGCACTTTCGACACAACAGCTCATATTTGACCATTTATTTTTTGACATTTAAGAGGAAGCAGAACTTCCCATGCAGCCTTAGGGCAAAGCAATGGTTTACAATTGTCTCCTCTAAATTTTGTGTAACTATGCTGTTATTTGATTTGTTGTTCTCCATGTCTTAATTTCTTTCTTTTTTTCACGTATTCATCCATTTACTTTTTTTTCTTTTTCATAATGTTATTAAGGATATTTATGAAGGATAATTTTTCTTACAGTGTGAGGTAACCATGAAAGGAAACCCAATTTGAAGAGTAAAAAAAAAAAAAAAAAAAAGGAATGTACAGACCTAATCCAGACACAGAGCTACATCTGGCTACACCTTTGGAATTCCCAGCAGACAGCAGCACTCACCAGCAATCTAATCTAATTTAAAGTTAGTCTAATAACATTATCCATCATCCTCACTTTTAAAATAAAAGTTACTAAGGGCATTAGAGTTTTAAATCCCATTGTCTTTCACTCCTGCTGCGCTGTGCTAATTACTGACAAAGAGCCATATGCATATGCTCATCTGACTGAAATAAGCTGCGGAGTCCAGCAGTGTCGATTTGTTTCTTTGACAAGCTGTCACCAGCTGCACTGCCCAGGGGTTTCACACCGTAAAAACTGCTCATACTACGCGGAAGACGTGATCTGCCCTCCCTTGTATATCTGCTGCGCTATTTGTAGCTGCCTACTTGAATTGTAATATGAGCTCAATGCTAATTAGAATGACAAAAGCGTGGTGACACACCCCCGATGCACCTGCATCAACACATAAGAATACTTCAAAGCCACCAATGTCAACACAACAAGGGGAAGACGGAGAAAATGAATAATGCAGATGCTCATGAGTTCGTCTGTGCATACATACACACACACACACATATGCACATCCGTCCACTGCTCTCACAGAAAGAGAAAGGATGTGAGTCAAATTACAGAAACAAAGCCCAGGGGAGCAGCAACCATATTACAAGTTCAGTGTGAGAGAAAGAAAGCTACATTAATGCATCTTTCATGAGCTTGGCCCCCGTGGCCCCTCCAGTCCCTCAGCAGCCGGGATCGCCAGCCGGCTAGCTGGCTATCTCCCAGCGGACCCCCCCAATGTTACCCACATGCAGCACATCTGGGGACTGGGCGAGCTCTGGCTCTCAAACGCTATTGGATTACCCTCACACACTGATAGTTTGCATACACACTGTGCAGCTCTACATGCACACACCACAGTCTTCTGTTCTGACTAACATACAGTAGTTCAGCGTTTAACATCCACATTAAAGGGATAGTTCAACATTTTGGCAAATTGGAGGAGGTTCATTACCTTAAATTGTCAGTGCAAGCTATTTTTAGATCGGCGGGGCAGAGACGTGAGCTGCTCAGCTAACGCAACTAAGGCTCATGGTATTTCCATGTTTACCTCATCAAACTAAATACACAGTCCAACAACTCCAAAACACTCTCGTGGACAAGCTGTCACCTGCACATTCACCACGCTATGAGATAATAACTTATAATTATGTAACGTTACAACACATGAAGCAAATACTTGCACTTTTGAGCAGCCATGTCTGGAATCCGGCTACGTATTTGCCTCGAAAACAACTGTAATGTTACATTGTTCCATAGCGTGGTGAATGTGCAGGTCACAACTTGTCCATGAGAGCGTTTTTGAGTTGTTGGATTCTGTATTTGATGAGTGAAAGGCAAAAATACTGCACGCCATGCAGAGCTCACGACTCTGCCCCGCTGATCTAAAAACAGCTTGCACCAACAAATAAAGAAATATCCCTTTAAGGAATTTACTAGGAGTTAAAACAAATGCCATAGAATTTGGTTTAAGTGGATCAGATAATAATAATAAGTTTACATTTCCTTCCTCTCTCTCCAGCTCTGCCAGTGACAGCACTCTGGGGCCTTGTTGACGCACAACTTCGCTAATGCATCATGAAATGTAACAAGAGCTCTCGCCGGCTCTCAACTCAGCGGCCTCTTCAAATTCCAACTTCAGAGACTCAGGTACAACAGAAAAGTTACAGTTCGTTCTCTTTCTATTTGTTCTTTTTTTTTTTTTTTTTGCAGTCTGTGTTTATTGGCCACAAACAGCCAATGGATGTGTTCCCAGACTGACAGCACTGTTGCTGTAACAACATGCTCTGACTGTGTGGGAGTGAAATGTGCCTGTAAATGTGTGTGACAGCTCAATCTCATACTGATGATCATCAACCACTTACTAGGAACTCTACTTTTTTTTTCTCTCTCTTCTTCCCCTCCCTGTCTGTTTACATTAGGGAAGATAACCAGCTCCATATTTTCCTGTGGCTTTTGACAATCCCCAAACTTTTCCCTCGCACCCCATGAACACTGTGTCGACGCTGAGTTCTGACAGCTGAAACAGTTTAATCCTACAAGTAAAAAACTGTTTTACATTTTGCACATCACTACGCAATTTCACCTTGTATCAACACAAGCTGATGCCTTTTTTTTTCTTAAAGTTTATAGGACCTACGCACATCAATAACAACAACACAACAATCATAATTAAAGGGATAGTTCAACATTTTGGCAAATTGGCCCATTGCCATAATCGCTATAGTCATAGCAGTAGGTTAATTACCTTTTATTGTCGGTGTAACCTATTTTTAGAACGGCGGAGCAGAGCGGCAGGCTGCTCAGAGATAGCCTACTACGGAGGCTAATGAGATTTCTTGGTTTCCCTCATCAAACCCATCAAATACAAAACTCCAAAATGCTTTTGTGGACAAGTTGTGACCTGCACAATCATCACGCTATGAGATAATAACGGAACGTTACAAAACGGAGCTGTTTTAGAGGTAAATACAGGGTAAATACAGAGTCTGCTTATTGAAAAACTGTCCCTGAACGCAAAGTGCATCAGCGGTTTTGCATGTATTTGCCTCTAAAACAGCTCCGTCTCGTAACGTTCCGTTGTTATCTCATAGCGTGGTGATTGTGCAGCTCACAACTTGTCCACGGCAGCGTTTTGGAGTTTTTGGATTGTGTATTTGATGAGGGAAACCAAGAAATCCCTTTAGCCTCCGTATAGCGTAGCTCTGAGCAGCCTGCTGCTCTGCTCCGCCGTTCTAAAAATAGGTTACACCGACAATTAAAGGTAACGAACCTACTGCTATGACTATAGCGATTATGGCAATGGGCCAATTTGCCAAAATGTTGAACTATCCCTTTAAAGAGGTGCAGTTGTTAAATTAACATGCACATCTCAACAGTAAAATGGTTTCAATAGTTCATCATTTGGGGGGTTTCTGTGATATTTTGTATGGTATGGTAGATTCATTTCTTTTTTAAATCATTTGTTCATACAGCAGGTCCACCAATCAGACATGAACATTCTGAGCACTGACAGTTGAAGTGAATGACACTGAATGACACTTCATCATAGCTCCTGTTAGTGGGTGGATATATCCGTCAGCAGGTGAACATGTTGTCCTCAGAGTTGATGTGTTAGAAGCAGGGAAAATGAGCAGAGGAAAATATTTGATCCTGTTTGACAAGGACGACTGGGTCTCTCTCATCTGAAAAGCTGCAGGAACAGTGAAATGGCCACGGGTTTATTGATACATGTATATCCCATCCAATAGACCAGCTACTGTTGCTCAAACTGCTCAACAAGTTCATGCTGGTTCTGATAGAAATCTGTCAGAACACAGTGCAGCACAGTTTGTTGTGTATTTGGTAAAAGGGACACAACATAATATTAGGCAGGTGGTCATCACATGATCTCATAACAATGAAAATGTCCTTGCCAGATTTAGTCTCTTCCACTTCTGAGTCTTTGAGACAAAAAAAAAAAGTAAAGAATAATCTTTATGTACCAGATCATGATCGGCAATCTAGCAGTTTACAGAAAAAAAACATGACTGTAGTTCATGTGTGGAGCGTCCTGGGGCTTTGGTTGCAAAAAGCGTTTTGAAGTCAGATAAAGGATTATTTCAACAGCCTTTGGCGCTCCGCGGAGAGATCAGCCACAGGTTAGAGGTGGACGCTCACGCTGTGCGCAGCATTGTCTGAGACCTCACTTCCACCGCGGCCTCTGGGGTTTTCACACATACACACAACTTAGACAAAGCTGGCCTTTGTCTACCGCTGAAGTCTTTCTGGATCATCCAGGTTTGGTGCACACAATGGCCATCAAAGACCTCTGCACACACGAGGTGATTTTTGCCATAAGAGGTCTGAGGCTCAGAGTCGTTTTTCAAAAGCTCTACTCTGTCAGAGGTCAGTGTCGGTGCTTTATTGATATTTTTTGGCCAAACAGGTGAACTTTGGTGAAGTTTTGATGCTTTTTTTTCTCTCTTTGAAAGATTAAATAGATCTATGTTTTTAAAAAGTGAGCCTGTACCTGCCCATATACAGTGTGCTATTGACTAATTATGTTTTATTTGCAAAGGCATCATTGCACTACAGTACAGTTGTTATGTGCTGCAGATGTTAAGCAGATTACATTTTTGTGGAACAGTGCGTCTAACAGCAGTTTGCTATGAACAAAAAAACAGATATTTCTTATTTCTGAGGAGCATTACAATGCTGAGGGTTAGAGGTAAAACTGAATACTTGCTGAATGACTGAAATTAGTTCACAGCACTGAAAAAAAATAAAGAAATAAATATCCCCTTGGAATTATATGGTTTTATCTGACAATTTTCTTTCAAAATTGAGTTATTCACATATTCCAGTTCTGGTACTTATTCAAGTTGTATGCATTTTTGGTCATTTAATCTGGAAAATAAAAGGGTTCTATCTACAAACTCAAACTCTATCTTTGTTTTATAAGGTTCTAAACCTCTATGGGCCCTAGTCTCGTAGACCGCGCAAAGTCTAACCTCAGCGCAGCTTCGCCACGCCAACGGGGTGTGGCCCAGGTCCATTTCGCAAGATTGGTGGGCCGCGCAGTCAGACTTAGACCAGCGTAAACCCTCCCCTCGTCCCTCCCACCGGCGCAAACGGCGAAGAGGGAGGAGAGAGGGCGGGAGGGAGACAGGAGGAGGAGAGAAAGGCGTGGAGTGGGTTTGACACAGCCGAGTCAGATCTTCACCAATCAAATGAGCTCCTCTCCTCACCTTTAACTGCGCGGAGGGCGATGCGCGCTGCAAGTTTGTCATTTTATACTTGGACATGGACGGAGGAAACAGCGACGCCAGAGGCTGAACCTCTCCCCGGAGGAAACAGCTGTTTCCCCGGAGGTCCGAGCTCAGAGTGACCAACAATGAGTTTACTAATAATAATACAAATATCCTTAATCAGGTTTGATCTGATACACTGAGAACCCCTGCCCAATGTAAGAAACAACAACTAATAAACTAATAAAGAAACTCACATTTATTCAAAC
This sequence comes from Trachurus trachurus, assembly GCF_905171665.1. Lineage (NCBI taxonomy): Eukaryota > Metazoa > Chordata > Actinopteri > Carangiformes > Carangidae > Trachurus > Trachurus trachurus. Next base: position 33,332,721 of record NC_139894.1, read on the forward strand.
CCTGCAGCAAGATGAGAGGTGTAATCACAACATAAACAAACACCATGCGTAACGGATGAAATCCGCGTAAAGGACGCTCTCTCTCTCTCTCTCTCTCTCTCTCTCTCTGTCCGTCTCTTTTTTTCTCTTTTTTTTCTGTGATAGAGATGCTGAGTATACTGTAGTAGGCTATATACTGACTATCTGATACCGAGGCAGTGGTGGTGGACTAAGAGAGATGAAGATTTGTGTTTTGTTTTTCATTACGGCTGCCTGATGCGCTAATGAATTAATAAGTAAATAAATAAATAAATAAAGCGATCATCACAAGGGCAGAGTGGTATCTCAACACGGCAGCGACATGCAGTCATCCACCCTCAGTCCTGCTTGGGACATCCACAGCTGCTTTTCAGTGCCAGTTCGTCCCTGCTGTGTTAATTCAGGTGGAGTTTCCTTTACGCACCGACAGCCTTTGATCTCTGCTTTGATCTGACGTCAGATGTGACGGGACAATCTATATAGATATAAATTCACGTGTTGATTCCATTAGTTGCATTAAATAGTGGTTATTGTGGATATTTATTGCATTGAAATGTGTCTGGAACTGTGGAGATCTGCCTGTGAGGTCTTGGTGACGTGTGTGCACTGCAGGTCAGTCAGTCAAACTTCCACTGCACCTGCTGCGCTCCGCGCTGCGCTGAGACTAGACCTGGTTGGAGGTGGCGAGCTTTCAGCGCAACCTCGGTGAGACATTTTCGCACAAAACTTCCACTGCACCAAGCTGAATCTGTGACGCCTCCCCCTGCTGCGCGGCCACGCCTATCTCAGCGCAGCGCGATCTACAAATCTCCCAATCTGACTTTGCGCTAGGCTGCGCTGGTCGAAACTTGCATTAGACCAGCTGCGCTACCTTGCGCCACCTGCGCTGCGCCAGCAAACTAGGGCCCTATATCTCAAATCTGGTCAGAATGCAGTTATGTATTTATTTATTTATATATATCATAGACCAAATGTTATGACAGAAACTTGTAGGCTTCAGTTCCAAAAAGATGAGAAAAAAATAAAATAAAACTACTTTGTGGCTTGGTCGTATGCCAAATAGATGAACACCTGACTTTTTAAGAAGGTGTTGTATTATGTGCAGCCATGTATTATTCACGTGTATGTATTCAAGTGGGACAACCCTAGGAGCTGCACTGAGCACAGTGGAAAGCCTGTAAGGACCTTGGGGCAGAACACCCGGGGGCAAAACTTAGAGCACTGTATCTGCTGAGAACCAGGCACCGCTCATCATCTGGCTAATCCAATCCCTACAGTCAAGCTGGGTGGTGGGAGGTGGGTGGTGGTGGTGGGAGGTGGGTGGTGGGGGCTGCAGGGACAGGGAGGCTGATCAGAACTGAGGGAATGATGAGTACAGACAAAAAAAAAATGGAGAGAAATCTTGCTCCACTCCAGCGTGCACAGAGCAATGGTTCATCGCTCAGCACAAATAGCACACTGAGTATATAGAGCCAAGATGATGATGATGATGATGGAGTCGCTGTCGTTGTCCTTGAGTGAACCGGGCAAAGAGCAGACCCTGTAGAACCTCTGTGACCTGATGAGTGAAGATCGTTGGAGATGTTTCCCGTCCAACCTGACAGAACTAAAAGGTCCAGTGTGTAAAATGGGGGGAAAACTGTGACTCCAGCGTTCAGTTTCTCACTCGCTCGCACTCACCCCTCCCGTCGGCAAAGTGACGGTGGCCTCCAAGGACAAAAAAAAATGTTTACCACAACTGGGAGTATTTCAGGAGCATGGAGCGATGAGGTGAAGATCTAAACCATTTTATGATGTGTCTGCTGTTTCCTCCTCCTTCTTTCCTTCCGCCTTCTTCTCCGTTTGTTTATATATGTTCTCTCTGGCTGGCTGGATTTTCCATTCAGGCTGCCGTACAAACATGGCGGTGCAAGATGGCGACACTCTCTAAAGCAAGACCCTTGCTACTGTATATAAAAGAATAATTATGAAAACCAAACACATTTGATTTTATAGCGATTATACACTTACACAAATATATTCATGGGTAGTATATTCAGATTTTGCCAATAAACCTTGCCAATTATTACACACGTGACCTTCAAAATGGGATAAACTGACCAAATCCATGTGAGTAAAGGTCTCACGGACCTGATCTTGTGGTCAACTTCACAAAAGGCCTTGTACATTGTGGAGTTAACCGTGTCACGACAACCAGGTTTCTGAAGGGGGTGGGAAGTCGAGGACAGGCCCTCCGACAAGCCGTCAGGTCGCTATCAGAAGCTGCAGAGTGAAGCAGCAACTGAGTTTGGCTGAGGAGGAAGGATCCCAACTGGGACCTGGGACAAAACATTAATGAAGGAAGACTTGATGTCAAGAAAGTGCAGATTATTCCTTGCATTGTAATATCAATTCCTATAAGATCAACTGACCAAATCCAGTTGAGTAAAGGGCCTCAACTGATGCCAATGGGGCTTCAACCAAGTATTTCATTACAGGTCTGAACACTTTTTTGTAAATGAGAGATATCAGTTTTGCATTTCTAATAAACCTCTAAAACACTCTGTCATTATATGATGTTAGCAGCATTGTTAGCTTCACCAAAAAGCTTTTATAGCAGACTGATAATGATAATGAAGTGCATTTATGTGGCACTTATCATTATAACAGATCACAAAGTGTCTCTCAAGGATAAAATAACAAAACAAACACATGCAAACAAATCCATCTCCATCAACAAATGAAGAAATACCACAGAAAGAGAAACACAAGCCTGAAATAAGAAAAAAAAAAAACTTTGTTAAAGAATCATGGTTTAGAAGTGATGAAGACCCAATCCCCATCTATCCTCCCTCCTGCCCATCTATCCACCATGGGACTCAAATCATGTCTGAAAACAGACCTGTTCAGACTGGCTTACTCTCATTCTGGCTGTAATGTCTTTGTTTTGCCGTCTTGTATTTAATTATTTTTTATTCTTGTATTGTTTTTCATGTAAAGGTGACCTTGACAGCCTTGAAAGCCGCCTCTATATAAAATCTATTACTATTGTTTTATTATTATAATTTATTTATTTTCTCTCCAATTGGATTCTATAAAAGAAAAAGAAAAAAAAACACTTCACTCACCAGCTTTTACCTGTGACTAAACTGTGAGAAATCTGCTTCAAATAATGTTTGGATAAAGATTCTGTAATTAGGAAGTATTTTTAACTTACATAATTTGGCAAGGGACGAACACGTATATTAAAAGAACCTGTAAAATATTTACAGACAACACATTGTCCCCCGGTGGCTGAGGTTAGGACAAGATGGTGTGGTCTAAAGCAGACTTGAGACACAATGTGTTTGTTGGCTGTGAACTCCAGTCTCTGGTGTGACAATGGAGCGGAGTGTTGAGCTGCCATCGGCCACCCTTCTGCCAACTCCACCGCCGTTAATAAACACAGCGCTTCGTTTACTCAAATAATGTGTTGCCCCTGAACGTAGCACAGTTTACACTCCCTATGTTCTCCTGCTCGCTTTAAATAACTTAAGATAATCTTGTGTTACTTCTCTCCTCAGGCTAACTGTACGACTTTCTTTCTTTCATTTTTGTTTTACATTTGTATTTTGCCATTTTTAAAAGTGATGCACATTCAGAATCAGCACTTATTGACTTGACTTATTGTACACTATAATATGGGTTATAGCCCTAAATGGAAAAAAAAAAACAAAAAAAAAAACAAGAGAACAAATGTGATAAGCACAAACAAAGAAACAATAAAAGTCCTCCAAATCTAGTATTTCAGAAATGGACAACGTGGGTGATACAGATTTCTAGCAATTTAAAGAGTTCTTGAATCAGAACTTATTTAAATTCAAAGTGATAGTTGAGCTTATTTGATGTGAGGTTGTGTGTAGTACTGATCTACAGTCAGTTTATACCTGCAGTTGATCTGGACTGGTGGGCTGTCAGTTAAGAGAGGCAGCATCGGCACAGAAGCTGAGTGATGAGCTGCTGTGGATAAAACCCTCTCTAAAAATATAGTTACACACCCACACATACACACACACACTCAAACACACAAAAACTCACTTTAAGTTCATGTGATATTTTGAATATTTTCACTGCCATCAAACAGCCCTGAGCGTGACTGTTGCCTGCTGTGTTCCTCTGTAGGTCAGCTGTTTGAGTCAGACAGAGGAGAGCAGTGGTGCACTTTGTGTGTGTGTGTGTGTGTGTGTGTGTGTTTGTATATGTGCTGCTGTGGCCCTGCAGCTTCTGTGCTGCTGCCTGATTCTCCAAACTGAGAAGGCCTACATCCAGATTTACTCCAGGTGATACACCGACTATGTACATACCTCACACAGCCACATGTCAAACAACCTGACCTGTCCCCTGCCTCTAATAAGAGGTTTGAGTCCAGACTGTGGTCCTTGTGGTCCCATTTTTTTTAATTTCCCTGGTACCACTTCACAATAAGACACCTTTTAGAAAGGATTTATAAATGATTATGAAGAGGTTTTTAGTTGTAAACTCACTGTAAATCATTAAAAAAAACAGTTATAAATAAGTTCTTACACAACTTTCATGTTTTGATGCAGGCTCACTACTTGACAAAATCAAGTTAATTCTTGTTTGTCACCAACTACAAACAAGTTAAACTCTTTTTCGATTTGCTGACAGCAGTGCTTGACGATACATATGCATGTGGGCTCACTATTTGGCAAACAGCAGTTTCACTGTTCCTAAATGTTGTGATGTGAATGGTTACATGCTGTCATTCCGACATCCCACCATTCCAACATTCCACCACTCAAGCATACCGCTATTCTGACATGTGAACGTCCCACTATTCCGACAAGGCTTTAATATAAGGAAATGTGCGTTACTCAACAGGTGACTCCCTTCTTTAAGACATGCTGATAGAGGAATACCCACATTGTGCATAATTATGCAGCAGAGTGCAGACAGGGACTAGTCTGCCTGTCTAGCCTCTACCTGGTCTTTTTACTAAACGTAACCAACTAATTTCTTCATTGCCTAAACCCAACAACCACTGCAAAATCTTTTGAGGAAAAAAAAAAAATGCTATTAAAGGAATTGTCGGAAAGGCAATAAAAGAAAAAAAAAAAAAATTCATCATTACGACCATAGGCAAAAATTGTCGAAATGGTGGTTGCCCCCCAATGTGAATGGTATGTAGAGGAAATGTCATTTTCAGTCAAGCACTTAGATGAAGAAGTTACCATAGTAACGGAGTTAGAAGGTGGGTTCAATTCGGGGCCTGCATCCGGATGCATTTGAAGGTCGATAACATCACAGCGTCGCAGCAAGGCCTGTCCCAATTTGAAGGCTCATCGCGCCTATCCTTCGTAACCTCCTGTATTTAGAGTAGATTCTTTGCGGGCCGATTATTATTAGCCACCTAGCATGCTATCAATCAGAATGCTGATGCGGTTTCACAATGTAGGACCCTTTAAAGGTGTGAAAAAGCCAGCACTTTCAATTATTTTTTACATTAGGACGTTGATTTCAGAGGTATCAAATTGGTTAATGCTTCAGAGACTAGACCGTCCCATTTACCAATGGTTAACACGGCCATAGAAGGTGCTTAAAGGCGTCCATTCCGCCTGACTATGTGGGGGCCTTAAAGGGATACACCAACATTTTTTTTTCGTGTCTTGCCTCACTCCCGAGTCCATGACCAGATAGACACCATCCTTTAGACTGTGCATGCATGCAGTAAAAAGGGAGATACGGGCAGAGCTGGCACCCCGCTAATTAGCTTAGCTCAAACACTGGTTGTGCATAGGTAATGTTAGAGCCTGCCTCCTACCCGAGCCGAAATCAGCAGTCAGAAGCTGATTTCATTTTAGCTCTAAACTCTGTAAATATATCACTTTATCGACATTTCAAACATTTTTAGGCGATAAAGTAGCCATTTAGATCAGCAGTGTGTCGTTAATTTGTCTAAATACCAGCTATTTACAATTTTGTTAGGACGAATTTGGCGCTACTCAAGCTAGCCGTTGTGACTTCCAGTTACTTTCACAAAATAAAACACCCTTTACATACAGAAAACCATGATGATAGAATTTGTGCTTTTACTTATAGGAAGCTAACCTACCCTCGATGTAGCTAGCTTGAACCAAAATAAACCGTCTTTGCTTGAACCCTCTGTTTTGACCAATCTCGTCCCGTTACCAGCATTTGACTGGTCAAGATGCCTTACCGGAGAGTTATGTCAGCTCTGAGACGAAGATCGGCCCACCGGTTTCCGTTTAGAGTTGCTGAAAGATTTCTCTGATGACTTTAGGTGGAGGCAGGCTAACACTACCAATACACTTCCAGTGTTTGAGCTAAGCTAATTAGCGGTGTGCCAGCTCTGTCCGTATCTCCCTTGTTAATGCACGCACAGTCGAAATGATGGTGTTTATCTGCTTGTCATGGACTCGGGAGTGAGGCAAGACACGAAAAAAAAAAAAATGTTGGTGTATCCCTTGAAGAGAGCGTTCAGCTTCCACAGATGCCGTAGGCTGTGTCAGTGTTGCCAACTTGGCTACTTTCTTGCTAAATCTGGTGACTTTCCAAACCCTCTCGGTTACTTTTTTTGTCAAAAGCGACTAGCGACAAATCTAGCGTCTTATTCCGGTACTGTTACAAACGTTTCTGGTTTGAAGACTCTGACATGAAAGCCCATTATCACTGCTGTTTTCAACGAGCAGCGGGTGCTGCCGTGAGCCCCGCACCAAAGCACTCACCGACGGTCAGCCTCGTCAGAGACCCGCTCCACGCCTCTGACCCAACGTTGCGGAATCATAGTAAATACAGCTTAAAGCAGAAGTAAGCGGAATTTTTGTGTTAATATAAGTCTTAAATAGTTATATCTTCCGACAGCAATCACTTATATAGAGTGTTTGGTCCGAAACACGGGTCTGTCAGTCACTCTGCTCTGCTGTAAGCCGAGGAGAAAACTTCTTGTATACTTCCTTGTATCCTACAACCTTTATCCAATGAGGAGAGAGAACGGCATGAAGGGCTGTGTGTGCAGCCAAGGGAGGCGCGTCAATGTGGTGACGTAGGGACGAAGAACAATAGATCCATGACGAGGGCGGGGACTGCTAACTCCATTGGCTGACAAGAAGTTAGCCAAAACGACCGGATCGCTTACTTCTGCTTTAATACTGCTCAGTCTTTGTTTTAACTGGTGTGTGGTGCTAGATATAGATGTTGGTTATAAAATCTGAAATCAACCACCAACATAGGTTTTCACCAAGCCTTGTTTATATCTTTTCCTTACAATAGAAGGAATAATAATGATAAAAAAGTAATGAAAAAAAACATAGTATGATAGTTGCTACTCTGATCCGCTCTGTGCTATTTTCAGCACCTTTTCAGTTGCAATATACCTAAAGTATAAGGTAAAGCTTGTTAGTCCAATACTCAGTGCAGCTCTGTAATATGTTATTCTCTGGTATGATCTTATTTCTGTCACGGTCTACCTTCACTTGATCTTATGATGTTGTATTAACCATGTAGTGTGAGCGGTGCCAGATGTTGATGTTGATGTTGCAAAGCTAGTTCGTCAAATATTTGTAAGAGTGCATGTATGCTCTCCGGGAAACAACTTGCTCCACATATCAAGAGAGAGATTTTCTGATGTTTACAGGGGGGCCGGGGCTTTTTGGTGGAATCAATGCAGGAGAGCTGCACTTTTTTTTTTTTTTTGTAAAGCAACAGACAACTAAAGAGTTTGTGAGTGAGTGGGTGAGTGTGAGGCTTCATTCCACGAGTCAAGGAGATAAACAAGGAGGGAGACAGGCTGAAAGTTGAAAACAAAAATAAATACCATGTAGTTGAAAAAAAAAAAAAAAAAAAAAGATCAGCTATCGTGTTGCTTCTCCTGCAGCAGATGTGATCCACGGCCGGGTTCCCTCTTGACGGTGATGGATGAATTGCTCCTCTCCGAGCGTGGGTAGTCTTCAAAGCAGCGAGCTACATGTTACAGACAAAACAGAATGGTAAAAGAAGCTGATGGACTTCATTTATTAAATCTCCCAGTAGAGCTTGTTTGACATTTTTTTAATCACACTCTGTGGTGCTTTATAGCCAACAGTAATTAAATTCAAACTGGCTAATTCCTCAAAACATATACTATCACGCTGCCATAATTTCCTTTCAATTAGTGCATTTTGGAGTCTGGGGATACATTATCAGTCTCCGACTCAGTGCGGTAAACAAGCCACCGGCAGCAGCAGCAGCAGCATGAGAGGAGATGAGCGCTGGGAGAGCATGGAGACATTTCCTTTCATCTTGATATGCAAAACCAGCCTTCATGTCTGCAGTGACTGGAGTGACTGGGGGTCTGTGTGCTTGCATGTGTTTTTTTTTTTTTTTTTTTTTGCTGGACACTGACATAAATGTGACAAGATCTTCGCTACCAGATTCACATTTAAACTTGACATGGTTTATGCAAGAAGTACACGAGGGGCCGACTTGACCATCACGGTGGAGGCGAGTGTAAGGTATATAGAGGCTGCACGTGTCACCACTGACATGTGAAGTTGTGGGCGAGGAGCTGGGAAACATAGGTACAGATACAGGGGAGCAGCTCTGCCCTACAAAGGCAAAGTGCAGTACTATCTGTAAAAATGCCAAACTGAGAAAAACAGCTTTTTGTGTTTTTCATTGTCAGGTTTAAGCATCAAATAACTACCAAGTCTATAATTGATTAGATAAAGGTGGACTGAATTAAATGTATTTTGTAGTTTGTCTTTCTGACCAATTTTGACCGTTTTATGGAAGATACTGCAGTTTTGCCTTGGTTTTGGTGCAGATACTGCACTTTGGCTTGGTATTAGCTACAGATACGGCACTTTGTCTTGGTTTTACTCCAATGGAATTACCGAGTAAATTATAGAATGGAGGGAGTACAGTTACTCTTTGCAGATGCTGCACTTTGCCTTGGTTTCACAGTGCTTTTTTGGATGGACAGTCAAATAAAAAGCCCAATAACTCTGAACATTTTAGCAGTACCAATATTAAATTCTACCAGATTGAAGAGAATATGCCACACTTCTGATTGGTAAAAAAAAAAAAAAAAATGCAGATACTGCACTTTAGCTCTTGTGTTGAGTTTTGTCCTTACTGTTCTTTGACAGTGGTTGACTATACTTCAGCTCAGCTTTCATTTCAGTATCAGCCTAGGATTGGCCAATCAGCAGTGATGGGCACGTTACTTTGAAAAAGTAATTAGTTATAGTTACTGAGTTAGTAACAGACAGTAACATGTAATGATAAAAGTAATTAATTACAATTAAAGTAACTATTGCGTAACTTTTTTATAAAATGCTCAAATGTGTCCAATTACTTGTGCTGTGCTTCCCTACCTAACCCCCGTTTATCTAACTACTGCACTAAACAACTCAGTATTCCTCCACACAGGCAGGCTCTGCGACGCGCTATATCACTCCGCCTATCTGTTTAGATCAAGGAAGAGGCGGAGTGATACAGCGCGTCGCGGAGCCTGCCTGTATGGAGGAATACTGAGCAAGTCAGTTAGTTCCAAATAAACATCTTTTTCCAACCAGTTGATGAACTGAAAAAAAATGTATATAACGTCCTACACTTGTTCCTACAGTGTTTTATTTTCTGATGGGACTTATTGAGTCAAGTAACGGCACATTTTATTGTCATAACGGCGTTCTAACGGAGGAAACATTAACATTTTGGATTACCCGTTACCCTAACCCGATCCAGTGGTATTAGTGAGAGATGCTCCTAAATTTGGTTGTGCTTTGCTGCTCAATAACAAAAAGGAATATTCATTCATTTATTTATTCACCTTTATTTAACTTGGAAGTACCATTGGCATCAGAAATCTATTTTGCAAGGGATGCCTGGCCAGTGTAGCTGTGGCAATATAAAATCAGTACATCAAGATACACAATAAACAAAATGTCAATTCTAAACGTCAACAAGTGTATCCACCAGGAAGTAAACATTTCTTGAGAGTGGCCGGTCTGTTTGCACTGATGAAATGAAGTGCATGAGACTGGTTAGGACCAGGTTACTATCTGACCAACATGTACAGATCTCTTAAGATCACAATTTTTCTGCATGTACTATTTATTACTCACATACAGTAAAAAGAAAAAAAGAAATTGCACGTGTCTCTTGAATAAAATGCATGTTATAAACATTCATAATCATGAATGCATTAAATGACTGTAAATGGCATCACAATGAGCAAGCCTGTAAGACAATGAAACAAGTAAGTACATGTTATATATATGCAAATATATGCAGGTGAAGTGCTGCTGAAAAACAAGTCATGCACACATGTCTAACTGACTATATTGTATTACTAAATGTTTGTGTTTGACTAATTATCTGTTGCGTCTTTTTCAACTCTACATGTGAATATTTTTATAGTTAATTCTAAGATATTATTGTTTTGTTTGGATTATTTATTTATTTATTAGTTTATTTTAACTCATTGAGTGCCAACCACGTAATTTCTCGTTTTTCGTTCCCATGCGTTGAGTGCCAAAAACGAGATTTTACGTTTTTTGCTTTTTTAAATTATGAAAATAGACACTTTAATACACATTATATGTAAATTTGGGGACTCTACGACGAGCAGAACTGAAATAGATGACGATCAAAGTCTCATGACAGCTCATGATCTAGAAGTTTTTATCATAACTCGGCTTTTTCCAGAAATGAACACACCAGAGTGTGTGTGTGTGTGTGTGTGTGGGGGGGGGGGGCTTGCAAAAAAAAAATTCTGTCAAAAGATTTTTTTTTGCTTTAACCCCTGATCCTGTCATTTGACTCCTGAATCCATCTCAAATAAATGTTGAAATAAAAATGCGCAGGTCTGAGTACATCAAAGAATTATTGCAAATGTCAATATCACACTTCTACACTAGATTGCTTTCAACTGAAGACTGGATGGTAAATTATTAAAGGAAAGAAAAAACTATATGGAAACGTATGGAAAGTCACAATGCAGCTGTGGTCTCCTCCCCCCCATGAGAACCATGGTGTCAGATGTGGAGGCTGGTAGATGCGCTGGGACTTGCTGATGTTTCCTGCAAACACTCAGTCCAGACATCCAGTTGGCGATGCAGACAGCGTCCTCGGAAAACAATGCAAACACATCTGAATGCTGAGCTGTAGGACACCAGGCTGCACACAAACACAGCACTGCCACTGCTCGGGTAAAAACATGTCCAACACCCTGCTACCAACTGATGCAGGGTTATTTCAAAAATAATTATCACAAACAGTCTATAATTATTGTAGAAGCCTGTAGTTTGAGCATCATTTAGTTGAAGACTCTACACCCTGTATAACTGAATATCAAAGAACACATATTGCTGTTTTTCACATGTCGCTAAGCGTCTTAAGAGATGACAAGACTTTTATTTTGAGAGCAGTCAAATTCCTAAAGTGTTCTAAAACGCCATCTGTGGGTATACACTGCTTGAATGGGCAGTGACCCTCCGAAGGGACCAGATGTTCATCCACCGTAACGTCTGGACTGGGACTTGGAGATGAGTGGCAGGAGCTCCGCCCACTTGTCCTCAAACTCTGGGATCACAGAAAGCTTGTCGTGATGGTCGACAGCCAAGTTGGGTGTCTTCTGTTGTCAGAGCGGTTCACCCGTAACAACACATGAAATATCTGCAATAACATGGAGACTAAAAAAAAAAAAAAGTAGAAAAAAATAAAGCCATAACTTGTGAATTAATTCCTGGATTCCCCGATCATACAGCAGATACAGTGAGGACCAGGCTACCTGCCTCCACTTGTCTCTCAGGACCTGTGTTTCTCTGTGACTGTGGTTTAGATTGGCTCCGTCAGGACCACTTACTTTGTGATTATCTGCTAATCATATTACCTATTACATGAGGGTATTAAAATGAAAAATGATTAAACATGTTTAAAAAAATAGGTTTTGCAGGCTAAAAGATTCAGCCCTCATCATTTGATCGTCTCTAATCAACCCTCTCATGGTCTGGATCATATTCTGTTTTGTCGTCCTCTAACATTTCCTCCTGTGATGCGTTGTTGCTGTCAGCTTCATGCTATAACAAAGATCTGATTAAGGGTTAATTGTTTGTTCACTGCTGAAAGGAAAGCTTTATATACCAGGCTGCAAATTGGGTACTCTGTATGATTGAGTGTGACAATATTTCCATTATATTTGAATATGATATATATAATATAATTTAATATAATATAATATGGTTTGTCTGGTATGTGTTCTCACTGGTGTTGGTGGTCTGTGAGTGTGTGTGTGTGTGTGTGCAGACAATGGAAAAAATAACAGATTTAAAGCTTTGAGTCTCCACACTGCTCTTCCCTCTCTGATGTGATGTTGTGATGCTGGTGGAGCTCACTGCTGTCTAACACACTGCTTCACCGTCTCCCATAGGTGTTCCACTCGGTTGAGATCTGATGGCTGCGGGGCTGGAGCATATGATTCACATCAGTTCCTTACTCATCAAACCGCAATTTGTCACCTGTCCATATGTGTTATATGTGTGTGTGTGTGTGTGTGTGTGTGTGTGTGTGTGTGTGTGTGTGTGTGTGTGTGTGTGTGTGTGTGTGTGTGTGTGTGTGTGTGTGTGTGTGTGTGTGTGTGCCCCTAAACACATTTTGTTTTTCCAAATACAGCAACATATGAATGGCATTTACAAACACACTGTAAAATAAAAGATAAATAAATAATGACAATCAGGCGAGGAATAACATAATTCTTCGAGATGATATTTTCCAGAAAATATTTGTGTATTGGTTAAATTGGAAGGATGGATACATGGCAGCAGGCTTGTTGAATCATCATCATCATCATCATCATCATCATCATCATCATCATCATCGATGGTGTTTTTGCTCTGAAAAAAGATGCAGATCTCATCAAGCAACACATCTCAACCGAGACATATAGGCTACATATTTATTATCATTTTCCTCATTATTATAACTACTACTACTTTCATAGGTCTTCTTTTGATGATGTTAATGATGATTGTGGAAGGAAGACAGGAAATGAGGCAGAGAGGGATAGAACAGGAGTCACTAGCTGCAAAGCCTGCTATATGCCAGTTAACCCCGCTCACCCAAAAAAGGGTTCTATGTTCCCTGCTTACTAAATAAAAGGTTATATGTTCCATGCTTATCCAAAAAAGGTAGGAAACATAGCAGTAATATGTTGTTTTAACATCTCAAAACACACACAACGGAACATAAGGCAGAGAAATCCCGGTGAAAATAGAACCTTTTTTGTGGAACATGGAACCTTTTATTTACTAAGCCGGGAACATAAAACCCTTTTTCCGGTGAGCGGGGAACATATAACCTTTTTTGGGTAACCAGGGAACATAGAACCTTTTTTCCGGTGAGTGGGGAACATAGAACCTTTTGCAGGGAACATAGATCCTTTTTTGCAGGGTAAGAAAGGAACAAAGAACAATTGGAAGATAGATACGCTCCCCCACCCTAATATTTGGCTGTGCTTAAAGGGTTTTACAGGCAGTGCAGCAACTGAGTGTGAATGGGAAGGAAGAACAAAATTGTAAAGCACTTATGTACATGGAGGCCATTTTCAACACATGCCTGCTTAGTAACATGTCCATGTTGTAGCAGTGTATCCTGTATTCTACATTATATCCATAAAGTGTGTGCTTAACAATGGCCGCACTCCAGCACTGAACCCAATAAAGTCAAGCTCCCCGCTTGGAATTCACTGCCAAGACAGTGTCATTCCAGCCTCAGAGCCGAGGCTGGAATAGATTTCTGTCCTGGGCGACAATGACACGGGAGGGTAGAAAGGACAAAAAGCTTCAACAAGACAGAGGAGCTTGAAGCGAATCGCTGGGCCGCACCGAGCAGAGACGGCCGACAGAGCTGCTTAGGCAGCCAGCAACATTTAACACCAGCTGCATTAGAAGGAAAGCTACCTCCTCCTCCTCCTCTGAGGTGGCTGCCATGCTCGCTTGTCTCCCTGACACACACACACACACACACACACATCCTTGTCTTATTGTATTTATAGAGACCTGTACGTTGGCCCTGAGACACACTTCAACTTAATAAAACTCACATTCAGAAAACATCTTCATTTGTTTGACAACACTCGCTGCAAATACACACATCACAACTCAAGTGTTTCCAGGGGACACTAGAAAGTGATGAACCCAGCTGGGATGACACTTGCGCGGACGTATTACGATAAAATCTTCATCTTCATGTATTATAATGCATGCATTGTTAAACATCTGTGTACACTTGTTCAATGATTTTACCTTCAAAACTCACAAAGCCTTAAGCAATAGTGAGGGGTTGTTGTGTCGAGTGTTGCTCCTCGGTTGGGGAACGCTCTGCTATAGTGTCTTTGTGTCTGGCTGATTCTGTTGACTCTTCTGTTAATCAGACAAGCTTTTAGTTGATTGGATGGCGTGTTTGTTATTTCATTTAATTTCATGTTTTTACATGTTTTAATGTGATGTATTTATGTTGTGTTATTTTAATTTATTATGCCACTTTGTGATTTCATCTGTGATAACTGCTCTAGAAATTAAGATTACTTACTATTTGCAACATGCTGATCTGACACATGTCACATGACGGTGGTGTCCTCAGACAACATGAGGAGTGAACACACCCATAATAATAAAAATAATAATACATTGGATTTGTACAGTGCTTTTCTAAGGCACTCAAAGACGCTTTAAATTAAGTGTTAGAACAAAGACAAGCACAGAATGACACAATACTCAATTACAAACTGAAGCAGTGGACAGATGGCCAATTCACTGAATGTACACAGAGGTTAGTGGCCGGCACAGCGGCAGCACAGGAGGGCTGCTAGCTGTCCAGAAAATAGCTAAAGTGCTAGTGGTGGATGCTAGCTGCCACCGCTAGCGAAGGTTAGCGTCAAGCTAGCGGGTGTTAGCAGTGGCGGCTAGCACTCGCTTCCCTGCTCACCACAACATCCCTCCTACTCATTACAGCATAACACTGGAGGTTCCCGTTGTTGGTGACAGCCGAGTATCGCTTCACTCCTTACCTTTGCTGTCCTGACAACTGCTGCTGTCAGGGGCAGGAGGCTACACAGTTGAGCCCGAGAGGAGGGGCCCAGTTTGAATGTTTTGTTTACAAACTGCAAAGAACAAACCTCCAGACTCTACCTTTAAAACATTAGCCCTCAGCCCAGAGTGACAGTGCATTCAGTGAACGCATCATTGAACATTCACTGACTGTTCCCTCGCAATGAGAGTCTCCTCCATCAGATTTGTGAGATTTGTGACCACACTGCAGTTCCACTGCCGTCCTGCACTTTGCTGAGCTCAACTGGACTGAGAAAAGAAAGAATCAGGCCAGGAAGTGATTCTGTTCAGTTCGTTCACTTAAAGAGACATTGTGTAACTTCTCCTGTCATCTATTCACGGAAAACGATTATTTCGTTCCAAAGTATGTTTTTCATTAAAGGGATAGTTCACCCTAGAATGATATTTCGCTCATTATCTACTCACCCTCATGTTGACTAAGGGCTGGAAGAATTTTCAGAGTCCACCGTCCCTTCTCTGAGTTACAGGGGGTCTCGGCGTAGCAGTGCATTTCAATGCAACGGTTGCAAAGGGACACCAGAGCTCTTCGTAAAAAAACACACACAAAAAAACATCCAAATACCTCCATGATGCTCGTATGTAATGTCCGTCTTGTGCTGAAGCCCCAAATTGCGTAATTGTCCCGAAAAAAATTAAATAAGTCTATATTTTAAGCTTGTTTGTAGCGGAAGCTTCTCGAAGCTCCTCTTCCTGGTCCGTCCAAATCTCGCGTGATTCGCAGTAACCGCACTGACGCCGGCGCAAATCACGCGAGATTTGGACGGACCAGGAAGAGGAGCTTCGAGAAGCTTCCGCTACAAACAAGCTTAAAATATAGACTTATTTAATTTTTTTCGGGACAATTACGCAATTTGGGGCTTCAGCACAAGACAGACATTACATACGAGCATCATGGAGGTATTTGGATGTTTTTTTGTGTGTGTTTTTTTACGAAGAGCTCTGGTGTCCCTTTGCAACCGTTGCATTGAAATGCACTGCTACGCCAAGACCCCCTGTAACTCAGAGAAGGGACGGTGGACTCTGAAAATTCTTCCAGCCCTTAGTCAACATGAGGGTGAGTAGATAATGAGCGAAATATCATTCTAGGGTGAACTATCCCTTTAATCAGTAATCACCTCCATCAACAAACTGAAGTGTTCCGGTAAGCTCTGAATTTACCATTCATATCATTCACATGGAGTGGGTAAGCTCGGTGCTGGCGTCGCCATGTTTTTACGTTCAGTGGCAGCGTGACGGTAGGAAACCACGGAAACTCAGCGGAGACACCGGAGCTGTCGGCTCAGGTGGAGGTGGCGTCTGCGGTAACGCAGTGAGGAGGAATGGAGTGTTACCAAGGGGGCAGTTGTCGGTCTGAGAAGTGAAGCTCAGCACCGCTCCAAATATGGCAAGTAGAATCCAACATGGCGCGGCTCAAACCCCCGTAGTAGCGGCACAAAACAGACTCCCCCAAACCAATGGGTGACGTCACGGACGCTACGTCCATTCTTTTTACAGTCTATGAGTGTTACACTGATGCTGCATTCAGGTGCAGTCGGGCAGACGGCCGTCGGTAACAAATCAGATGTTATTTTAGTCACAGAAGTCGAGAGAAAGCCGGTAAAATGTGGGTCAGGTAAACAATACCACATCGCCATGACAACATAGTGTCACGTGTATTGTTTTGCGTCGTGCTGACGGACCACTTGTTTACATAGAGGCTTGTTTACGTCGTTACATTCAGCGGCTGTCGTCCGTCTGCCCAATTTCACGTGAATGCAGCATAAAAAATACGATTGAGTTGCTTGTGATATACAACCGTCCGCAACGCTAGATGGGAGTAATTCCTACACAATATAGCCTACCTTTAAACAATTTGTTCTTTTAAGCAAAACGTTGAATGAGACAACACTACCCCCAAGTCCATAGTTTCAGAGTTTGCTGTAGTGGAGTGAGTCTAGTGGGCAGAGGGACAGATATCCTGTTGTGGTAAAAGGCAGGGGGTCACACAAAAGTATCTACATCTTAAAGGTATAATTGTCACACATACAATTGAATTACTAAGAGACAGTGAAAAACCCACATTGTTCTTGGACACAAGTATAGTGGACTGACAGTTTTTCTGGATCCCAAAAATATAAAACTAGCTCACATACACACACAGACCAAGCCATAAACACACCGCACACACACACACACACCGTCTGTCAGCCAGGGAAATGGCGAACGCAGAAACCGTCTCACGGGGGGGGGGGGGGGGGGAGTCAGGACATCAACACAAACACTGTGAAGCAGAGAAGTGACAGCCATGGCAGGGATGTGCACATGTCGCTCAGCAAACACAACCACACACACACACATACACACACGTCTGACATTGCGAGGTGTGGAAAAGTCTTGCACAAATGTCATTAAATAAGCGCACATCTCGTCTAATTAGCTGTCTCAGTTTGTGTGTGTGTGTGTGTGTGTGTGTGTGTGTGTGTGTGTGTATGCATCAAGGAGCAGCCTCTCAGGTTGACTAGAGAGTGTTGTAGTGATTTGTAACTCTTAAGTCATGTCGACTGCTTCGCCACTTTCAATTTACAGCCTTCCCTTAACAAGCTAACCTCGGGCCCCCGTGACATCCCCGACGACCCCCCACCCCACCCCCACCCCCACGCCCCCTCTAACACACACTATTTCCAATCATTGCCCCACCATGACAATCCCAGCCCTTACACCTTCACGCTTTGTTTCTGACAGCCCCCCCCTCCCACCCATCCTTTTTTTTTATTCCCCCTAAAGCAGCGGGGTGAGGAGGGGGGGGTTGTGGGTGGGATCTGACTCCCGTTTTGTCACCAGAAGGCAAAACACGCAGAGCAACAGACAAGAAAAAGTGAACGCTCCACTGCCTCCCTCGCTCCCCCCTCTCCTCCCCTCTGCATTGCCTACGTTGCTTCGCCTGTGGGGAATTAACAAACAGCCAAAAATTATTCCTGTGATTTCCGACACGTGTTTACTGGAAAGTTTTTCTTTTTTTTTCTACCAATGAAAGGGAGGGGTGGGGGTGATGGAGGTGGTTTGATGGAGGGGAGTGGGCTTTTTTTTGTCGCAGATGAAATCCAGCGGATAATGAGTGGAAAAGCCGAGCGCCGCTGACTTGCTCCGTGTCTTTCGTGGAATGCTTTTGATTGTGTTTATGCCGGAATCTCTCTGTTGTCTCCTCTTTCTAAACTCATCGGGATCATGAAGAGATTCCTGTCAGACATCAAACACCCACCCCAACCCCCGGAGGAGGGGGCCGAGGGGAAGAAGGAGATGTAGGTTCACATTTCGGGATAGCCTCGAGATCCCCCCCCCCCCCCCCCCCCCCTCGTCTCGACCCCAACCTCCAGCAATTCATTCACACAAACACACATCTGTTGCAGCATGTGAAGACATAATTGTCTGGGTTCAGTGTTAAACATCAAAAAAACATCCAAAGCCCCTAATAGGCTTCACCGAGGAATCTTCACTCTAATGCTGCACACTGATTTCAGACTTTTCTCTGGCTTTAACTTAAAGGGCCCTGTGTGTGATCATGTTCAACACAAATCCCCCACTGTATCTGTTTACATTCTCTTCATTCTGTGTGTCACATTGGTTACATTCAGTCTACCGCCGTTTCTCCTCCCTCACTGCTGACTGTGTTGACTGTCAGTGTGTACATCTTTTATTCACTGTGATAGAGGAAGTGTGTGTGTGTGTCTCTTTTGGAAAACAGAAAACTTTATTCAACATTCTTGACGCTGTCTTCTCTTTCAACAATATCCACCATGTGTTTGAAGCACAAATCAGCTCAAATCTGTGGCCCCCTTTTCAAAATAACACAATGGTGCAGTTTATTTGTTCATTAGCATCCCCATTAAAGGACAATTCCAGGCGAATTCAACTCTGGGGTGTATTATCCTATCATTTTAGGTCTAAAAGAATGAATCTGAAGATTTTCAGTTTAATTGCTCCTGTTTTACGGTAGTTGCATCTGTCCCCGCGTCACCACGGCAGCAATGAATGGGAGTGGATGTAAGTTCCGCTGTTTAGGCTGTTTCCAGCCCTCAAAGCCGCAATTTTTTTCCACAGACAGCGTCAGATGGCTCCTCAAACATGCACCGAGAAGTTTATTTACTTCAAGCAAGCCGGCATGTTTGTAAAACTAGATCTAATTCAAAGTCTCCCGGAGTCTGGCGCGAGACCCAGTTGCCGTGCTGGTGTATTCAGGCGCAGTGGGAAAAGCTACCGTTTGTGTCATAAACACAGGAATATCAACTCTTGACTTGCTTCAAGTAAAAAAAACTTCTCGGCGCATGTTTGAGTAGCCACCTGACGCTGTCTGTGGAAAAAAATGTACACTTCAAGCAAGTAAAGAGTTGATATTCCTGTGTTTATGACACAAGCGGTAGCTCCTACTACGCCTGAATACACCAGCACTGCAACTTCGGGCTCGCGCGAGACTCCGGGAGACTTTGAATTACATCTAGTTTTACAAACATGCCGGCTTGCTTGAAGTAAATAAACTTCTCGGTGCATGTTTGAGGAGCCATCTGACGCTGTCTGTGGAAAAAAATTGCGGCTTTGAGGGCTGGAAACAGCCTAAACAGCGGAACTTACATCCACTCCCATTCATTGCTGCCGTGGTGACGCGGGGACAGATGCAACTACCGTAAAACAGGAGCAATTAAACTGAAAATCTTCAGATTCATTCTTTTAGACCTAAAATGATAGGATAATACACCCCAGAGTTGAATTCGCCTGGAATTGTCCTTTAACTGCAGCTATTCTTACTGGGGTCCGACTTTTAAACATAAACATTATATGATTCGTTAATACGTAACAAAAGAAAACAATATGATATAATAATAGTACAATCAATATCAATACAATCAATCAATCAATCAATCAATCAATCAATCAATCAATCAATCAATCAATCAATCAATCAATCAATCAATCAATCAATCAATCAATCAATCAATTAGTGGTTTAGTGGTTTACAGTTTGATGTTTCTTGGGAGTGAGTTTCATTCCTGCATAGCTCTATACATGACTGTTCTTTTGATAGCATTTGTCTTTGCTTTTGGTATTGAAAAGTTACCTCCTGTGGCATGCCGGGTGATGCAATTATCTTTGTCTATACTGAATGATAAGTTTTGATACAGAATAAGTGGAGTCTTTAAAGGTATAATGTGTAGGATCTAGGATCCCCATCTAGTGGTGCGGTTGCATATCGGAACGTATTCTTGATGTTGCATTCACGTGAAATGGGGCAGACGTCAGACAGACAACAGACGCTGCATGTAACAGGATAAACAAGCGTCTATGTAAACAAGTGGTCCGCCAGCACGAGGCAAAACAATACAGGCGTGACAATATGTTGTCATGGTGATGTCGTATTGTAACCTGACCCACGTTTTACCGTCTTTCTCTCGTCTAGTAAAATGGCATCCAGTTGGTTTGCCGACGGCCGTCTGTCTGACTGCACCTGAATGCAACACCAGTGCCTCCGTCCTTCCTCACACTACACAGTGGTGACAGTTTTAACAGGCGCTACCTGGAAAACTTTCTCCCCGAGCCGACAGCTCCGCTGAGTTTCCATGTGTGACAGTTGAGGTTCCTGTCACTATGCCTCCAATTGATGATGTGCCCTGGCTACTTGGCCAAGGGGATGTCCCTTTGGGTGACTGGCAAGCGCGCATGACTCTTACCCGGGAGGTGTGGGTTCAATCCCCGCCCGGGCCCTCTTCACCTTGCCACATTCTGGCATTGTTGGCAGGATCCATGTAGTACTAGTGGTGGGTCCATGGATTCCTAATGTGTGGCAGCCTGCGCGAAAGCACGAGGACGTGCTTGTGAAAAGAGGGGGAGAGATGTGACAGTTGAGGTTCCTGTCACTATGCCTCCAATTGATGATGTGCCCTGGCTACTTGGCCAAGGGGATGTCCCTTTGGGTGACTGGCAAGCGCGCATGACTCTTACCCGGGAGGTGTGGGTTCAATCCCCGCCCGGGCCCTCTTAACCTTGCCACACATGGTTACCTACGGTCACACTGCAACTGAACGTAAAAAATGGCGATGCAACATGGCCGCCTCGGTTCGTTGCGTCGCCCACTTATGTAACGACTTGTAACAACTCATTCTAAGGTACGAGAAAGCTTTTATTTGTATGTGGGTGTGATTCGACTTCAGTGAAATACGTATTTATGAAAGCAATATTTGATTTTTGCTAATAAAAAGCCAAATAACAGTTTCTAGTAATGAATATAGTAGGCTAATCTGTTTTTCATCAGTAACCAGCTAAGTCTCGTATGCATTTCAACAGTTTGTTCTGTAGTTATAGTTGAGTACTGTGTGTGCTACTCTAATTTTCTGATCATGTTTACAGTAGCATTGGACCATACTGCTGGGCAATAGTCAAGGTTGGATAACTAAGACCTACTTGTGTCTTAGTAGGTTGATTTGAGACTCTAAATGGCCCCTAATGTGTGAATATTATGTGTGTGTTACTCGTTTTTATATGTGGCCCTGTGATAGACTGGAGACCTGTCCAGGGTGTACCCTGCCCACACCATGGATGGATGGACAGTTGGATACATGGATGGAAAAATACAATACATTGATAATCAAGCTAATATTGAGGGTGGGTGAGTAAAGCCTTACAAAAGAGAGAGCATGAGCCAGTTTCTTAGGTAGCTAGATTGGTTAAAGTCTAATCCAACAGTCTGGTGGCTGCTATATGGCCCATACTCACTGATTTGAATGGGGTGGACAAAATAATGGACACACCTGCCAGCAAACTGAAATGCACTTCAGCAAGCACTACAACATGCACCACCTCTCTACCACCCACTTGTCACACTGACCCATTCACTCTCCCATTCACACAGCGAAGGCACTGGCTATTCAGGCTTGAGTGTCCAGCCCAAGGACACTTGGACGGGCAGACTGCGGGAGAGAGAGAGGAGCCTGGGATCGATCGGCCAACCTGCTGACAGGTGGAATGACCTGTTCCATCTCTTCAGCCACAGCCGCTGCCCTGAAAAACTGTGAGTGTATGTTCCTGAATGAGAACATGTCATTTCCTGAGGTAGCTCACAGGTGTGTTTATGTTGCGCTGCCAGCCTGGATAATACAACTGAATTGTTTTGAGGTCTGGATGGACATGGATATGACAAAAACCTATATTCCTGTGGCGATACCCCTTGAGAATTCCTCCTAACGCACCCACTGTATGACTATTTATTTATTTATTTATTGCGTGACATGTATTATTTTGTAGTGTGTTGCTTATTTTGTCCGTATTTGTGTTGACTTGGGTGTTGTGTAAGTGTTGACCACTGTTGAACAGACAATTATATATATGTATATATACAGTATACATAGTGCCAGCAAAACAACTTGGATAAGTTGGATTGGATGGGCAGGCGCTGCATTGCTTATGATGCGTTTTTTGTCATTTTACAAAATATGGATGAATCAGCTGATTCCTGGGCACAGTATAGTCAAACCTTCTCATTCAATGCTTTTTTTTTTTTTTAATTTTCATTACTTTCTACAGTGAAGATTCAAATTGAAGACATCAAAACTGTGAATGAAAACAATATGGAATTATGTACTAAACAAAAAAGTGTTGAAGCAGAATATGTTTTATATATTAGATTTTACTTTGATGGCAGCTTTGCACACTCTTGACATTCAGCTTGATGAGGTGATCATCTTGTTTTCCAGCAGTCTTGAAGCAGTTCCCAGAGGAGCTGAGCACTTGTTGCCTGTTTTACCTTCACTATGTGGTCCAACTCATCCCAAACCATTTCAGTTGGATAACACTTGTGTTTTAATGAAAGTTTTTGTGTTTACTATATAATTACATGTTCTCCTTCATAGTTTGGATGTCTTCAGTATGATTTTACAATTTAGAAAGTAATAAATAAAGACAGACGATTGAATGAGAAGTCATGTCCAAACAACAGCAAACAAAGTCATGTTTTATGTGACATAGGAAGCCAAAACCATCATCAAAAGTATTCAAAAACAGCCAAAAATAGGCTTAGACCCCTAAGGGTTTAGTAAGAGAACATCTTTTTGTCGAATAAATGAACAATAATTATAACTGAAAAGAAAAAAGCATGACCAGATTGTATGTTAACACACAGACTTTGTGGTTTGGTCTTGAGATGAGGACAGATTACTGTCCATCCTGTCCATGAAGACACAGAGCTCCTTCTGCCTCCTCCTCCAGCCTGAGTGCCCTGTGTGAAGAAACAATGTCCTCTCTGTGCTCCTCCGCCTCTGTCTCATTACCAGCAATATTAACTTATCTGTCACCTCTGACCCCTGGCCCCTGACTTCAGACAGGAAGTGGAGAACAAATTAAAGCACTGTGCTTTCAATCAGCACAGGAAGCCCCCCTGGCTGTCCAACTCCATAATCAGTTTTATTTTAATTCCTTTAATTAATCTTCCTCTATGAAATCCACTGAACCAGGTCACATAGTACCGGGGCGAGGAAGGACCGGACTTGACATCTGGCTGGGAGGAGTGGTATTCTTGCTCCTGTCGTTCTCGTGTCCAACATGTAACATTGTTCTTCTGTATTAATAATGAATGAAGCTTGGCCAGAGGTGGAGGTGTTTGATGTGAAACCCTCCTCAGCTGCCACACTCCGTCCCTGAACCGTACAATATTTCCTCTAAGTCCTCACTCAGTATTCATGCGACATCTCCGACATCTCACTCTTTAATTTGACTCTCCCTTTATCACTTGACTTCCCCCAGAATTCATAGTGGCTCTCTGTTGCTGTGCTCGGCTTTATGTGCTATTTTAAAATGGCAGACTGAAGCAGACCTGCACGGCTAAGTATTACAAATTGTAGAATAATACACAGTACATTGCTCGTGGTATTCTTCCAATTTCACAGATATCTTTTCTTAAGGGTCACTTCAGCCACACTCACATTGAAAAGTAGTTTTGGTTTTATTTGTTCAGGGTCTCAAGGCGGCAGAAGTATAAACTGTGAGACTGACGGCATGCGACCGTCCTCCTTTAAAAAAAAAATCTAACCCAGAGATCATCTGTGCAGCAGGATATTGTGACTTATAGTTAGGTTTTTGTTGCTAGGTAACATCTAGTGGCTGTAGTAATTACGACAGAAGCAAACTAACAAGGCCGGTGATGGTGTAGAAAGAGTGTGTAAGTGGTCGTTGGATGGACCCACAAAAAAACAGGGATGTGATGTGATACATGAGTGTAGCTTTTCAGTCCCCACATGAAAAAAAAGTTTAAAATGGTATCCATGACAACAGAGAGTGTGTAGTTTAACCAAGGTATAACATCACTAGTGTCCATTAAAATGAAGGTACAAACACCACTATCCATGTATTCCACATGTTTATTATTGTGTCCATGACAACTGAGGACTGACTGCACAGGAGCACTGTTTTAGCCTATGGGTCGTATCAGAAAAGAAATGGAAAAGAAAAAAAAAAAAAAAAGTATGGTTGTTCAGGTTAGAGGACTGATTATCGCTGTGTGTAGATAAAGAGGGACCTGGGATCCTCTATACTCCTACCTCTTACTTCAGAAAGTGTTTGCTCCATGGGTGGGTCTGCCGGACAGCAGCAATCACGGGGACCCACGAGATCTCGCAAATTCACATGTTACAATAATCAACACTGTGTAAATTGTATTCGTACATAATACTCTTGAAATGATTTTGTTCAGAACTGTAGCCTACATAATGTCTTTGTCTTTTATTTTATGTTTGTTCTATATTGTCTTATATTTGCATATTTTTCTACCTTTTTACCTTCTTGTTGTACATCCACATTTCCCAGTCTAATGTTGTATGTCTTATGACCAGCAGCCTGAAAATAAGGCGCCCTCACAGTATAAACATGGCAGTGCTTGTATTTTTAAGGACTCATTTTATTTCAGTGTTGCTGTTTGCCAGTTTCATTTATGTTTTTGGCTTGACTGCAACAGACTGCTGACTGACCACCGGTCATCAGAAAGCAGTGTGATTCAGCCATTAGATTGACACCATTGGTCGGTCAGGCGAGTGTTGGAGTTCCCCCACTAATTGGTGCTGTTATGATAGGCAAGGCAAGGCATCTTAATTCATATAGACCATTTCATACCAAGGCAACTCAATGTGCTTTATATAACGACAAAACATTTCATAAAACAGCATAAGAGAAAATTGTAAACATTAAACTGAAGAGGGCATTTCCTGCAGAAAATGCATGCAAATGCTGAAAGCAGCTGAACGTTATTGCTGAAGGAATGCTGAATGAGCTGAAGAAATTGTTGAAACAATGCTGAATTGGCTGAAGAAACTGCAGAAGCAAGGTTGAAAAAGGCTGACGGTAAAGCTGAAACATATAACATGTAGGCTGAGAAAAACAGTAGAAATGTTAAAAAAGGTAGTAGAAAATATTGAAATCATTCATGTCTTAAAGGGACAACGAGGAGTTTCTATTCGGTTATAAAAAAGTCTCACGTTAATGTGGATGAATCACCGCTACCCACACTTGTTAATGGGCCCATTTTCGATAAATATATCGTTCTGTCTCTATTGTTATTTTGTTATTATTAGTGGTGGCGGAAATGCTGGTCGAGCCGACCAGCGTTTCCTTCGTTGCGAATCATGAGAATAACGCAGCCGCATCGCCGTTTATGGTCGGAACTACGGTGGTATGTGAACCTCTTTGAACCTCTGACTTTAATTATTGATGAATGAAAACATGAGTCCGTCTTGCGCCCGGTCAAAGAAATGTACGGTGCGCGCGGAGGCTCTTAAATGTAGTGTGAAAACGCTTCGCTTTTCCAAAACTCCTCGTTGTCCCTTTAAATATTGCAGTTGAAGAGTGGGAATCTGCAGCTAACATGGAAGTAAAGAAAACTGATGAACCAATGCTAACATGGATGAAGCAACAAGTGAGAATAAGTAAGTAGGAGAAGTAGGTTGCTGTTTTTTATGAAATGGTTGGAAAGTACTTGAATTGTTGAAGACTAGTATGAAGAAAATGAAGTACGGCTGAATGACATGACATGATGGAAATATTCCTGAATTGTTTTAGACAGTGTAAATGATGTGTTAAAGGTCCAAAAGCAGTAGAACTATTGAAAAGGCAGATGCATTATTACATTTAACAGTTGAAGAGTCTGGAGATAAACAAATGATAGAAAAAGCAGAGTTGTTGACTTTGTTGCCAGATTTAGGCAAGACTGTGGTTGCAAAATCAGTGTTTTATCAGCATCATGACAGCGCTGATTAGTCTTAATGGACAACACAAGCAGAAAAAAAAACAGCTGTATTGTGAATGGTCTGTATTAAAATACTACACGGAGAAAACGAGAAGCAAAAAGATCAAGGGCTGAATCTGGCCAGCACTAGGGGAAATAGAAATAGCCTCTTTGACGCAGTCCAGCCACATACCACCGTAGGTCTTGACCTATCTTACTGGTTTCAGTGCTGCAGTGGCATTGGCTTTGTTGTTTTCCAATGGCACAGATGGAGGGTGGTGAAAAGAGGTTCTTACAGATGTGAATTCCCCAGACTGTTCGTAAAAATCCACTTCTAGCAACAAACGCAGCCTTCAAATGCTGATCTCGTAACACTCCTCAGTGCATAATCCCAGACCGTCTGGGTATCATAGAGTGGCATGACCTGCGGGGGGTCAGAGGGTGATGAACTGAATTTTAACTAGGCCTACCTCAGACAGATCATGGGAGTTATTTGAAATGTTAATAGAACACCCAAACCAAGTCATCTGCTGTGAATGGACTATACCGTCCCTCATGCTGTTGTCTCTTAAGTGGTGTAACTTGGATTTCACACAAAATAAATTGAAAACAAAAAAAGTGGATAACTGAATCTGATGCTGGTTTACTGTTACTTCAGACAGAAGTCTGAGGAAAGGGACTTGGACTTTTGACTTGTGTATCTTCAAAATGTGGCCTGATAGGACCGATTTTCCAGGATCTCCAACCTTACCTTTAATGAAAGAAAAACAGGGAAATCAGCAATATATTGAGCATCCACAGTACGTTTCCTTGTGCTACTGGTAAAACATTTTTTTTGTGAAGAAACATACTTTTATTTATTTATTCTTTTTTTAGATGATCTCTTTCCATCATGAAAAAGTGTGCAGGTGAAATCGCATTAATGTGTTCAGAACAAGCAGCACTTTTGCGAGGTTTTCCTCAGCGCCCAGCACACTTACTCTAATGGAGTAGGAACAGTGGACCTAACCTACTTACAGAGAGTGAATCTCCTCCAAAACATTCTTGTTGACATGTTTGAAGATGCCCAGGGCAACACATGCTGCTGTTATGTGCATTTCATTACCAAGAGCAAACCCATTTTCAAATCCTGTTAGGACTGTCAGTGGGATGCAGAGCGTTTGTTACAGTAATATGAGAGAGGGATTTCATATGAGTTCATGACTTTTTTGCATGTGTGTGTGTGTGCATGTATTTTGTGAACATGTGTGCACTTCTGTGGCTGAACTTATTCGGTTTTTAAAGATGGAAATTACAGAAATTGTACAAAGTCGAGTGCACAACCAGCTCAGATTTGGATGGTGATGCTCTGGTGGTCCTCAATATATTTGCTCAAAATAGATAGAGAACAGCAGCTGAAACATTCCACAGTGATATTATGGTTTGTTTCAACACTAAACACAGACTATAACTGTTGCTAATGGGAATGCTGCAAGGTTAGAAGGTATTATGTGATGACAATTTGCATAAAATGTTGTGTTACTGTAAATAGTAAACGGGCTGCCCTTATGTAGTCTTATCAACCACTTCTTTCCAATGGAAGAAACGTTCACCCATTCACATACACACACCAATGAACCACCAGTGCATTTTGGGTTTTGGTAACTCACATCAAAAGGACAGATTGGACTCAAGACTGGAGGAGCCAGGAATCAGACTAGCAACCTCTCACTTCATGAAGTCACAGCAGCCCATCCATCTCCATATTGTAAACAGCCAGTAACACCAACAGGCTGATAAGAGAGGTCACTATTGAAACTACTGAAGGAAAGGAGCATACAGCTCTGGAAAAAATGAAGAGACCACTCCCAAAATGATCACTTTCTCTGGTTTTACTATTTATAGGTATGTGTTTGAGTAAAATTAAATAAAAAAAATGTTTTATTCTATCAACTACCCACAACATTTCTCCCAAAATTGAAATACAAATATTGCCATTTACTGTAGAGCTTTTATTGGCTGAAAATTACTAAATAACAAAAAAATATCAAGTCTTTTCAGACCTTGAATAATAGTAATGCAAAGAAAACATGTTCATATTTATTCCTAAACAACATAGCAAGCTGACCAGGTATTGTAACAAGCATTTCTTATTACAAGTGTAACAAGGACCTGTAAGTACACCAAAATACACTATG
This sequence comes from Trachurus trachurus, assembly GCF_905171665.1. NCBI lineage: Eukaryota > Metazoa > Chordata > Actinopteri > Carangiformes > Carangidae > Trachurus > Trachurus trachurus. The sequence continues at coordinate 33,361,256 of NC_139894.1, forward strand.
TATTTACAATGTAAGTACATGCTATTACATGCAGTTACATAGGTAATTACACTGTAATTAATTAGGTAACTACACAGGAACAAGGACCCCTTAAAATAAAGTGTTACCGAATATTTAAACTCAAGAAGAGTTTATAAATCAGTTTTTTGTGGGATAATGTCAATGTTTAATCCCAGCAGTGGGTTTTATAATCTTCCTATAAAACCAGATGTGGTTCAGGTGATGACCTCATCAGTGTCTCATTAAGTAGAATGGGTTGTGTTTGTGTTTAAAAAAGAAAAGAAAAGAATGACTGTCATACATGTAGAGATGATTTTACTGTAAGACACATTGTGAAAGTGGTCTCTTAATTTTTTTCCAGAGATAGATAGATAGATACAGTAGATGATAGATAGATAGATAGATAGATAGATAGATAGATAGATAGATAGATAGATAGATAGATAGATAGATAGATAGATAGATAGATAGATAAACTTGTTTTAGCATGTATTATCATTCTTTCCCAATAACGCTGAAGCTTGTCTATTTATGTATCTATTTTTTTTAATCTATTTTTCAAATTCCATTCATACATTTTCTTCCTCACCAAACTTGATGATCCCCGTTCACCATAATTACTTCCTGCCGTTTTCTAAAGTGCTTTGCACTCAGGCGCTCTGAGAGATGAACTTTGAAAACACTGCAGTGAATAGTCAAGTACATAACGTTTCCCCTCCATGATAACTGGGGTGAGAATGAAGAGACTTTCGAATCTAAACAAACAAAGTCTGTGGTCTTCAGAGGCTTCTGTCAAATATCCTCCTTTTTAAGATGAAACTCTCTTGTTTCTTTGAAATCTGTGACCTTTAAAAAATGGAAACGAAGAACCGTGCTGCATGAGCATCACACCATGATTCCCCCGAAAGCACTCCATAATATCCATTAAATAGTACCTAATAGTATACTACAGTCATTTGATTCTCACTCAAAACACTACTCACTCTCAAAGATGTTCATACCCACCTATGAGCACATAAACACACACGCAGATGCTGCATTAACAGCCTTTTCTCCATATTATTCCCCTTAATGTTGTAAACTCTTAACTTTCACTTTCAGTTTATTCTTCAGATTCCAGCTACGCACACAAACACACAAACACATCCACCCTGACATGTTTTATGTATGAGATGCTAACAATGTAAACTCTGGGAACACATCTGGATGGGAACCAGAGCTCAAATAATTTGTTTACTGAGTGCCCACTCAGACAGAAAGTGGAACACTGAAGTTTACTTGTGAGTCATTGTGAAATACATGGTACTGAAGGCTTGGTGAAGCTCCAGCTGGTGAGTTGGTTTGTGTTGTTTTCACTGGATGTAATTGTTTCGAAGTTTTTGAAGATGATCAACATTGATCCACAGATATATTACCATCTACACATGTTTAATACAGACCAGTTTTTTTTGTAACACAGGTGAAACAGGTTTAGCACATTTTTGGATCATTTCCTGTTCATGACAGTGTGATTGCAGTGATGGGAATACAGTGTTATAAAATAGCGGCGTTCCTAAGGGTGCTATACTTTCTTTAGTAATGAGTAATTAATAAAATAACTGTTTTCCCCATTACTGACAATAAAATGCACCGTTACCTGCCATTACTTGGGTCAAGAAGTCCCTGTTTATTAAGTGTACATTATATACACATTTTTTTCAGTCTATCAACTCGTCGTTAAAAGCCATTTATCTAACTCAGTATTCCTCTGCACAGGCAGGCTCCGCAACACTGTATTCCGCCTATCGGCTGTTTTTTTTGTTTTTTTTAAGGATTATTTTGGGCTTTTTATTGCCTTTAACTGATAGCACAGTCAAGAGAGAGACAGAAATTGGGCAGAGAGGGGGAATGAAATGCAGGAAAGGGCTGCCTGATGCGGGATTTGAACCGGGGCCACCTACAGTGAGGACTGTAGCCTCAACATGGTGCGGCAGCTCTACCCAGTGAGCTAAACACCGCCCTGCCTATCGGCTGTTTTGATCAGCGGTGTGATACAGTGTTGTGGAGCTTGTCTGTGCGGAGGAATACTGCGTGAGTTGGTTAGTTCCAGCTAAATGTGGGTTCCCACAGCCCTATGTTCCCACAGCCTTATGTTCCTACAGCCCTATGTTCCCACAGTTATAAGATTTTTCTCCAAATTAGGCCCTATGTTCCCACTGGACTCTCTCTACCTCTCTGTACTCTATCTATCAGGCCTGTCTAGCCTCTACTTGGTCTTTTTACTAAACTTAACCAACTCTTTTCTTCATTGCCTAAACCCAACCAATGGTGGGACCAAAGGGGTGTGTGAACATAGGGCCTAATTTTCAGTGACAACAAAAGTTAGAAATGTGGGAACATAAGGCTGTGGGAACATAGGGCTGTGGGAACATAGGAATGACCCCATGGTATGGTGAGGAGGTTAGGGGGGCAAGTCCAAGTAATTTGACATATTTCTTTTTTAAAGTCATGCAATGGTTATTTTTCCTGGTAGTTACTTACTTTTTCTTATGTAGTAACTCAGTTACCAACCCAGTTACCTTTTGGGGAAAGTAACTTGTCACTATAACTAATTAACTTTTAAAAGTAACATGCCCAACACTGCTGATCGGGTTCAAATGTCAGGCAACTTGAAAGTGAAATGGTTAGAACTATCACTTCTCAGCAAGAAGGTTCTGGGTTTGATTCCCTGAACAGGGGCCTTTTTGGGGTGTGTTTGCATGTTCTCCTTGGTTCTGCATTGGTTCTCTCTATGGGCTCTACTTTGGTAGACTAGCGCAGGTGCAGCGGATAAGGCCTGCGCTCCGCGTTCGCTTCGCCAACGGGGAGTGGTCAGGAGCAGTTTGCAATTTTCCTTTGAAACGCAGCGGGGCGCATCCCGCCTACTTCCCTCCCACCGGCGCAAATGGCATAGAGGGAGGAGAGAAGGCGTGGAGTGGGTTTGACACAGCCGAGTCAGATCTTCACCAATCAAATGAGCTCCTCTCCTCTCCTTTAAATCCGCCGCGCGCGCGAGGCGGACGTTTGATTTCACCGTGGAAGAGAAGATTTGAATCAGCACATACAGATTACAGCATACACATTCAGCACATCTATATCGATTGTCCCGTCACACTGATGACAGATCAAAGGCTGCACAGATGAAAGATGAGGATGGATTACTGCTGTGTTGACACTACACGATTATCTGCTATATTTATGTATTTACTTATTGATTTATTGAGCCGCAAATAAAACTGAAAACAAATAAACTATCATCTCTCACAGCAAGTGAGACGAGAGGAAACTGATGTTCTGGTCCGGTCCAAGCTGGCAGTGTCCGGTCGCGCGAACAGACCTCACGGGCTAATGATGCAAAAGTAGTCTGGGAGGGAGGAGGTTATGATGTTATCCAGGTTGAGAGCTGTTGCCCAGTAAAAAAAAAATAAAAAATAAAAACACACACACCCCTTTTCCATTAATAAAGACACTCATATTTAGTAACCTATATTTAAACACGTGTGCACAGATCACAACATAAACAAACAGCTGTGCGTGAAGGAGGCATCACGGAGCGTCTCTCTTTTTCTTTTTTCTTTAGAATTTACCTGAGAGGGGAGATGTGAATATCTGCTCACTATGATGCCAGGCTGATTGTGGTTTGCTGAGAGAGATGATAGTTTATTTGTTTTCAGTTTTATTTGTTATGGTCGCGTGACGATGCGGCGCTGGCCCCTAATAAATCAATAAGTAAATAAATAAATAAATAGCTGATCATCTGCAACGGCACAGTGTGTAGTGTCAACACCTGCTCTTGGGACATCCACGGCTGTCTCAGTCCCTCCGTGGTTTCATCTGTGTTAATTCAGTCAGGCTGAGTTTCCATTACGCATGCCTTTGATCTGCCATCAGTGTGACGGGACAATCTATATAGATATAGGTGTATGTGCTGATTCAGATACAATAAATAGGGGTTATTGTGATGATGATTATTATTATTATTATTATTAATTGCATTTAAATGTGCCTGGAACTGTGGAAATCTGCCTTTGAGGTCTTGGTGACGTGGGCGCACTGCGCGCTGGGCAGTCAAATTACCACTGCGCTGGCTGCGCTTCGCCTTCGCTGAGATTAGACCAGGTTGGAGCTGGCGAGCTTTCAGCGCACTCTCCGCGCGGTCTATCGGCAACAAATTGTCACTGCGCCACGGCGAATCTGTCGACACCTCCCCCTGCTGCGCGACCACTCCCATCTCAGCGCACAGCAGTCTGCCAATTTACCGAATCCGCTGCGCACCTTGTTGCACTGGAGGAAAATGCCACTGCGCCAGCTGCGTCAGGGCTCGCCTCGCTGCGCCCCCCTGAGTTGCGCCATCAAAATAGGGCCCTATGTTTTCCAGCTTCCTCCAAAAACATGTGCACTCAGGTGAATAGAGCTTCTATAAAGTTGCTTGTAGTGCGTGAATGTGGGTCTGTGTGAGGTAGTTTATCTAGTTGGCCCTGGGATAGACTGCTGACCTGTCCAGGGTGAGCCCCACCCTCAGCCTATCAACTGGGATTGGCTCCAGCCTCCTGTGGCCCTACATGTATAACTATACCAAAAGTATAAGTGGTATAGTTAATGGATGGGCAGATGTAGGTTATTACACTTTAGTTTCTACATCACAGCTGTTGTAGGGGGTGACGGCTCAAAAAGAGTCTGTTAAGAATGTTCTGTGTCACCAGCTCTTTGTGTCCTTAGTACCAGCCTAGACAGCATTTAACTTCTGATCACACAAACATTGTATGACCTTTGGATTTAAAAGCAGCACAATTAGCTCTTGAATGGAATCCTGCCATTGTTAAAGTGTAACCATCATCCTCTCGGGTCACTTTCTTTATATTATATCCCTATATTATAGTCGTATATCTGTGCATATTTGATCGTGTAGAACAATGCACAGGATCTGAATCTCTTTGTAGTATAGACACATTTCATCTGTACAGCTGTGATTCTGAACAAATGTTTAAACTTTCCTTTTTCTTTTCCCTCTATTCATGACTTCATTTCCATAATGGAACCCAATGATTTATTGCTACTTACAGTTAAAATATCATTACTATCATCAGTTTGACAGCATTCATTTTTATTATAATGCCCTATACTTTCAGTTGACAGTCACACATTTCCTCTCTACACTTTTCTCTCTGAACTTTTCGGCTGCACGTTTCCCCTCCCTCCCCTCCTCCCCCTCCCAGCCTCTATCTGCCGAGGACTCTCATCATTACTCCAGGGCCTATACGTGGGAGTTGCCTCTGTGAATTGTCGTTCACGTGGAAACGATTAGTCTGGGCCTCTGTGGCTGAACCGCAGCCGTACACCTGAACGGAGAGGTGTGGGGCAGACTTGTCTCCTGTGGCTCCATGAAAGCTGCCCTGTCCTGGACCTCACAGTATTGCTCTGGTCCACTCTCTCCCCCACTGCTACCTCCAGGCACTGCAGCCCCACTGACTTTTTTACCTGCCGTGCCTCGGGAACCATCCTGCAACCTCTCGCCTCCTCCTTATTCTTCATCATTCCTGCTTTTTTTCTCCCCCTCCTTTTGTAAAAAGCACTTACAAATTACCACTTAGAGTGTGAAACAGCTGCTGAGGAGCAACCAAAGTCTGTGGGAGGAAAATCAATCAGGGCGTATTGACAATTTTAAATGAATGTGAAGGCAGAAATTCTTCACAGTCGTTGCCTTTAACAAGTGATATACACCGGCTTTTTTTTTTTTTTCCTCATTCGATGTAAATGGAGCGACACATCAAAGCGGGTTTGATATTTAGATTATCACTTGAGTTCAATAACAGCAGGTAGCGTCAGCTCTGACCCTGTTTACCGCAGAAATTAATGCTTCGTAAAGCAGCGGGAGAGACAAATGATTTCAATATCGCAGCCGCTGTGCTGTTGTGGCAAAGGTGCGCAACTCATCTTTTGTTATGAGATTAGAAGCAGTTTCACCAAAGTCTTCACAAGATGAATCCCATTAAAATCACAATTTCAATCTCATTTTCATGATAACCATCCGGCTGTATTTGCATTAGTGGGGGGTTATCTCTCGCAACAACCCAAGCACTTCTAATGCATCAGCAAATGACAAGGCAGTGTTTCAACAGCAGATGAGCTTTGCTGTGGGAGGGAGGAGTGATGTGGAGAAAGAAATGCAGAGTCAAGCTCAAAGTGATCTGCTGAAGGAACTGCACTGTGCCGCGTGTCGCCGTACCTGACGAGCTTCAAGAGGCTGATTCTGTACCCTCAAAGTTTCCTATTGAAGGTTTTGGTCAAACATTTTTCAGTTTTGTGGTTTGGACATTTAAAGAGGAACTAAGCAGGATTTATCCCGTGGTTATGCTACATTTGTACCTTAATTAAAAAGCCCCAGAGTAATTGTGATCGTTAACTACATGACTTGTGAATTATTACTTGTGAAGTGAGAATGGAGGCTCTCTGCCTTCACCTGGCGTCTCATAGCTGAAAACCAACCTTGCAACATCAGTGTAAGTTACTCGGTTGATGCCCCGGTGTCCCAGCTCTCGTCTCTGCACGCCGTGACACAAACACGCTCTGTAACCCCTAATCTTTTGTTTATGACGGTTAAGACTACACAAACACATGCGCCGTAACATCGTTTATGTTGTGTAACGTTTCAATTAATTGATTTTTCGCCGGCTTTGTTGTAAACAAATGCACATGGCTGAGAGCAGCGTAACCAGAACAGCTGAAAAGCGAGCGGACTTGCATAGTTCCCCTTTAAAAACAAGGCACAGGTTGTTTAGTTAAAGGGACAACGAGGAGTTTTGGAAAAGCGAAGTGTTTTCACACTACATTTATGAGCCTCCGCGCGCACCGTGAAATTCTTTGACCGGCGCAAGACAGACTCATGTTTTCATTCATCAAGAATTAAAGTCAGAGGTTCGAAGACGATCACATACCGTCGTAGTTCCGACCATAAACGGCGATTCAGCTGCGTTATTCTCATGACTCGCCACAAAACCGAAAGTAAAGAAGCGCTGGTCGGCTCGACCAGCATTTCCACCACCACTAATAATAACAAAATAACCATAGAGACAAAACGATATATTTATCGAAAATGGGCCCATTAACAAGTGTGGGTAGCAGAGATTCATCCACATTAACGTGAGACTTTTTTATAACCAAATAGAAACTCCTCGTTGTCCCTTTAAGAGTCGGCTACACAGTTGAAAAAACACAAATTATGGCCTTAATCCGACATTTAACTGGACAACTAAAGTGAAATGTAAATTTGATTTATAAACCCAGATAATGTGATTGCAAACTGATTTTCTTCGCCTTAATCTGAAAACTCTAAGTTATTCATGTCCAGTTTTTACTCAGGTGACAGAAAAGTCAACAGGAAAGGGGTCTGTATGAACCCACTGAAACGACACATATCGCGATAAATGTTGAGGAGCTCGACACTGTCAGCAGTGAGATGACTGATTCAAATTACAAGTGAGGGACATCGCCACAGCCCCGGTGCAGCCAGGCATGTTAGACAGGTGTCTTCAACATGTGAGACACCTCTGATAGCATTATAACCCATTCTATCAACCAGGAACAAACCAGAACAGTCTAGGCTGAAATAGTGAGCTAGGACTGTGATGCCAGATTCCTTGAAGAAACATGGTGGCTGTGAAGGTGCATGATGCTGCACGATACTGGTGGTGAAGATCCAGAAGTCACAGCATCAGAGGCTTGGATTGGATTCTTGTGGCCATGGGCAACCGGAATAGGTCATCAAACAAACCACCATGACTTCTTTGTGACGTCTTCTGTGCTTCATGGATTTAAGAATGTGTCCAATCAGAATGGCTTCTTCTCAGGACATTTGTTCTGCTAACTCATCAAAAACAGATACAGCATATTGTAATATATTCCAAGATGGAAAAAAAAAAAAAAAAAACTAAATAAATAAAATAATGGAAAAAGGTTTTTGTTAGGGTTAGGAATGGGGAGAAACACTTTTTTAGCCTATACCTCAGAACCAGACTTTTATACTGCAATTAATGGTAAACAAAGTCCTTAAAATTCAAGCCAAAGGTTAATCTGCATCGTATATGTAGCGGGTGCACTACTTTTCAGGGCAGTGCACCTGACCTATCCAGCATCTTTACCTCCAGGAACATGACTGAGCAGTATTTTCATTCATTTCCCATACTTCCTGTTTTGTGACTTCACGGATATGTCAATTTAAAGTGTGTCTGTACTCTTAAAGAAATCACAATGCAGACTGTTTTGTTGTGAGGCTGAAACAAAGACAATGACAGCTCACAGTACACTAGCTGCTCCTCTATTCAAATACAGTGGTATTTTATAAGATGACCACCTTGTGACAGCTTTCAGCTGCTCAAGGTTTACCTTCAGTTGTATCATCATGTGACAAATGATTCACTTCTATTAGCTGAGAAAGATTGTGAGATGCTGTGGAAAAGTCAGATAAAGCAAAAGAGAGGCAAGGGTCATTGTGCTTACTTTCTTTTTTATTATGAAACAAAAATCCAAACTTAAGATCTGCTAGTTTCGTGTTGGTTTTCATGGTTTTGTGAGGTTTTTTGCACACTGACATATTTTACATCTGGTAAAACACATGCTCTATGTGCTACTCAGGCCAGGCTTCATCGTATAGGCTATTGTAAGTGTGGTAATTTATAACCCTGCATCAGGATCTATTTTTTTTGATGATGGCAGAGTTTCTAAATAAAGTTAGAGAGTAATAATGAAGCAGGCCATACATCAGTAGTTTGGAATAAGAAAGAATAGAAAAAAAAAGCTTCAGGGTTCATTATGGCGCAAATGGTGTGGATCCCTCACCACGAGCCCTAATGCAATATATCACTGGATCAAAGTTTAATTAGAATTTCCATTTTTATTTATCTATGCTGGCAGAAAGCAGAACGTAGTCTTTGAAAAATCATGGCGGTGCCAGAGGATATTTCCCAAAGCAAACCTCTCAAAAAGATAATGAAAGTTGCCTTGACAGTGGAGCCAATCCCAACTGTAATGGAAATTCTCCCTTCAGCACTCCTGCTAATGCCTTTTTTACAATAGATAATTCAAGGAACCACTCTTGGATTGCCACAACAAGCCGCAAATATGAAAGAACACAGTCACATGATACAGGATGGATCCTTAAGAACATACACGTTTAAAAGGAGGGAAGCTTGAGATTTACTGAGCACGGTAATTGACCTAATTGGCTAATAATAGCCACCAATTACCGAGCTGAAGAAGCTCATCAAATAATAACTCAAATCCTTAAAAATGAAGGAGTGAATTACAGAGCTATTATGGGTGTGGTTGGCGGTGGGTACATAGAAGACATTTTACATGCTGGTAATTGGCAAATAATGGCAGGAGGGAGAAGAGCGAGACGGTAGGACTTGTCCCCTTCCCTCGACGGACCACCAACTCATTATTCTTGTTCAGTGAGGTGGAGAAACAGCCCTTTCTTGGGAATATCCGCCCGCCACACACACTGACAGAGTGCACACACACAGATCACGCGCCGTTCCTGCGAGACGGTCCAAGCTGATTGTTGTGAGAGGGAGTTTTAAGCGGAAATAAAGCAGCTAACGCCGTAATGAAACAGCTCTCCTGGGGGTGGGGGTGGGGGGGTTGTAGAAAAGTCAATAGAATCTAAAGGTAACATGGATGTGCTTGGAACGTTTCCACCTGCAACATGGTCTTGGATTTGGCTCCTTTTAGTATCAACAGTGGATGGAAGTGGGGTAGTGGTTAGAGAGAAGGTGTCATCACTAAAAACATTGTTGTTTCTTTTATAATCTTTTTGCATAAGTTCAGCACTCCTTTCCTCACTTTGAGGGACAGGCTAACTGCAATGTTGAATGCTTCACCTGGAAAGCTCTGCATGGTCCAATATAGTGGCAAGAAAAGGTATGTGAACCCTTTTCTGCATTAATTGTTTTGCTTTCCATTGCAGGCCTGAAGTTTGCCTCTCCACAACACTAATGGGAGAATGTTTTGTGGACTGATGAAACTAAGGGTTAATTCCATTTCCTATGTTAACCCTCAATCTTAAAAATGCGGACTCCCACAAAGTGCTAGTGTTGTCCCAATTTTCAGACTGTTAAGTTGAGGGACAAGTTTAATGGCTATAGCCCTCAGTATTGAGATTCTCCCACACCACCCTTGGGAGCAAGGGCAGTATTTTCTTTGTTAATAGAGATATAAATATTACAAAAAAAACATTGTATTATCTTAGTTTAGGCCCATTTTATGGATTATTCATTGTTGCATACCATTTTTTTTTTTTTTATGGTCTTTTGTCCCATAAACATCATCTCAAAGGTGAAGTATGGTGGAGGGAGCATCATGGTTTGGGGCTGCTTTGCTGCCTATGGGACTTGACAGTTTGCCATCATTGTGGGGAAAATGACTTCCATCATTTATCCAGGCTTCTACAGGATAATGTAAGGGTTCATCCTGAGTGTTGTGCAGTTCTGATCAGCAGCTACAGGAATGAGGTTGTTGCTGCCAAAGGAGGTTCAACCAGTTATTAAGCCCAAAGGTTCACTTACTTTTTCCAACAGCACTGTGAATGTTTAATGAATATGTTAAATAATGATATGAAATATTATACAGTAATTGGTTGTGTGGTATTAAATGGAGCACATTGTGTTTGTTTATACTTGTGACTTAGATGTAGATCGGATCACATTAAATGGCCAAATAATGCAGAAAACTAAGAAATTCCAAAGGGTTCACTTACTTTTTCTTGCCACCCGCACTTTAACTCAGTACCCTGCACCCAGACTTGGCACTTTGACCCATGGACCACACTTTTGAAGGGACTTGGCTCTTTTTTTTACTATGACATGGCACTTTAATACTTTTTATACTTTTAGAAGTATCTGGTTATGCCTCTCTCATGCTGTCAATTTATTCATTCATTAATTAACCTTATTAATGAATAGCCTTTCTTTAACCTGTTCTCTTTTTAAATTAATGTCTACTGCCTCTCCTATAGACTGTTGCTGTTTTTGACAGCTGAGTCTCCCATATGGGGATAAATAAAGGTTTCAATCCATCAATCAATTAAAATCAATCAAATACATATGTCAATTCTAGACACATTAAAGATGTTGTGTTCCAAAAATATCTATGTCAACCTTCTTTACTGACCGTCTGTGTTGGGGATTTGATGCGGCCATCTTCCTCGGATGGTGCAGCCAGTAACCAGTAATAAGCTCTGATCATGTCACAATTTACACCAAACCACACTGCACACGTGATCAGGAGGGTTTCTTATTTCAGTATTTTTTTTCTAAAAAAGTGTGTTGATTCTCCATTCTCTACCATTTGTTAGGACCTTTCAACTGGAAATGTTTTTGTTACAGTCACTTTTGTGACCTATGGGATAAACGGGACAGGAATGTGCTTGGAACGTTTCACAGCAGCCCACCTGATACATCTGATACATTACCGATCATCCATCCATTAGCAACACTGCCTGGCGGAGCTGGTCTCAGGTGACGGTCGGCAAGTGGCAGTGGACTCCCAGGAGAGGCCATCCCGAGGCCTGACAGATTATCAAAATTGCAGTTTCCCCAGCCACTCTGTTGTTGATCTGACCACAGTGGGATCGCAAAACGTGTTCATCTCTGAAGGAGTAAGGATGTGTCGGCCACCTGCCGCTGTAGGGCCTGCTCTGTGTTTTCCTCCCTTGTTCGGTGTATGTATGTGTGTGTGTTTGTGCTTTGTGCAGGTTCCTTGGTGGGTGGGGTGTAATTTGGGAGCACCTGGCCAAGAACGGGCAGTCTCAGCCTAACTCTCTCTGTCTCTCTCTCAGGACCTGGTTCCCTCCGGCGTCACACTGCAGCTTTGTCGGCTTCGGCCTGATTCGTTCATTTTTGCATTCTACAACACCTTGCACACATCACTACATCCCACACCCATCTACAGACATATTGATATTCTTACTCACACCTTGGGCCCTAGTTTGCTGGCGCAGCGCAGGTGGCGCAAGGTAGCGCAGCCAGTCTAATGCAAGTTTCGACCAGCGCAGCCTAGCGCAAAGTCAGATTGGAAGATTTGTAGATCGCGCTGCGCTGAGATAGGCGTGGCCGCGCAGCAGGGGGAGGCGTCACAGATTCAGCTTGGTGCAGTGGAAGTTTCGTCCGAAAATGTCCCGCCGAGGTTGCGCTGAAAGCTCGCCACCTCCAACCAGGTCTAGTCTCAGCGCAGCGCGGAGCGCAGCAGGTGCAGTGGAAGTCTGGCTGACTGACCTGCAGTGCACACACGTCACCAAGACCTCACAGGCAGATCTCCACAGTTCCAGACACATTTCAATGCAATAAATATCCACAATAAACACTATTTAATGCAACTAACGGAATCAACACGTGAATTTATATCTATGTAGATTGTCCCGTCACATCTGACGTCAGATCAAAGCAGAGATCAAAGGCTGTCGGTGCGTAAAGGAAACTCCACCTGAATTAACACAGCAGGGACGAACTGGCACTGAAAAGCAGCTGTGGATGTCCCAAGCAGGACTGAGGGTGGATGACTGCATGTCGCTGCCGTGTTGAGATACCACTCTGCCCTTGTGATGATCTCTGTATTTATTTATTTACTTATTAATTCATAAGCACGTGCGACCGCATCACGCAGCCGTAATGAAAAACAAAACACAAATCATCATCTCTCTTAGTCCACCACAGCCTCGGTATCAGATAGTCAGTATATAGCCTACTACAGTATATTCAGCATCTCTATCACAGAGAAAAAAAGAGAAAAAAAGAGACGGACAGAGAGAGAGAGAGAGGAGGACAGAGAGAGAGAGAGAGAGAGAGAGAGAGGGAGAGAGAGAGAGAGAGAGAGAGAGAGAGAGCGCGTCCTTGCTGATTTCATCCACATGGTGTGTGTTTATGTTGTGATTAGTGTAGCCTACACCTCTGATCTTATACACAGGGTTTGAATAAATGTGAGTTTCTTTATTAGTTTATTAGTTGTTGTTTCTTAGATTGCGTAGGGGTTCTCAGTGTATCAGATCAATCCTGGTTAAGTATATTAGTAAACTCATTATTGGTCACTCTGAGCTCGGACCTCCGGGGAAACAGCTGTTTCCTCCGGGGAGAGGTTCGGCCTCTGGCGTCGCTGTTTCCTCCGTCCATGTCCAAGTATAAAATGACAAACTTGCAGCGCGCATCACCCGCCGCGCAGTTAAAGGTGAGGAGAGGAGCTCCTTTGATTGGTGAAGATCTGACTCGGCTGTGTCAAACCCACTCCACGCCTTTCTCTCCTCCTCCTGTCTCCCTCCCGCCCTCTCTCCTCCCTCTTCACCGTTTGCGCCGGTGGGAGGGACGAGGGGAGGGGCTGCGCCGGTCTAAGTCTGACTGCGCGGCCCACCAATCTTGCGAAATGGACCTGGACCACACCCCGTTGGCGTGGCGAAGCTGCGCTGATCACAGACTTCACCTGGTCGACGAAACTAGGGCCCCTTATGTTGTTATGATTTCTTATCTTTATTCAAATAAGCATTGTCATTCCTTGCCTCTATCCATCTTTTATAATGGCTATGAGCCGGTCATGACAACTCATTGCAGATGTTGTCTTAAAGGAGACATATTATGCCCCTTTTCTACAAATTAAAATAGTTCCCAGGTCGCCGCCCATCTACTTGTATTATGCAAATTCCAAAACTAATGACATCATTGGATGATAACTGAGGGAACAGCTTTTAAAACCACGTGGATTCCAACCTTAGGAGCTTGAAAATTACAGATTTTCTTTTTTTTTTGGTCAATTCTCAGAAAGGCAACCAAACACAAGAGCCTTTAAAAAGTGATATTTCCATCATATGTCCCCTTTAAGATTTGATTTGTGTAGTATCAAAGAAAAAACACTTTGTGGTCACAAAGGGAAAACTATTGAAGGTAAACACAAGGACGCACACAAAATTACACATTTTTAGGACCAGGCAGTGTGAAACTAGTGGCTGCTGAATGGAGAGTTTGACCTTCATGGCTGCTTCCACCGTGGAGTTTAATTACTCATGTTCATGTTGTGTGTCTTATTCCACCATCAATCACGACTATGACTTAGAACAAATGGCCTCTGTAAGTGGTTCAGGAGCAGGGTCTCCTCATGCACACGTGTTGTGGTTTTGGAAAGTGTGACATCATCTGCAACTATTCTGAAAACTTGTATGCAACTCTTACGATTGATGTGGGCACAGATACATTGCGGCTGTGTTCCTTACTACAGAGTCTTGATCTTATTTTTTATTTTTATGAAGTTATTTTAGGGGCCATTTTTGGTTTTAGTGTTTTGTGTAACTAATGAACCATAGAGTAGACAAGCTGCTTCCTGTTCAGACCAGCTGGTGCATGCTCAGCGAATGGTCCTACATATGCAGTAAGTGTTTTGAGGTGTTTTACAGAGCTAAAACAACAACGATAAAAGTGTTATTGTGTTACTGTGGCTTCTCCATGAGATCACAATCCTCTAAAGGAAGTTTTTGTAACTGCTTTATAACCAAAGAAATACATGGAGATCATAGTGTGTACAATAAAGATCCCATATTATAGAGGTAGATGCGAGTGTGTTATTTGATTATAAAGCAAGTTTTGGTTCTATATTAGGAGTGTGACAGTATCAAAGTCTCAGTATTCAGAAACTGAGCCTTAAAACATGCTGTCAGGACATCTGTGATTTTGTGATGTCACAACAAAGCAGTCATTGCTCTCAGCCAGGTGCCAAGCCCCGCCCACCTGGACTCACCCTCCAACCTTGCAGGATTTGGTTTCGCTCTTACTCGAAAACTTGAATTAAATCACTCAAACATCAGTCATCCAATCAGAAGAGCGGCTCAGAGCCTCCTCTCTTCTGATTGGCTCACTGAAAGAGGAGCTGGAAACTACATTGACAACCTGAAATGCATCTTCTTATAAATTAACACTTCAAATAAAACTAGAAAAGTGTAAAACATGGACCTTTAATCCACAAGTCATAATTATATGTTTTAATACCTTTTGGTATTTACAGTAAATTTAAATACTTGTATAACATTTTTCATGTATAGTGCAATATTACTACTTATAATAAAGAAAAGCTCTTATTTTTTATTTTTTTATTTTTAGTATTTATTTTTCTTAAATGTGAAAGGAGTGTCGCCCCAAACGCTAAATCAATCATATCATAACACAGCCACCCAAGAATATTGCATTATTGAAATTGTTTTTCTTCAATTCAAACATACAAAAAAAGAAAGAAAAAAAAAAAAACTCAGCAGAGGTACACAGTGTGCTTGTTTGTGTCTGTATCTGGGCAGATCTGAGGGAATACACTTCTCTTCAGTATGTTTGAAGTGCTGTATATGTGAGATGCTTCTGATTTATCTCTGCACTGGAACATATCAGAGCAGGTCACATCATTTGCATGCAAAGACAAACAAAGCCAGATAGGACTGTACTGCGGGGAAATTTGTTTCGGAAGCAACAAGGACACGGAGCCGAGGACATGTAGAGTACATGAGAACAAACCGGAGATGAAGACAGAAACATTTCTCCACCGCCACACGCTCCTCACCTGTGGGACCTCTGCTGCTGCTCTCACATGACTATTCACTCTGCTTTGAAATGTCAGTATTAATGTTTCTATGTTTCATTTTCATCTCATTTTGTTTTTGTTTCACTCTATAGTGCAGGACTGCGCACTCCCACACACATCACATTCTAGTCATACAGGGTTTATACCCCGGTTTGTGATGATGCCATCTCAAGACAGATCTCAAGACAGATCTCGCCCCCACCCCATCCCTCCCCTCCTCTCCTCTTGCCATCTTATCTCTGTTCCTCTGTCTCTATCTCTCTGCCAGTCTCTGATCTGCTCTCTATTATCTCTCCCAAGAACAAGCGCATGGTGACAGTGTAGAGAAGGTTATTTCAAAATGCAATCTGACACAGGTGAAAGATTACCTCCTTCAAACTGTCATCCATTACAACAATCTGCCAGGAAACATCAGGGTGGCTCGGCCTCCATAACCAATCCAATGCAAACTTAAATGCACAATCAAGACTCCGGTTGTAGCACTGTTATCATCATCATCATCATCATCATCATCATCATCATCATCACCACACACTGATATAACTGCCTGTTAAGTTGCGTTGAGCTTTAACCAGCCCTCCCTATCGTCCAAATGACTTCTCCCTTCCAATAACATGGACAGCGCTCCGTCTTTCCAAAAAAGTCCCCTGAATGTAATAACTATGATGTCGTTCCCTGTAATTCAGTCTTATGCAGGAAATGAACTCTAATCTGTAGTAATATTACACCAGAAAAATGATAAATGTTGCAGAGTCATGTGATTCTGACGATGATTCATTCTGTTCCCCTTTGTTATTGTATTGCATGCTAGTATGAGTTTTGAAAAAATTACTAAAATTGGGGAAAATTGTTGACCTGTGGTAGAATGATGGATCTGCAGCAGGCTGGCCTGTATCGTCTCTACCTGACCGGGCCGAAGGAGAGGACAGACGAGGTCTGCATGGATACATCCCATCCACTTTTTGGTGGAGTTCCAGCTACTCCCCTCTGGTGGCATGTATAGATACCCCAATATCAGAAGCAACAGAGCAAAAAACTCATTTATCTCCACAGCAATAACTCAATTAAACAAGATGTGGAAGCAATTGGGGAGTCTGGGGTGAAGCCTGGAATGGGGGATGTGTTTCATGCAATTTAAATATCTGCATTGATTGTAATGGTATTTATTATGGTGGTATAGACCATTTTGAATCTTGCCTCTGACAAATTTGTCATATTACAAAGAAAAAATAACTGAGAGTAACACAGAAATTGTAAAAAAAAAAAAAAAAAACTAAATTCAAAAATGAAATGAAAAAAAAAATAAGCGAGCAAAAACTTTCAAAACTAATTAAAACTAAACTAATTTAGGGAAAAAAGTAAGAAAAAAACATAAAATCTAATGTCAAATCCAAACTTGTTATAACCGTAGTGTGTGAGTTAATGTTGCTTCCATTCAAGCACTTTGAGTGATTGATAAGTCAGTGCAGTCCATTTACCATACCAAATTCAAAGAAGACAAATGTCAGGTGTATACTCTTATTTTGAAAGTTCGGCCGCTTCCTCCATAATGAATGCAAACTTATTTTAAACAGCACTTCCACAGTATCTGATTAACTAGGACTGCTGTACAATGGACACAGATGCCACCGAGGCTCTGTTAACACCAAAGCTTGGTGTTTCGGTGCTGGCATACAATTAGAGCCTTTTGTATTGAGATGCACATGCAAATGTATTCAAATTAAAAATGCTGATGTTTTATCTTACTGCTTCGCGAGCCAGTAAATCTGTTGTGTTGAATCAGACCGAAATTAACCGAACACTGGGGGGAAGCTGGCCATTTAATAAGGAATAAGAATAACCTCGAGGTTTCAGAGCAAACGCAGGAGAGATTAGAGAGTCACTACAATATTGCTGAATTGCTGACAGCGCTGATGTGATTACAGATATGCAGAATTACGACTACTTATCTCCAAATGTCTATAATTAATATAATGTGGATCTCAATTGATACTGCGTTGCTTTTGGTAACAGAAGCGTTTGTCAGGTCATTTTAATGAAACCAATTTGATTCTTGAAAGAAACTGGGAAGAGAATAAATCTAAACGTGCATGCGTGTGTGTGTGTGTGCATACATGTGTGTATTGCCGCAGAGCTGTCCACAGAGAGCTGACATTGGCTATGTTGAGAGGTATGTGTGGAGGAGGTCATTTGAGGAATTTAGGTGCACTGAGGGAAAAAAATCAAACAAAAAGAGACCCTCACTGAGCAAGCTGCCCTAGTTCACTCAGCCAACCATGTGAGGAGAGAAGGAGTTGAGTTGGAGGGTGAGAGGTGGAGAGAGGTGGAGGATGATGAAACAGCATGAGAGCAACTAAAGTTCAAACACTAGAACACAGGGAGTTCAGTTTCTAGGAGAAAAAACCTCACCGCACATCTCTCTAACATACATGTAAGAAAGAAGAATGGAAAAAAATAGCTGAAAAAATACAATGCAAATTAAAAGAGTTTGGAAATACTTAAAAAGAAAATTTGAAAAGTTGCATTAAGATGGAGACACAAGAAAAAGGGGAAAGATGGTTCATGAAGTACATTCAAGGTTTAGACAAAGGTTGTGCATGAACACAGGTCAAAGGTGATGAAAGTCGGAGAAAGTCTAACATGTTGCAGAAGTTAGTTTCAGCTCAGGAGCTGCAGAGTGACTAAACACTGCTTCTCCACGTTTAGTTTAAACACTTGGACACAACCCTCTGTCTGACGGGGGGAAAGGTTGAGAGGGTTCAAATCATCACAGAGAGACGGTCAGAGATGTATTTTGGTTTGGAGGCTGTTAAGAGCTTTCTAGACAAGCTGCGGTACTTTAAACTCTATTATCTGACATGCTGGAAGTCAGCGAAGAGACCTGAGATCGGCTGTGATGCGTTTGCTTTCCTCGCTCTTTATTAGGACTCTAATAATACAACATTCAGAATGAATCGATGCTGTCTGAGAGTTGTTTTGGGGGAGACCTGAGAAAAGACTAAAGCTTGCTGGGGAAGAAGAAAATGTGAATGGGTTTATTGACACACGTCTTCTCACATACATTTGTATTAGACATGCTAAATAAATGTGCAGCCAGCCAGTGTCACCTTATCTGCCTTCCGTGTGGCCCTCAGCATTTCACTGCAGACGTCAAAGGACTTGAGCCTCCTGAGGTATTGATGGGATCAGTCCAGTTCAATGTCTCATAGCGTGGTGAATGTGCAGGTCACAACTTGTCCACCAGAGCATTTTGGAGTTGTTGGATTGTGTATTTGATGAGTTTGATGAGGGAAACCAAGAAATCCCATTAGCCTCCGTAGCGTAGCTCTGAGCAGCTCGCGGCTCTGCTCCGCCGTTCTAAAAACAGCTTGCACTGACAATTAAAGGTAACGACCCTACTGCTATGACTATAGGGATTATGCCAATGGGCCAATTTGCCAAAATGTTTTTTTTTTTTTTTTTAAGTATATTTTTTTTTGGCTTTTTTGCCTTTAATTGATAGTACATAGTGAGATAGACAGGAAAGGGGGAGGCAGAGAGAGGGGGAATGACATGCAGGAAAGGTCTGCCCGACGCAGGATTCGAACCGTGGACGCCTGCGTTGAGGACTGTAGCCTCTACATGGGGCGGCCGCTTTAACCACTGCGCCACGCACCACCCCCATTTTGCCAAAATGTTGATCTATCCCTTTAAAGGTGCCTCTGTGTGCTTCCATTATATGTTTACTGGTTAAGTGTGGGTGTAGACTTCTAGGGTGCTTTCACACCTGAAGGTCTGAATCAAGGTTGGTGTTTTTGCTAAACTGTAACATAAGATCTGGTTGGTTCTGGTTTCACTCTGAATTAATACAATTTTTTAAAGACATACTGATGTTCTGGCCTCATTACCAATGTATGCTGTGTCTACCTACACTTGACATTGAATGGCTTGTAAACAGGAGTCAACAAAGCTCTACTAAGACTAGCGAAGTAGGGTTCTAGGAAAATGAATGAACAAGAATGCATTGTGGCAACAATAATTATACTCATATGTCATTGCTACTAGCAGCATCAACACCATGCCCAACATGAAGCCTAGTTCGGATTCTGATGAACGTCCTTGTCGTGCAGAGGCTTTATCATCGCCGGCAGGAAAGAAGAAGATGACTGCAAGCTTGCTCCGAGCCCTGCCTCCACATTTTGAGAGACCGCTGAAACTTCCTCTTACAAATTTGTAAGTACGAACCATGAGAAAAAAAAAAAAAAAAAAAAGCTTTTACACTGCAAAAGTCTGAACCATGGTTTAGTTTGGTCCAGAGCAAGACCACCTCTTTAGGTCGCACTAAATTTCAGGTCTTTGGTCTGGACCAATGGACCATGGTCATGGGGAGCTTTCCCATCTGTACATTTGGTTTGGATAAAACTGAAAACTCCAAAAGTCTGGACCAAACAAGGTAAGTGCCTCCTAAAATCCAATGACACAGCTTGGTTTTGTCTGTATTCAGAATGAGGCAGTTCTTGTAAGTTGTATTTACCATCGTCTGTATCCAGGTAGGACAGGAACTGAGCCAGAGCCGTCCACTATTTGCTAGATAGATGTAGAGAGACTGACATTAGCGAGTTGGTTGGCATGATATGACCCTTTTCTTGTTCCATTTTTTTACACTTTTTGTTTATAAAGCATCGACCATTATCCTGTAAATGTCACTTGTGGTCACAGTGATGTTGCTGTTTAGCAAAAGCTGTGCAGTGTCACTTCAGAAGGCATTCAACAAACACATTCCCCCCAAGAGGACTCTGGGTTAAATGTCACCATCTTGAAAAGAGCCTTTAATGGTTTAAACAGTTTTCAGACAACAGAGACTGAGAATAAAATGCTGTGAATAGAGAATTAGTGGATCCTGGATGAGGAGAAAACTCTAATTTGCATGTAATATGGTTTATAAATGCCATACTTGCTTGCATCCACTACTCGTATTGTTTTCTTATAATTTTCAAATACTTTTGCAGAAGTTTACTGAATAAAAGGACAGACTGTTGGTAATTAAATAGGAAAAGAGATAGTTCAGAGAGCATAATTAGTTGAGCTACTTGTGGTTATTTCAAAAGCAGTTATTGATTTCCAGAGGAAGATTCTTTAAAGAAAAACCCCATTTGAACCCCAGTGAATCATTCATCATTTACTTATTATTGGATTTTTTTCATTACTATTTATTTTTTATATTATGTTGAATTGCCCACAGACAAATTGCATTTTTCTGCATATTCAGCTGACCTGCTGAGCAGTGACTAAAAAAGAAAAAAACTATGTTGGAGTTGGAATCAACTGGAAATCTAACAGTTGTACACTGTGTCTTTTCTACCTCTAAGCACAGCTCAATTACAGCTTTCTTTCTAGGAACACTTGTTGAAAATGATTAATACAAATCTGTTTAAAAACCATTTATTACTCAGCAAGCAAGAGTGACACAGTGAGCTAATGAATGTAAGTGGAATTTAGTGCAGCTTCTCCAACACTGGTCAGAAAAGCTCTATTTATAATTCAACTGTATTAAACTGAAAAACTACAAAATATCTTTGTACAGTTTTGTCACTACTTTTGTCAAAGTGTTGGGTTGTTTTGTTAACACAGCTACCACAAAGACTAATTAGCTAAAAATCAGACACCAAACAGAGTGATGGATGCAACAGCTTAGCCCCACAGCTAAACAGCAAACTACACAGTCAACTGGACTCATTTACATCTCCCAACAAAAGTGTGTGAGGGCTGAGGGTTTGCTTTCAGCAACCAAACCCTCTGGATATGCAAACATGTCCACTCGGTTGTGTGGTTTATGTGTTGTACCACCATCTACTCTGCATTAGTCGCACCAGTCACGTCTTCCTGTGATGACACGGTAACAAATTCTCACAAAGTTTTGGAAACATTCTTGATGATACGTTTTAGTCGAAATCTAAAGTGGTGTCTGGTAAATACTAAATTCCCTAAGGAAATAATATATCAGTGAGGAAAGAAGAATGGAAGGAGAGCTGGATGAAAAAGACAAGCTGCTGAAGGATCCTGACAGTTACAAAGCAGAACTGTGAGGCGACAATTCAGACATCAGACAAGTGCGACAGTCATTCTGCAGAAACATTACTGATAACAATAAGAACAACTCTCCAGTTGTCACTCTCAACAATAGGAAACAATTCTCAAATTCAGATGAGCTATACACCTATGAAAGCTGGAAAGAGTATGCAGGTTGCCATGTATGGATTATGAATAACATATTCCATGCTTTCTACACACAATCCAGATCCTCACTTCAAATCTCCTACTCAGACCACTGATGCTTGGCCCACATCCTCTGGTGTGTGCATGTCCAGTTTACTCCCTATTCCATATGCATCTGCCTGTCTGTTAAGTCTGGTTAACCTCATATTTGTTGCACAGAAGTTGTTGATAATCTCTTATCCCCTGCTTGGCTGATTTGTGGAGTACCCCAAGGCTCAATCCTTGGTCCCATCCTTTTTCACCCGGTACATGCCTCCTTTTGGCTCCCTAATTTGCCATTTGTGTAACATCACTGTTGCACAGATGATATTCAGTAGTATTTTTCTTTCAACACAAATGACCTAGTTAATCCTGCTCTGCTCAACAGTCTAACATCGATCAAGCTCTGGATATCAAGCATCTTCCTCGAATCATACAAATCCTCATTGGAGTAGTTCACAAAACCAGCTCAGAACCACATTAAATCTGTACTATAATTCAAAGATCTAGAGAAAAAAAAGGTTTCTCATTCCTGTCATTACTTTCGCAATTCATTGTTCACCATCATCAACCATTCTGTCTGTCCATTTATGTCTACATAGGTTCTCTTTAAATACTCTGACCTTTGCCCACAGTCTAAAAAGATGCCAAATAGCCTGGTTGGTTACTCTAAAATGTATATAATGTGTGAGTGTCAGTGTGTGTGTGTGTGTGTGCATTGTTCAACTATGGTGTGCCCCGTCATCACCCTATGTCAGTTGGGATTGGCTTCAGTCCCCCTGCAACCCTGCACATATAGGCAGTGGACAATGGATGGATTTATGTATATTTTCATTTACTCTAAAATGCTTTGTTATACAGCCATTTGTAATCTTTGTTTTGAAAGGAAATCTGTAAATACAATTGACCCTCCAGAGCCCTGAACCAGTTGGTTCTGGATGTCCCTCAATCACTCCTTAAAACTAAAGGAGATCGAGCCTTTGCAGTGGCTTTCACACTGTGGAATGTGTTGCCATTTTCTGTGCGGTCCGCGACTAGCCTCTCTATTTTTAAAACACGCCTTCAGACCAACTTGTTTACCTGGCCTTTGGCTGAGTTAAGTCACCTGTATTGGATCTTTATCTGTTTGACTTACACTGTTTTGCTTGTATGTTGTACTGCTTTGCATAAGTGTCTGCGCGTGTACATATAGGTGTGAACATTTTTTGTTTGTATGGATTTATACACAGATATTGGTGTTTATGTATTTATTTATGTGTATATGTGCGCATGTGACAGTAAATTCATATATGTGTCTATACTGCATGTAGCATGTCAACACTTAATAGAAATGTACTAAGATGATGAGTAGCTGGCTGGGCTGCAGCCGTCCAATTTATTTTATGTCACTTTTGTTGTAAACGTTGTTGATGTTTTTCTTCTTCTACTTCCATTTTTTTCTTTTTTCTTTGCTTAGATGTAGGTACTATCTAATTTGTGAATGAATTCTTTGTAACAAGGGGTAGACAATATAAGTTTGCTTCTTTCTGCCCCCTTTCATTCAAGAGTTACAGTATTGTCATTGTTTATTTTATTTTTTGTTTTTATGCTTGATAAATGAATGATATAAATAAATAAACTAAACTAAACTAAACTAAACTTTGCTTGTATTGTTTATTTCTGCTGATTATTTTATCCCGTAAAGCACTTTGGCTGGCCATTGGCCTTTAAATGTGCTAAATAAAGTTGACATCGACAAATAAAGCTTCACTAGTTAAACCTATTTACTTTACTTAGAACAATAAAGTCAACAATAGTAACATTTCATTCTGTGTTTTTCTGTTTGTGTTGAAGAGGTTATACCTACATCATTTAATATCAGACACAAGTAACTAAAATGTATATTCCATTTTGAATGCACTGGCTTAAAAAAAGCTTCTAGAAACATATGTGATCAGCACTAGTGTTTGCATGGTCTAAATAAGTGTCCAGCAACTGGTTATATCATATCTGAGGCCAATCCCAGTTGACAGTTTGATAGTTTATCACAGTGTTAACACATCAAAGGTCAAACTACCACCCACACTAACATTCACATCTATGGGCGCTTTAGAGTTGCCAGTTAACCATTCATGCTTTGGAATGTGTCCATTGTGTGGAGTGTTAGATATGACCATTAGTAGAACAGATACAGTATAAACAATGCTTCCAGCGGAAATAATTTTCACATTTCAACGCAAAAAATGTGGAAGTTACATCTGAAAAATAACATTTTTTGCATGGCCAACACATTGATACATTGGCTTGAAGCAGCCAGCAAGTCTTTTGACAAGGATCCTGATAAATCATTAAGAAAAGGGAAGGTCATCATCACCAGCTCAAACTCACAGCACAGACCTTGTAGCCTATGTTGTTATATGTTTTATGTTGCATTGCTATTGCTAGGAATCTCCATCTGTAACGCTATAGAAGTTTGCAATAAGTGAATGTGATGTGTGTGCGATGTATACCACTGCTGACCCAGGGCACACTGGTTCTGTACTTGAGTTGTTAGCTTCTTATCAGAATGACAATTCTCTGTATGTCTTATGAACTTCAATGTCATAAACTTGCCGATATGGAGTCCCCGAGGGCTCAATACTGGTTCCACTGCTCTTCAGTCTGCCGACAGATCAATGACAGACCACATTGCCTTCCCTCCTCACCTGGAGTCTTCAGCCCTGTCAAATCACTGGTTGGATGCATCAGAAACAATAACTGTTGGATGTCGCACAACCACTCAATGGTTACAAGTCTGAGAATATACTGTGCTATAAAAAAAACTGACTATGGTTAGACCGTGGTTAATTCAGAGTGCTGCTGTTAGAATCACTCCTTTTATATTCTTCGGTTTACCACTCACTTCAAGAATTCAAAGTACACTATTGTCCAAAGTGGCCTTGCTCCAGGAGGACTCTCCCAGCCTTTATCTACTCTTTAAGCTCTATTTATTGAAGTTTTGGATGTTGTGGTCCTAGCTGCTGTAAAACCTTGTCAAATTGTATGAGATGTGGTACGATTCAACAGTATTTAGAAGCAAAATGACGACTTCTTGTTTCCCTTTGCCTGGTACAGAAATTGCACGGGTGTCTTGAGTTCTCTGCATGAATCCAAAAGCATATTCAAGGGAATCCAACCAGGGTTATTAACTAGCCATTGTCATTGGCCAGGGTATTATGTCCTTAATAGAAAAGGTTCCCCATGACCGTGAGCACTTTTTTATTCTTCTTTTTTTCTCTATTATATAGATTCCAACCTCTCTCTTGAAAGGTATGTTGCAAAAAGGAGAAAGGAACTGTACTGTAAACTGACTGCTGCTATTTTATAACATGCTTTTGTTTTTATTTATTGTATTTTTTTGTACCAGGGAACATCTATGTATGGGACAGCGGATGGAAATTAGCCTGTGGCTACAATCCGGCTTGTTTACGATTTTGTTTCGTTCATGAACTCGCATTGTCCCACTTTAAATAAATTGAATTGAATTGAACTTTAAATAAATTGAATTGAACAAAGGAGGAAAAAAGGGATATATTTGCCTGTGGAAATAATCTTCTGACAAAATAACATGAATTCAAGTTATGTTCAAGCAATCCAAAAAAAAAAAAAATCTTCATGATTTATATCTTGAGGCTCAGATGTAGACTAATGTTAACAGAATCTCTGGCCTCTCAGTGAATAGAATGAATCTGTTTTCTGTTTTTTTTGGTTTGGTTTCTTTCATTGTCTCACAATCAGTTCTCTGTCACCACTCTGTGTACGGTAAGTGGACTGCTGTTACTCCATCTTTAGGTGAAGCAAGACTCCACTGCAGTGTTTCCAAGCAAGTTTGTGATGATGTCACTGACTGAAGGAACACATTACAGTAAGAAACCCAGAATTAGTTTCCTCCTTGTGTGACAGAACACACTTCTTGGCCAGTAGCCAGTCAGCGATCAAGTGTCTTTGTGCTTGAATGCTTGCCTTATGTTTGCTAACATGGAGAGTTGTTATGAGCAGTGCAGTGCAAAATGTGGATCTTTTCTTCCATCACTTGAAAGCACTTCTCAAATGAACTGAAGAGGGAAAAAAAAGGAATTATACAGGGCAAAAAGTAGGTGCATGAGAAATCAAATGAGAAGAGTCAAAGTTTTAAGGAGCGCTGGTGGAGTTTCAGCAGAAACGGAAGGAGCAGCTGACACAGAGAAGGATAAGGAAGAAAGGATAGACAGAAAGAGAGAGAGAGCAAGAACTTGGCCGACGTAGAGAGAGAGAGAGAGAGACAGCAGTCAGCTGGCAGCGTTCAGAGCAGGATGCCCGGTGATTTATCCCAGAGTCCTGCATTAGTCAGATGGATGTTGCCGTGCGCAGATTAAGATTAGGATACATTCATCAATGCAGTGGAGAACGCAAATGAATTACAGCTGGGGAGTAAACAAGGCAGTGGCCGTCGGGTGTGTGTGTGTGTGGAGGGGTGTGTGGTTGCGATCAATGTGCATAATTAAAAGGACAATATGGAACAGCCATCCGTCACTCCGGCCATAGTGGCGTCCGCCGTGAGCTGCAAATCAGCGGGCTGGACCGACGCCCCCTCGAGCGAACGAAAAAAAGAAAACCGGATGGATTTATGTTTTCACCAAGAGGTATTTGAAATGGAATTGTGTTCTCTATAATCTAGAACTGTGAGTTTGATCTAACAGCTGTTATCACATCGATATGCTCTTGTTTCGATTTTTTCTGCCTCTCTTTCTGTTTTCCCTCTCCCTTCTCATCCCAGGTCCCACATCTCCCAGTATAACCAGCTCTGTGTTGAGCTCCAATTGCCTCTTCTCAAACCCACCCATACAGCTTCTCCTGGACCTGCTGTATAGACATCAATCCCCGGGCCAGAGGATCTGCTGAGCCCATCTTAACCAAATACTTATCCTGTTTACGCCCATGTTTTATGCCTGTTTGGACTGTTACCAATCATTGCCTATTCCAGTGACAAGCTTTTATTTTTTTGATTCCAGTCATTAGTTCCATGCTATCTCAATGGTGAGTATAATGCTTGTTGGCTTACTGATAATGGAAGGTTAATTAGTGAGATCTCAGAATCCAGCGACTTTGCAAAAACTAGAAAGGCACTGAGCTCATACTGCAACCAAGGCCAAACAAGTGCAGCCCTACAATGTGAGTCAAACTGCACAAACACAGTACATCTGATTACTTATGTATTTTAATAAAATAATAAGACTTTTTTTTTTTTTTTGTTCAGTGAGCATATCCACAAGTTTTCTGAATGTCAAAAACTGAAGCTGGTTTTGCTCTTCCGGTGGAATTGTATGTGTACATTTCCTTGGTTTCACTAGTTGTCACTAGTAGTTGTGGTAGACGCATGGATCTATTAACACTGGCTTTTAACAATGGATGTCCATTTATGTGATATCCATTGTTAAAAGCTGGCGTTTTACAGATTTACAATGAAAAAAAAAAGATCCATGTGTGATAATGGTGTTTTTTAATTTCTTAAATATATAAAATATTTATGGATCAATGACAAACCACCAAATTCAAGTTCTTTTTTACGATGGTGAGCTCAATTATCCGACCACAGAATAGTTACAGAAGCGATTTATTGGACAAGGCAACATGAAAATAATACTGTGAGGGCAATGTCTCTTATTTTTTATTTCTTTGAAAAAGAACAAAAAAAAAGCACACACATCCGGCTACCTGGCCTGCCTATCAATCAGTCCGTGGGGCTTGCTGCAGCAGCCAATTGATAGCTTTCATGTGACGTCACGGCCCGTATGGAACGCCCCCCTGGCGGTCAAAACAATCCACTTCCCCGCTGTCCGCGGCTTAGGACAAGGCAGAAAAACACACACTGCTCCCTGCTGCTTCAAAAATACCGGTGTTATGGCCCAACTGGTGTCTGATTTAACTGGTTACCGAACCGAACAACAGCTGTGCTGCACTTCCGTCCGCAGATTTGTCACAAATTCACAAATAAAGCCGCAGTTCACATGTTACTGCAGCCAATATGCGTCTGTGAGTGAACCTGTTCCGCCAATCTACAGTCAGTCAGCGCCACACTTCTCTCACTCTGCACAACACTGCACAGTATGACAAAGCCTGTCATGTTAAAGTTACGAACTAATGGAAAACACTCTGAAAATACGCTAAACAACACCGGTCATCGTCCTCGCCGCGCCGCGGTCGGTCCCGACCCCCGTTACCGTGTCGCTGCCGCCGCGGGCGGTGCTGTTGCCGTGTCCGGTGGCGGCGGTCCCGCCGGGTTACCATCGCCGCCGCCGCCGGTCCCGCTGCTGTCGGACCGCCGTCATCGTTGCCGTCGGTAGCGGTGCGTAGCAAAGCTCCGGGGGGAGGGGGGGGCGGCTGGTCACCGTGCAGCCCAGCTAAGGGCTCTGGTTTGTGGGTGAGAGGAGCAGGGAGCCTGGGCTCAGTGGGCTGGAGCTCAGACTGTGGAGCTCAGCGGAGCTGCGGTGCCAGGACGGTGTTCCCACACAGGAAAGTTATAGGTACATTTCTACCACTTCAATGAGTTCAGAAACATTATTTTAAGATTAAAAAAAAACTACAAAATGGGGCTTTTAATCAGAAACCAGTTGAGCCATAACACCGGAGGTATTGGTTGCAAGCGGTGGAGGATGATGGATTCTCCACCAGGTAAATGTAAACATCGCCCAACTGGAGCTTCGGCAGGGAACTGGTCATTTTAAACAGCTCGTATACAGCAGCTGGTGTTGAATATGGGTCACAAGTGCCCAAAACTTCAAAGTTGTTTTTATATCTTTCTTTCTCGGCCGCTGACAGATGATTTAAGTCATTACTCGGTTGTTTGTCCATAGAAAGTCCATTGCGGGGCCACTTTGGAATGTTGCTTTTTGACCGCCAGGTCCCTGGGAAGTGACGTCAGTGAAAGCTATCAATTGGCTGGCTGGTCAGAGGTTGCATTCAATGCTTCAAATCGTAATCGTCTGTTTCTAAATCATGCATGTAAATTCAAATCAAAGAAGTAATCAGAATAATCATAATTAAAGAAACCTCAAAACACACAAGAGTAGATAAATAAACATGCAATTAACAAAATACGGCACATAACAGAAAACAAAATATTAAATCAGCAGTCATGACACTCAACATAACACATGTGTTTACTGCGACTACCATGGAAATGTAAACGTACAATTCCACCAGAAGAGCAAAACCGGCCTAGGTTTTTGACATTCAGAAAAGGGTGGACAGAGCGACCTGGTTACACTCAAGTAGAAAGAAGAAAGGTTGTGAACAACAGGTGGTGCATCCTTGATCACATGACACCGAGGGAGTTCTCTCACATTGTTTCCATTGTTGTTTGCATGAATGCAGCCTGTAGTGGTGTGATGTCATCCATGGCGCCGATGCAAGCGAACACTCAACACAGTGATGCTTTCTTTGCAATATCGGGGGATCTAACCACGTCGCTCTCACCTCTCACCTGACTGGCCTCACTTCACTTACTGTCCCACAAGGGAAAACAAGACACTTGATTGATTGTATGCCAAACATTAAGAGGGTTACACTGTCTCAGCTCTACCACATGTTCATTCAGCAACTTGACCTGTTAAGTATAGGAAAGTGATACTTTTATGTATTTTATATTTTATTTTACCTTCATTTAACCAGGAAAGTGACTCATTGGGAGTAAAAAATGTCCTGGCTAAGACTGCAGCAGCACAATGAATGAAAAAAAAAAAATCTAAGAAAAACATACATGTAAAACACAGTGACACACAATGTACGGAAAAACACATAAAACACAAAACTGAACACCATCAATGACTACAAAGGACACTTTTTTTAAAAGATACTTTTCGATACCTTCTTTTTATAGCTTTTTTTTGGCAATGTATGAACATAGGAAAAAATAAAAGGATGAGCAAATAGAAACAAACATCAGAAAAAGAACATGTTGGATTGCCATGTTTCTACACTTATTGCTTTATCATCAGTGTGATAGTCCTGATGTGTAAACAGCCCATTTCTCCCACTTTGTGTGACATTGTTCTTATTGATTTCTTATCTTGTGAGTCAACTCTTCCATTTCAGTCACAATTTTCAGTCAGTCATCTTGTGTTAGTGGATCTGACTTATACCACTTTCTCCTGATTGCTTTCTTACAAGCTGCTAACAAGATTTTCAGTAAATATCTGTCCTATTACCTGCCATATTGCCAAAATACAGTCATAGTCATGATTTAGAAACATCATAGCCCAAAATTCTGACATTGAGTAGATGCACATCTTCCCAAAACTTTATTTTAGGACTGGGCCAACAAACATGGGAATGGTCTACATTTATATCTCCACATTTTCTCCAACATGGCTGTGGTATAGATGTGTATTTGTTCCTAATATTGGGTGTGACAAAGAATCTAATTAAGTTCTTCCAACAATTTAATCTCCAACCATGTGATAATGTAGTTGACTGTTGTGTTATCCCAATATGCAACCATTCATCTTCAGAAATATTCACACCCAGCTCGCTCTCACACCTCAGTTTTACACATGAGGTTGGATTCCCTCTTGTCTCCATTAGATATATACATATATTGTAGAAATTATTCTAAATGTCTTTGAATTGTACATTCAAATTATGGTTCCAATTATTGCATTTCTATCCAGATTTATATTTAGTTTTCTTTCTTTGTTGAAAAAGTCCCTTATTTGCAAATATCTGTAACAGTCTTGATATATTTTGGAAACTTGTGACATTCCTGTTTTAATTACTGCACATATTGCTGTTATTCCATTGGGAATCCATCGTTTAAACATCTGATCAAGAGACCCAGGGGTAAAGCACCTGTCATAGGCTATCCACCGAAGTATTCCAAGGGATTTCCACAGTTTGTATTTTTGTACCAAATCAAACAATGTTTTTAATATAAATTAAAAAATGACACACTTAGTGGAACATAGATTTCCTACAGCAGCTATTCATTTGTTGTTTTCATGCAGAGAGCTGTAATGAATGAGAGGAAGAGTGAGGGAAATGGTTTACCAATGCAATTTGTTTCTAGAGGTCAGCATGTTTTTTTGTTTTGTTTTTTTGTATCTGGCACTGTTTCTTTTTTTTTTTTTTTGTTCTGAAAGTTTCCCCCTTTCTTTTCTCTCCATTTGTATTGTATGACATTTCAGCCATGCAACAGTGACATCTGTCTCTCATTCTAGTCCAGAGTGAAATTTCTCCACGTCCAGTGGATGGACTTAAAATTTGGTCCCAGACTTCCATTTTCATCCAGATGATATGTGAGTTTTTATTAAAGGGATAGTTCAACATTTTGGCAAATTGGCCAATTGCCACAATCCCTGTAGTTTTAGGAGTAGGTTTGTTACCTTTAAAGCAGAAGTAAGCGGAATAGTTGTGTTAATATAAGTCTTAAATAGTTATATCTTCCGACAGCAATCACTTACATAGAGTGTTTGGTCTGTCAGTCACTCTGCTCTGCTGTAAGCCGAGGAGAAAGCTTTCCTTGTATCCTACAACCTTTATCCAATGAGGAGAGAGAACAGCATAAAGGGGCAGTCCTCTCTGTGTGTGCAGCCAAGGGATGCGCATGAATGTGGTGACGTAGGGACGAGGGCGGGGACTGCTAACTCCATCGGCTGACAAGAAGTTAGCCAAAACGACCGGATTGCTTACTTCTGCTTTAATTGTCTATATTGTAGATATTGCTGTTATTCCCTTGGGAATCCATGCATCGTTTGAACATCTGATCAAGAGACCCAGGGGTAAAACACCTGTCATAGGCTAGCCACCGAAGTATTTCAAGCAATTTCCACAGTTTGTATTTTTGTACCAAATCAAACAACAATTTTAATGTAAATTCAGTCACAGTATCCACCTGTTCAAAACACACACATCATACTTCTTTACATGCTCGTGCAGTGCTTTGATTCCAACATTTGTGAAGACACAGTAGAGGATAGGTCACGCTGCAGGCCACCCTCCTCCGGTTTGTTATGGCTGAGATAGGAAAGAGCCACTCACACAGGTCTCAAATGGACAAGGAGCTTTATGTATAGGTGTAAACAAGAGAAAACACTTTCCCCTCCTTTTAGTAGCCTCTCTTTTATATGGATATTTTCAGCAGCGTATCAATTCAAACAACACACATTCATAGCAGGACGAGTAATGCAACTCTAACATTATGTAATACGTCTCATATATCCATGCCTTTGACTTGTGCTGTGAGCCGTTTTGCTAAGCATGCACCATGGTCCAAACACACTCTATTAAATTGTATGGATGCACTTTTATATCATTATTGCTGATAACACCATTATTGACTTTCCTTTTAATTACTTGTCATCCACTGATGGCCGAGTTATTAACCTCAACAGAAAAAAAAGACTGTATAATGCTTTGGCAGCATCAGTGTCTCTCCAGTCATACCAGCATATTTGAAATTAATTGTTCATAAAGGACTATTAATTCAGGGGCGATGCAGATGGAATGCGAGGCTTTAACCATGTGTTACTTCGCTGTAATCACATCAGAGAAAGAGCAAACCTCACAACACAGGGAAGAAAAAAAAAAAACGGGAGAGACTGAACACTCCTCAACCGGAATGTGAACCCTCGGCCCACTCGGCTGAACCGCGCGGTCACACAAAGTGAGCGCTACACACTAGATGAAGTGTAATTTAAAAGGATTGTGGTGACCTTTCCTCTCTTTCTCTGTGGCATGGAGCAGCTTGATGCATCCATTTTAAAACCACTTTCTCTATCTGACTCTCTCCCTCACACTTTTTTTTTCTATTTCTCTCTTGCACTTCTCTCTCTCTCTCTCTGCCTCTCCTCTCCCATATGGCCCCGTGTAACCTCATCCATCCTGCCTGCTGGATGCTGCTGTATCTCATGAATATATCCAACATGTGAGCGGATTAAAAGTAATGAATGTGTATGGGTACTTTAGATGATGAGTGCATGGGGGAAACAAATGTGTCTTGTAAATATTCAATGGTGTAAAACTGAAGAAAAAGAAAATGTAACTGTATGAAACGCTATGTGTAAATTATTGTTTTCTGTTTGTTTTTATTCCTCGTATTTTCTCATTTGTCAGATCAATGTTTCATTAAGTATAAAGATTGTTGTTTGACTTGAAATTAAATGTATTTTCTGCTGTTAAAAAAGAAAGTACTTTGGTATATTTAATTTTCATCTTCTTCAAATTGAAATTTCTCCAATTAATACTATCTTCAACCAAAACCTCATCTTTTTGAGGGCCTAAACAAGCTCATGTGTCAAATTCAGTAGGCACAACCACACGCTAAGAACATACAGTATTTGGTGCCTTCCCCTGCATTTTAAGGATGTCATACTTTTAACAACTCCCTCCAATAGGCACAGTCCAATTGAAATCATATCTGACACATCACGTCAATTCATATCCTCAGGTTGACCACACCCACCCCAAACCTGCTCCAAACTTGCTTGCAGTCTCTTTATTTTCTTATTGTCATTTTCTGTTGCAGTTGTTCCTGTTCATTTTCTTTTTTCTTTTGTTTTTCCAAGTTGGTCTCTACATTGTCTAGTCTTGTATGCCTTCATGCCAGCCAGAGTCAGTTATCCATCTGCTCCACTCTCATTGACCCAACATTGGCAAAAGCATTAACGTGCCTGT
Organism: Trachurus trachurus; assembly: GCF_905171665.1. NCBI lineage: Eukaryota > Metazoa > Chordata > Actinopteri > Carangiformes > Carangidae > Trachurus > Trachurus trachurus. The sequence goes on from NC_139894.1 coordinate 33,394,772, forward strand.
AAAGATGATGGCAGGATATACAAGGGAACTGGACCAAGATGCAGACAACAGACATAAATTGATATGGTGGAACAAAATAATATAAAAGGACGTTTATTAGGAAATACCAAGCAGGAACACAAAGCAACAACACAGAAGACGAACACAGACGATCCAACAAAGGACAGAAAACACTGAGGTTAGATACGCAGGGTTAATATAGAGAAATGAGACACAGGTGGGTCATTCAACACAGGTGGGACACATGAGGTAATCACAGGGAGGAGAGCACAGGGAGACAGGACAAGGAATTTCACAGTAAGACAGACACTAGAGACAAATCATGACAGATAAACCAATTGGATTTCCTTAAACAAGAAGACGAGGACATGCAAATCACAGGACAGTGAGGCATCATAAAGGGTGTGGAAACAGCTATAGAACATTGAGGTATGAAGAAATAATGTATGAGGACCATCACTGTTGCAAGTCTTGTAAGTCAGACTGTAGATTTACCCATTATGACAAAAGAACCATGCACCCAATCTCCAACTCCAATCCAGGTGAAGAGGATGCAGAGTAGAGACAAGGCTGCTTGATCCAATGGCTTCAACTGGAGGTTCATTAAGTCCTGCGCCCACCAGCTGTGTGTTATCTATGAGGAGTGTTGATGTCATGCTGGCTTTCGAAAGACTGGACCTAGATTCCCTTCATTATACCTTGCTAAGAGTGTGTAATGGTATACCTGCTCCACCTCGCTGACATCAGAGATGGTGGAGATTACACAAGAGCACAGACATCAAGGTGTCCTTTAGGACGGGAGACAAGAGACTGGACCTGGACCGAACCAGCAGCTCTTGTGGCAGCTCTACGGGATGGGCCACAACCAGCTGTATGTTCTGCTGAGGCATTTGTGTGTGACTCCATGATGTGGATGTTTTGAGTATAAAAAGGGAAATATTTATCATCCATGATTAGTCATCTGGATCTCTCCACCATTCAGCTCTGAGCACGCATGCTTACCCACAGCATGCAGATCACAGCGTGAAGATACAGTACGGGCACAGTATGAAATTATTCCCAAATGTGAAGTAGAAGAGTACAGTAGAACAATGAAAATACAAATAGTAACAGGTTAAAAACAGCAGGAGCTATCCTTTTCCTAAACACTTTGCAATGGTTTTTCATTGAGAGATAATAAAGAGGTGTGGTTAAGCTGTGTTAATGAGATGATGTCACTGTTAGAGGCGTGTCCATCCACTGGCCTTAACGAGGTGATGAGAATCACCTGTGTGGTGAGCACAGTTGCAGCTGGACTGAGTAACACACTGGACACACGGACCAGAGAGGACCACAGCTCCACAGCTTAACACTGCTGAGAACCAGTCTGTTTTATTTGGAAGATTCATCCACCATCAACCTAAAACCTGAACTGAGTGAGGACCCAGGACTGAGCTTGCCGCTCCCAGGAGCCGAGACCTCCCACATTATTTCTCCTGTTTGGGAAACCAGTCTCTTTCCTCCCTGTTTCTGTTCCGCAGGCTTTTCTCCTTATGGAAATATCACTTACTGAAAGCTCTGTGTGTGTCTTGCACAGTGCAAATGTGAGAATTGACAAACAAATCTGTAATTTTCAGGCTCCTGAGGTTGAAATCCACGTGGTTTTACGAGCTGTTCCCTCAGTTGTTATTTAATGTCTTTAAAGGAGACATATGGTGCCCCCTTGCCACAAATTAAAATAGTTCCCTGGTGTCTTCAAGACATGTCTGTGACATGCTTTGGTCAAAATACCCCAAGGATCGAACATCACAGCTCTTTTCATTCGTACGAAACAGACCTGTTCAGAACGGCTGGTTTCAGTGCCTGTCCCTTTAAATGCAAATTAACCACTGCCCCACCCCTTCTACTGGTACCAGGTAGGGGTGGGATTATGCAAATTTGAAACCTAGTTACATCACTGGAAGACAACTGAGGGAACAGCTCGTAAAACCACATGGAATTCAACCGTAAAAATACAGATTTATTTGTCAATTCTCACATTTAGGGGGCTGGAAGGCAAAACAAACACCTAGATATATGTTAAAGAGCCTTAAAAAAGTGATATTTCCCTAATATGTCCCCTTAAAGACACCCGGGACCTATTTTAATTTGTGCAAAATATGTCTTCTTTAATTTACACTCCAGGTTAGGATTAGTTTTTGTTTATGAGCACTTAAAACCCCCTAGACCTGACTAGTCCGTAACAGTACAAAAAATATATGATGTGTACATCCAACATCATATTGTTATGCAAAAAATAAAAACAATAAAATTGTGATGTCTCATGAATCAGTTTTGTCCTGGCAGGCATTTGAGTTGAATTATGTCTTACAGTGACCTCTGACCTTTCACCACCAAACTCTTAAGAGGTCATATCTGACTCTAAGTGAATGTTTGTGCAAAAAAGTTCAACTTTTTATCAGTTTACAATTTGCATGGATCTACTTTGCACATTTACATTTTTCACACTTATATAAACACTGTTGACACATACGAGTGCTGTGCAGTTGTTCCCTAGCTTTTCCTGATTCTGATAAGTGATTCTATTCATTCTCATCTTTTTTCAGCAATGGCTGTTCAGTCTGGGCCCTTTCAATATATCTTTTTGCTCTGGCTTCAAATTGCTTTCAGTTGTACTGGGGGGATTGACAGGGCAGGATTGAGCGTGTAATCCAGTGTTACCCCTGATGTCCACGGGATCTGGCTGCATCATGTTCCGTGTACCTGTGTGTTCTGGCTCGTTCAGGTCTAGGTTGTTGTTTTCCGGCCTCCTCTGGAAGTGTTTCAGTTCTTGTCCTTAGCTGCATCATTTCTAATTTACTGCTTGTGGAGTTATTCTGCCAGTATTTGTCATGTTTTACAGCATCCCGAATACTCATTTTCAGCTTGTTTAGCTTCTTTGTGGCTGCACAATCTTTGGTGACATCGACTCTCTCCTGTCTACTCTTTAGAAAAAAGTTAACAGAACAGATTTCAAGGCACAGCTGCTGTCACGAACCTGTGTTTTTAGTTCAGACGATGTAGTGATGGTGAAATAACGACTTTATCTGCAGCACGCCACCTTGGTAATGAGCGCTGCTTTTATTTGTGAGCTGTGATCATATTTCACACCAGATGTGCCATCCAACAACAATGAGACGTACACGGGAACAATCACATAGTGAATCCTGCAACAATAACATAACTGCACAGTATTAGAGGGAAGCATTATAGGCCAGAGCTGTTTCACCTCTCGTTCCCCCGGCTCTCATTTAATCCCTCTGTCTATCTTTATGTCTTCCTCTAATTACAAACAAGAGAAAAATAGTTTTGCTGTATATGTGACAAGATAAAATCAGTAACAAATAAAACGCAGCATTAAAAAATGAACTTTCAGTCAGCTGTTAGTAAATCCAGGCATTTATATGGATCTCATATTTCACAGACAAATAGACCCAGATCCAGACAGCACAGCAGGGAGAAAAGACTCAGGCAGGAGACACGTGGCTCATGGACCCCGTGGAAACACACACACACACGCACATGCTGAATGGAATGACCACACACACACTCATACCATACCGTAACGATTTCTCTGGCCTGAGAAATGATTGAAAAATAATAATAATAATAATAATAAAATCCACATTGATTCTGCTGAACTCAGTGAGAAACCTCAATAATGAAAAAGAGGAAGTATTAACTGGAGAGCATCTGGATTTTAATAAAATCCATAAGAGACCACCATTGGCTACATAGTATATCAGCAGGATAATGTTGTGGACCGAACATGTGTTTGCGCTGGAGAAATATCCGCCTCATGACTCGATCATTGTGGAAGATTCATTTCTCTGTGGCGGTTAACGATCGCTGATGAGGATTACACTATGGGCCGGATTTACTAAGATCCCAGATAGCGGGCGCTATATTGTTTGCGCCCTCTAAAATATTGCGTGTTTGGTTAGTGCACGCAAAACAGGTGATCTACTAAGAGTAACCCGCTAAATGAAAACACGTGCAAACCGCAATATGTAAATGAGGGTTTTGCGCGTGGTAATCGTTTCCGCCATGGAGAGAGTGGACAGAGAGCTGGACGGACGAAGGGACAGAATGACATTTGATCCGATGCATACAATGACAGCATGTGTGTTTATCTCTCTCTCGCGCTCTGTTTAGATAAATAAACACAAATCGCTACAGGGCCCAACTCGTCATATAGTGACGAACAGGCAGCAGCTGCAGCGACAATCACACACCTATAACGTGTGTGTGTGTGCCGCCCCTGATCCAGTGGATTAATAGAGAGCTCAGGTGGGACACACGGATCTAAACGCTCTGACCACTGACCAGAGGGATCAAAGGCGAGTGAAGGCAGCGGTGACGTGTCTCAGTCCGGGACCGGGACTGAGAGACGGAGCTGAGCAGCCAGGTACTGGAGAGGAGAGGAGAGGAGAGGAGAGGAAAAGAGAGGAGCGCACTGCAGGACAGACGTGCCCCGTGCGTAACGGCGCGTAAAAGACTTTTAACACGGCTGAAAAACTGTTAGAGAATTACCCAGACGTGAGGAAATGCAGAGATGTAAGATCATGGGGCTCTGACAGGTATCAAATCAATAAACGCATAAGTTTTGGCAAAGTTGTATCAGTTAGTACATGGTTTTCAGACGTGGTAAATAAAGACGCAAAAACAGCCACCGCAATCTCTTCCTGGTTTGGTAAATCACATTGCACGCGCTAAATAAATCGATTTGCATCTACTCCTCCCAGTATTTAGCACGTTCTGGCTGAAACGCCCATATTTACATATTCATCAAGGCAAACACGCTAAATGGATCGCACGTGCTTTTCTGCCCATTTAAGAGACGCAATCCTCGGTGCGTCCGGTTAGTAGATCAGGTTCCACGTGTGTTTGCGCGTGCAATCACGTTTGCACACGTTTTAATACACGCAAACCTTTAGTAAATCCGGCCCTATGGGTGTATAGTGCTGTAGATTATTGTGTGTTTTGGCTCAGTGCGTGGCTATGGAGAGAGATTGACCGTTGAATGGTGGGAGCCCATGTTGACACACTTAGTGGAACATAGATTTCCTACAGCAGCTATTCATTTGTTGTTTTCATGCAGAGAGCTGTAATGAATGAGGGGGAAAGTGAGAGGAATGGTTTACCAATGCAATTTGTTTCTAGAGGTCAGCATGTTGTTTTTTTTGTATCTGGCACTGTTTCTTTTTTGTTCTGGAAGTTTCCCCCTTTCTTTTCTCTCCATCCCATTGTATTTTATGACATTTCAGCCATGCAACAGTGACATCTGTCTCTCATTCTAGTCCAGAGTGAAATATCTCCACGTCCAGTGGATGGACTTAAAATTTGGTCCCAGACTTCAATTTTCATCCAGATGATATGTAAGTTTTTATTAAAGGGATAGTTCAACATTTTGGCAAATTGGCCAATTGCCATAATCCCTGTAGTTTTAGAAGTAGGTTCGTTACCTTTAATTGTCGGTGCAAACTATTTTAAGAACGGTGGAGCAGAGCCGTGAGCTGCTCAGAGCTAAGCTACGAAGGCTCATGGAATTTCTTGGTTTCCCTCATCAAACTCATAAAATCCACAATCCAACAACTCCAAAACTGACCTTGAAAACAACTCTGTCTCATAACGTTCTGTTATTATCTCATAGTGTGGTGAATGTGCAGGTCACAACTTGTCCACCAGAGCATTTTGGAGTTGTTGGATTGTGTATTTGATGAGTTTGATGAGGGAAACCAAGAAATCCCATGAGCTTCTGTAGCGTAGCTCTGAGCAGCTCGCGGCTCTGCTCCGCCGTTCTCTGTATGCATGTATGTATGGAAGTTCTGTATGTATGTCTTCTATGTCTTTTAACCACCAAGGGAGTTGCACTTCTAATTATGTTGTGTGTTCATACAGAGACAACAAAGGATTTTGTTGAACCTGAATCTAGATCCATAAAAAGTGGAACTTTTGACCCATCCAATATTTCATTTCACGAGCAAGAATCAAATCAGACTGAAGCTAATTGTTTATATACTATAAAATGAATAAGTAGTCTCTGACAGATGGGGATGAGGAAAGGGAACAGGACTAAGTTTTGAAAAAACATCCATGAAGACAAAAAAAAAAAAAAGAATATGAAGACGAAAAAAATATTTTAAGAAGCATCTCTTCATCTGCTGGTTCAACAGCTTGGCAGTGAAGGACATGAACTGTCTAAATACAATTGTAAAAGTTATTGAAACTCTAATAACTAACTGAGTTGAATTCTCTCAGAGAGAAACGTGTCCTCGAAAAGGCAAAATGTGTTATTAATCAAAACCATGCTCTGGACAAAGAATTTGCACAGTGTTACATGCAGCCTCCCAGGAAGATCAATCACCAATCAAACCAAAGTAATTTGTTCCTCTGCCATTAAGCTGTTGAACACAGAGTTGAACTGAATCAGTGCAGTACAATTGTAACTGCACTCATTCCCATAGGCCTCATCATGCTTCCTCTGGCACTCTGAGAGTAGCCTATGTGGTGTGTATGACTGTATGCTGCTACACTGTAGAAACTGAATTGAAAATAAAGTTATGTAGGCTATCTATATCTGTAACCAACACTTTAAGTAGATGTAAATTCAGCCGGCCTGTGTTGGCTGGCAGGCTGTGGTTTAGATGGCTCACAGTGGAGCTGGTGGGTTTAATGAAGAAGGAGTGACTGCAAAATATTTTTTGAAGCTTGACAACTTGTAAGAGCTCGTATCACCACTGTATCAAATGGGAACGTGAAGTAAATTACTAATCGGGTCGAACTGCTTATTTGGCAGGAAAAGATCCACTCCGGTGAGAGGTTGAAATTGCAGTGATGGCAAGATGGGCACATTTGTGGGATGTAGAGGTAAACTAAGAGAGAATACTGGAGGGAACCAAGTAAAATGGCAGCGACATTGATTCCACTGTGCTCAGGTCTTAGTTTAGAATATTAATGATGGCGAGGAGTCAATGAGAATTGACCTTTTTTCTCTCTATCTTTCTTGTTATCATGAGCATATCATATCCACCCAATCAATGTCAAGTCATCCTTAAGTCTGTTTGCTGTAAAGGCTTCTGTATGCTGTAATTAAGAATGGCAGAAAGTTGCAGCTGCAGTCTCTCAGCTTTCCTGCGTTACATTTATTCCTTTTAGTTTGACACATGCATCAGCAGTCCAGTGGTGTGTGTGTAGGTGTAGGTGTTTGTGTGTTTCTTTCCCTTTCTTTCTCTTTAGGAGTGATCTAAATCTGATGACCATTGTTTTGATGCAGCAAAATATGGTGGCCATCACCTTACTCCTGCAGGTCAATATAGACTAGAAAAAAGGAGATAGAGAGACCAAGAGACAGATTTAAAGATGTATTCAAACAATGAAGAGTGTGTGCCAGCAGATGTGTCTTATTCATGGAGGGATAATGCACCCACGGCAGAACATGGCTGACATTTCAGCCGGCACGAACAGGAACGTGGCACCCAGCTTCATGGGGTCAGCAGTGGGATGTAATGGAATATGATTGAATGTGATGGAGGAAAATGGCAGTAATAGCAGTGTCGGTGCTCGCTCGCTCGCTCGTGCGGAATCATGTGAGGAGACTTGATGAAAACACTGTCTGGCGGACGGACGGGTGAAAATGCACGTTGACAAAAATCAAAGTGTTGATGAACTGACAGGGAGACGTGGCGGATTCAAATCCAATCGGGTCTGACGGAGCAAATACTGAGCTGCAACATGAGACGACTGCAGAGGTGGAAACCCCTGCAGCAATAGTCATTACATTTACATCCTGCTTAGTACAATGTACTGCAATGTGAATGCAATAGAAGACAATACAACCACATCTTAAGGTTTACGTTGGGAATCGATCAAAAGATTGATATAATTCCTGTCTGCTTTCCTTGGTGCATGTAAACCCCCTCCACAACATAGCTATTCTGTTAGTTATTAGTTGTGAGGTTTCACAGCGGTTCATTGAACTAAATGAGACCATCAATAATGCTAACATTCTCATAATAACCGTACTGACATGCTGATTTTTAGCATCTCTGACTTACCATATTAGCCGTCCTACTTTAATGAGTTAGCAATCACTTGTGGAACCAGCTTCAAATGATTAGTTTTCTCTAGCTTTCAATGCTAAGTCTGTCTTTGTGAAAAGCTCCAGTCAGTGCACTTCATTGGTTCAAGTGCAGGCTTGGATAAGGTGAGTTAAATATGATCATATAGAACATTATGTGACACAAAGTAAAGCCTGTGCACTTCTTATCGCTTGTGTGTTACAGAATGTGGTGGTCAGAGGACGATGCACAGAAGAAAACTTGTTATGCTCTGAGTCTCTGGTTACTAACTAGCATTTGAGCCAGCACAATTAGCCATATTCACAGTGCCGCCATCTTCGCTAAACGTCATCACTCGGGGTAGGAAGACTCAACGCCGTCACATTTAAGCTATTTAATGTCCCGGTGTTCACCACAACATCTGATATCGGCTAAAAATACAAGCTTGTTAGCTTCTTCCAGGCTTGAATAACGTGAGATATATCTCGGGTGTTCATTGACTATTGACAGTTTTACTGCTTTCCTATCTTACATGACATTAGCTAGGGTGTCATCAACATTCACGTTACTGTTATCAGTTGCAGCTAATGCAGACTAATGTATTTTTTTTTATGAAGTCGCCAGCTAATATGGAATGACTCTGGGCTAATGTAATTGTTTTCTCACCCCGAGTGTATCATAAGGAAAGATAGCGACGCTGTGAATATGGTCAATAATTATTAACTGTCATTAGGCAATTTGACCGTAACGTCTTTGTGGGTGCCCAGTGTCACCTTTAAATGGGCAACTTGCTGCCAATCAGAATTGAGTATTCACCCAGACCCTGGACTGAATTGAATCCACTGAATGCATTTATATATACATACTATATACACATGTTTTAATTTTCTGGGCTGGTATACAAAGGACTCTGGCCCGGTCAGCTCCAGGCTTTAACACCTGCAGTCGGGCCAGGTTTTGTTTTAATTCTCAGGCCCGTTGAGAACTTTAGGTAATTGTTCTGTGACAGTTTTGAAGTGTGCTGTTCTCTCTGGTGAGGCTGTCTGAGACGGCCGAGCCCATACCTGAGGTCTGCCTCGTTAAAGACTCCTAAAAACAACAACCACGGAAAGTTTACTCTCCTGTTGTAGTAATTTGTTGCACTAGTTTTGTTTGTGCTGCCCGCACACAAACAGGGCTGTGCGCTCCCATGAGAGTAAATGAAGTGAATTTCCTCAGGGAGTGAAACCATTTACAGTTTATGAAAAATGATTCCAAGTCAGGAGAGCAGCATTTGAACAGGACCGTGACATTGTTGCACCATCCCTCGATGATGTAAAAACATGTCCCCTCGCTCCCCATTCTGGAGCTGGAGCCCATCCAGCTGCAGCAAGCTGTCTGGGGCAGACTCACACAGCCAGGTCCCTGTTTAACACAAAGCAGCAGGGAGGGGAAAGCCCTTTCTGGAATGAGGGAAATCTGATAAAAAAGGAAATTGTTTTTTTATGGAGCCAAATGTTCCAATTAGTTGGGTTAGATGCCCAAACCAAATTCAATTGCTCCATAAAAACACCTCAATCAGAATAAACAGGCCCAAACAAAAAGGAATTTCATGTGGTTTCAGAGGGGTAGAATATTCCTTTTTACAGACCGATCAAAAGTAAAATTATATCACGTAAATGAGGATCTTGACTTCCTTAATTAAGATGAGGCCTGAAAAAAGTATGGCTCTGCTATTAGCTATGAGGCTTTAGACAACAGAAGTGGTTTTGACTAAATGCCCTTGTGAGACTGGTTGCATGTTATATTTGGCTTTGTTTTATTATCTTAGTTTAATGTGTTAGTATGCTAATATCAGTTGATTGTGAGTAAAAGGTCAGGAGATCATCCAGTTTAGATGTTATATCTGCATGGTTTATCTAACACTTGTTCAGTAAAACCAAAAAAAATATGAACCTCATGGTGTTGAAAAGCTGCAGACTCTCAAAGTAAGTAGGTTTTCTCCTCTGGGGAATATTAACATGAGGACAAAGTTTATGCCAAAACATCCCATAGGTTCCCAGACATTTGACCCTGAACCAAATATGGAAACCTGCTGCTGGGGCTATAGAGAAAAGGTCGGGAGGTCACCAAAGTATTTAGCATACATCCTCATTAGCAGTCAGATGGATGTCTGACCAACATTTCAATGCGATCAGTGTGAAAGTTATTGAGTTATTTATGGTTAGACTGAGCTGGTGGACTGACTACTTGACTGCCTTCAGTTACCCAGAAGCATTTCACATCAATTTCAAATGTGACTGTTGAAACAGCTAGAAACACATGTGTGTTCCAGCATGGCTGAACGAAACTGAAACATAGTGAGGTCTTACATGTTAGGGGGTTATGTGTCGAGTGTCAGTGCCCATTGAGTAACAGTATAAATGGTTTTGTATAGTAATTGTTCATTAATCAGTATGCAAGACTTTTAGTATGCAACACTGTTGCTCCAAAAGCACAGGATAAATTATAAAAAACACAATTTTATCATTGAAATGTATGGGAAAATTATAATGTATTGAGTTTTGAGAATTAAGATTTATTTTTAAATACGCTTGTTCTTGAACATGGACTTAAACAGAGGATTGGCACCAATAAATGGGACTGTGAGGTGAAGCACATTTGGACTGACTACGCCGGTACACATGGGAATACATTTGGTAAATCTGTACCACCTGCAATACGTAAGTAATGGGTAAATGATGAAATCATAGTCAGTAAGAAGGCATCAGATGTGTTTATGCCAGGATACAAATCATCATGTCAAGCATTTCTTTTTCAATTCAAACTGTGATCTTTTCCTTGTGGTAACCATGCCAACAGATGTAGATATGGCCAACTGTCATCATTGTAACCGTGGCGACTAATGACCAGCGGCCAATGACATGCTGCTGTAGAGGCACTATTTCAGGTGACTCTTAGTTGTTCAGGATGGTAGGTGAGTTGGTTGGACTACATTTAAAAAAAAAACTCACTCATGACAAATCCAGACTCCATTTGACCTAGACCCTTTCAATCAACAGCACAGTTTGTAGGAAACCACATGGAAAAACGTGCATTCTTCACTGTTGATATGGACATCATAGGTGTAGAGGGTGGTAACTGCAGCACCCTCATCACTTCACCTAAACAAGAACAACTGTGTCTTTGGCTCAACAAACAGCTCTCAGTTCAAAAGTCAGTTCTAAACCACCATTTGTAAATTAATCACGTTTGTGGACCATGGGGTTGGTGATTTTGCCTGAGATGTAATTTCAATATTTCAATCTTATCAAATATGATATTTAGAAATTTAAAAGACTTTGCTCAGAGTTGTGGTGACCTTCCATCAAAGGCCATTTTTAGAGTTGATGGAAATAAAAAGTTGAAGAAAAGAAAGAGTTTTGGTGACCTGATTGCTGTGGTGTAAATGAGCAGCCCTGACTAACCACTTGCCTGCATTCCCATAGATGGTGCTGCTGATGGTGATGGTGGCGCCATTAATGATAAAAACCAATGATAATAATTTAGACAGTGATGAGTGTGGTGAAGCCACCGCTGAGATTGGCCTAAATTGGTTCCGATACATGAATTGAAACATTTCATTTCTGATAACTGATATTTAACTCTGACACTTCTCTGTGATTAATTTCTCTCATTCCCGTTTTCGGCTGAAGGGCCCTCATCCATGTCAATTCACTAAGTGTGAAGCATAATCCTCGCTTATTACTTCTAATAATATTGTTCTACTGTCTGCATAATAATTACTTCTTCTACCGTTAGGCTGCAATTTTCCTCTTGGTAAATTACTAATTAAAAAGCTCATGTTTAGGTGATGGAAAATGAAAGCAAATAGAGTGATTACAAAGATGGAAAGTGCAGCCCGGAATGCTCGTGATCGTGAAAAAGACCCACAAATAAACCAAGGACCAGTGGAAAAGGTTATTACACATCTGCAAAAGCCAAGGTGATTTACTCTCTAATTGGGATAATGCCTTATGAAATATGTTTCTGTGAAATTAACTCTGCGACCTTCTGGCTGCTCTTTAAGGGCCTCTGGAACCTCCACAAAGACATGTGCAATACATTTCATTTCCCTAAGGAAGCCCGGAGGTCCCCAGGACACAGTTTAGAAGCTGCAGCAGATAGCTGGAGGCTACACAGGCCGGTGGCTGTGTACACTGTGGCATCTCAGTGCTGCAGAGCACAGGGCAATACATCTCAATTAGAGTTAGAGAAGCAACGCTCATGACCTGGTCATGAATTAGGCTGGTGACCAGAGCCCCAGTTTGTGTGTGTGTGTGTGTGTGTGTGTGTATCAACCCCAATTCCCAGAGCCTATTCTCCAGAATAGAACAGGAGGCCTGTGTTTCGCTCTTGCCCAGGCTTGATTGCTTGAGTCGGGTTTCTCCCCCCCCAACCCTTAAACCCTCTGCCCCATTAACAGGGCCGACACCTGAGATGGGAGGCCAAGCAAGCACACACAGTGTTTTTTTTTCTTCACTGAATTTGAGGAGACCGTCTGCTGATAACATTTATTTTCCATTATTTGCAGGATTGTTGTGTTTCTGAACCTCGGCCCTTTAGCTGGTTAGAAGAGGTCACAGTGACTGAATAATGCAACAGCACCACTCAAGAACTGGACTTCATTCAGTGGACTTGGAGATGTAGTGACCCATACGAACTATGACTATAAGATCTGGACTGGACCTGCTGTGATCTTGGTATTGCGAGATATCGTATCAAAAGAAAAATCTAGATATGATGATGATGACCTAGATTCTTGCAATAACTTAAAAAAGGATATCACCAGACTCTTTGACTTTGAAGCAGTGATGGATTGATACAACTTAACAAAACAGTAGAGAGCATGTAGTGAAAACCCTATTGTCTAGTCAATGTGGCTGTTGCCGCTAACACTTCTATAAAAATGAGAAAATACATCAGGACCTTGACAGCAGCAGGAAACATTATTATATCACATTACATTATATTGTTGCCTTTAAAATGATTAGATCGGGTATTCATGGGCCTTTCACACCGCCTGTTCAAGGCAGGGATAGTCACCAGTAAAGTTAAAGAGCTTTGCAGGTCAACACTTATAATGGCAGGAGTGGTAGAATGGCTGTTGTTGCCATATTTGATATTGAGGACCAGACACTAGCTGCTCTATTGTGCAAAGTGGAGGAGCCGAGACCTGCTAATACAGGCATAGTGGCTTGGACACTGATGCCAGCAATAGGAAAGTGTAATTCCGGCCCTCAGAATCACTATCAGCCTGGTGAGTTTTAAAGGAGACATGTTCTGCCCCTTTCCCACAAATTAAAATAGTTCCCAGTGTCTTAAAGACATGCCTCTGACATGCCTCGGTCAAAATACCCCAAGGGTCAAACATCACAGCTCTTTTTATCCTCTCAAAACAGCCCTGTTCAGAACGGCTGGTTTCAGTGCCTGCCCCTTTAAATGCGAAATGAGCCACTGCTCACCTTGCCCCGCCCCCTATACCGGTACCAGTACTCACAGGTAGGGGTGGTATTATTCAAATTTGAAAACTAACGACATCATTGGATGACAACTGAGGGAGCAGCTCGTAAAACCACATTGATTTCAATCTCGGAAGCCTGAAAACTACTTTTTTTTTGTCAGTTCTCACATTTTGGGGGCTGGAAAGCAATCAAAAAGTGATAATTCCATAATTTGTCCCTGTTAATGTTGTATGTTTCTTAACACATGCATTTTTGTGTGAATGCATGTATCAGTAATGTTGCGGTTGTTATCCAAAGGGTGGTGCTGACTAAAGCCTTGTTGTCATGATGGTCTTGGTGTGGTCTTTGAAAGGACAGATAAAGGGTCCATGATGGCCAGCATAAAGGAGCAGGCATCACTTTCTTTTCACAGTGTCTAATGTAAGATGAACAGATACGCCTCTCTGCATCTCGGCTGTTCTCCACTAGCACTGCCACTACACCACAGTAACAGCCTCCACCACCAGGACAATACATATGAGTCATCAGACCCACTTTCATCCTCCCTCTTCTTTCTTTTGCAGCTGGACTGAATTCACAATTACCCACAACATGCTGTCTTATACATTTGTGCATGTTCAGTTATAAAGCTGGTTGGTCTTGATGGACAAAAACCATCTGAGGCTCTAGTAACAACAGATCAGTGAGCCAATCAGAAGAGAGGAGAGAAATTATTTCAGCCAAGGATTAATAGATAACAAATCTGGATGTTGGGTCCAGGTGGGTAGGGTTTTGGTTTGTTGTGACATCACAAAGTTACAGAAGTCTTTACCGCTCATTTTAAGGTCAGGTTTCTGAATACAGTATGCATTCCTTTGTAGATTGAGTGTTATTGTAGAACCTAGAGCTGCTTCACAGTCAAACCAAGATTCTGTATGTTACCTTTAAAACTAGTTCAACTAGGACACAAAAAAATCAATTCAGTGGGAGAAAATGTTTCAAGTCCCAATCACTTTTATTTCATTTTCTAAAAAAAAAAAAAAAAACTAAATAAGTTCATTCCAACCACCCACTTTGAAAACAAACATTACTCACTGCACCAGTGTCAGCCAATGGAGGACGTTGGGCACACACACACATACAGTTAACACCAGTAAATCCAACAGAAACAGCCATCTGTCTGGGAAATGATCCACAACAGGGTTCTGTTTGAATTGGATTGAGTTCACCAAGGGGTTAAACTTTGTTGACTTGTATGTGCATCTGAATAAAGTGATGAGGTGGGCGCTAAAACATCTTAGAATTGGGATCGCCACATTTTTCACAATACTAAAAAAAAAAAAAGTGGTTGGGACTCTTTTTTGTTCAGGACAACATTGTTTGGTTCTGCCACTATCAGGCTGATGTTGAAAAGAGGAAGGTTGAATCAATATTGCATAATGTCAGCTCATGATAAACTGCAGAGAAATAAACATACATGCCACTGTTGAGTTCATCTCTTAAGGTGGTAGAGCTCCGTCTGTCTCGTTTGCATTTCCCCACACAGTTTTGCAGAATACGCAGATGCACATTGTATTTTTAAATAGTTACATTGTAAATTGCGCTCCCCCCTGGATGCACTCATCAAAGAGCCTGAACAGTTCTGCGGTCTGATGAGAAGTCCCCGAATGTGCGCGCTGATATGGAAAACTCAACCCTGACACAATGAAGACAGAATTAAACAGAAAAGTTTGACAAAAGAAACACCGGCTGTTTGTTTACTGCAATGGATTCTCCCCCCGTGGAGGCAGCTTCTTTCCCACTGAACCAGAATGAATGACAGCAAAAAGGGCTTCTCGTGCGGGGAGGAAGATGAGCGCCCCTATCTACGACTCTCCACATTAAGACCCATGAAGGAAACAGAACTGGAAAAAAAAACACCCACCCACTACAGCTTCATAGTTTCACTCCCTTGCTGAATCGCTCAGTAATGCAGGACTGTAAAGTCAAATTTTGTATATTACTCCAATGTCGGTAGTAGTATGAGACTGGAATTCAGCGGCAGCTGGTGTAGTTTTCTCCAGCGGCTACACCAAACTTCAGAATAAAACTTGACTATTATATTATACAGGGCCCATTCTAAGGCGTATTCCTCACTTTTCTCCACAATAGAGTACCAACATTGTAAAAGACCAATGCCACACATTTAGGCCCAGCTTCTACACTCTGAACATCACTTGGGCCCAGTGTGCGGTGTTTCTTGGACAGCTGCTGCTGCCACTATGGCGGGTGGGGATGGTGGTGGTATGTGTTGTGGTTCATTTGGGTTAGATTTTTTCTTTTTGATCAAAATTTTATTTCAATTTTCAAGTTAGAAGAAAAAAACATTAATGACTAATACCAAGGCACAAGACACAGAAAATAAAACAACTTTAAAGTAAATTAAAAATGGATAGAGAATAGCCTATACAAAAATAAATGGGTATGGGCAAAGCCACTGGATGGGTTGTTATAATAAAATAACACTCTTGGAGTCAATATTGACTTGTTGGCCACAGTTTAACTTTACTGAGAATGTCAGGTGAAGAGATAATAACGCAAGCATGAGAAGTCGAATATCAAACATACCATGATAGTATAATATATCATGGTATGTAACAATGTGTTTCATTTACATTGGAAGTCGGAACTCGCAGCTTGGAACAACGTTGAACGATTTCCAGTTGACGGAAGTCAGCAAAATGGACCATTCATAAAATGAAATTACAACGTTTATATACCTGAAGACGATAGATGTTTGAAATTCCGACTCCCGAGTACACCCGAACGCACCATCAAGGAGCTCCTATATCTGTATGTACAACTTATAACCAGAGTCTATGGGACAACGCAGAACATTTACTTTTCAAAGTATTTTTATTTTATTATTTAAAATCGTATTCAAGGTGCTGGGGAGTGGTGGGACGGCGCCCTAGCGCCCTCAGCCACTTGCTGGTGTCTGTTTCTTTCCCTAGCCTATATGATTTTGGCCTATTCCCACTCCATGATGTGTTTTTTCTGCAGTGGTCTGTGATGGCTGATTTGGAATGTTCCTGCTGTGCTTTGTCTTTTGTCGCTCGTCTCTGTGTTTTCCGTTTCTTTACCCCTTCAGGACGGACCAGGATGAAGGGGCGTTCATGCTGTTGCAGACTGGAGCACCATCCTGAAAAGGTGAAAAAAATTAAAAAAAAAGACAACCTCTTACCTTACATATACACACACTTATACATAAAAAATCCTATAGCAATTTGTAGACATAATGAACTCCATCGAGCTATGGAGAACTGCTGTTGGACATACTCACAATTCCATTCTTAGTAATTAATGGTCCAGTCAGAGTAGACACAGGGAATTTCAAAGTCTGAAACTGTATCTCTATACCATGTCTTCAGTGAACATTTAGAGTGTCTCAATAGATTCAAATGGAAACTAAGTCTGACCACGGCCAGAGAGTGTCAAAGACCACATAAGGAATAAGACGTAATAAGTAAATATGTGAGGGTGTAGGTGTAGAGAAGGAAGAAAATATTGCTAACAAGAATGTAGTGTGTTAGGTGACAAGTGTTACATTAAATGAAGCAGTATATTAACAAAAATGGCATCATACCATGAGAAACCGTGGGCTGTCTGTGCTGACAGAAATCCATTAACACACTTGACATTGGACAAATTGTCACATTTCATTGTTGCTGAAGTTAAAATGGCTGAGAGAAGATGTTTAAAAATATAATGTCTAGACGTGTCAGAGAAGAACAGTATGTTGCCATAACATTGTTTACAAGGCTATGAGCCTTGTCATCCGCATAGCTGCATCTATTGGTGAGTCCTAGCAGTGTGCAGTGGTTTAGGCTACCGTAGATGGCCATTTATTAGCCCGGGCGTTTAATATGCTAAATCGACTTGGAGCCCAGGCGTTTATAAGAACCAGGCGCGTATTTGCAACAGGCTACAATTAATTTTTGCAATGAGCAGCACCAAACCATCATGCAAAGAACAAGGAGGTCACCAAAGGACCACTGGAACAAAACTACTCCCGACATCGTTATTCACATCAAACAATAAATACAAAGACTGTGTTACGGCGACACAGGGAGCTGATCAGATCAGCCAATCAGATCAGTGTTATGAACGATAGCGGGAGGGGGGGTCGATCGCGGTAATTTCAACACTGTACATCACCGCAATTATTTGTCTTTGTCTATTAGCAGTCCAGCGCGACCTGTCCCGCTGGCGCACCTGTGTGTGTGTGTCCGCCTGCATGCGAGAGAGAAAGAGCGAGAGGAGGGGCTGACTGACAGAAGAGGTGAGAGCCGGTGATACGCTGTTTAAAAAAAAACTTTTGTTTTCTGTGCAAGACTATGGTAAACACTTAATCGCCCGGGCGTTTAATTGAACCGGCGTTTATTATGCCAAATGAGCTCGGACCCCGGCGGCTATTAGAGCACAGGCGCGTATTTGCACGCGGGCGACTATTTGGTCATCTACGGTATATCTTATTTCACATTGAACCCCTTTGTTGCACTAGTAACAAAACTAAACACACAGACATGTTGACCTATGACCTTTGAAATCTGTTGACCTTTGAAATCGTGAAAAAATTTGACACAATTTTCACTTTTGGGAGCAAGAGTTAGTTAGGTTTTAGACTCGCTGGAGGGGCTTGGTGGTCGAGTATATGCCTGAAGAGCTGATCGCTTTTTGACTCTTGACCGACATGATCTTTAGCGCATGCCATTCCTCCAGTCTCTCTCCCAGTTTTCCTGTCTCTCTACACTGTCCTATCATATAAAGGCCCCAAAACGCCCAAAAATATCTTGAGAAAAAAAAAAGTTTTAGACTTGCTCTCATAACTCTGTAAATCAAGTGAAATTTCTTATTTCTGAACTAAAATATCGAAATAGTTACTTGTTCGGTGACAGCGCTTACTAAAGTAACTCTCGAATCAGAAAGCATCAATCTGTGGCAGTGGGACTCGCTTTTTTTATTTCATTACTTTTCTTTTCTTTTCTTTTTCTTTTCCTTTCTGATGTCTTGTTTGATACCAATAGGTCATGATGTCTCTGTCATGTCTGGCCTTGTTCCCCTGGTACTTAAAGTTGCAGCAACAACTGAATAGTAGTTTTAAAAACCTTTATTGCTATTTAAAACAGTTGGTGTAATGGTAACGGAAAATGTACAACATGGAATAATCAATTTATGTAATATTAAAACTATATCATGTGTTTCTATTTTACCTATGTCTATTCACATTTCTTTATTCTATGACAGATGTATTTTTATGGCACTCCTGCATCTTCATAATTGTAAATACCTTGAATTTAATGATTAACTGTTCAATTAAAGAGAGTCACATCATAAGCTCCAAAAGATAAAGCAGCTCTGAAAGGCTGCACACTGACTCCAGCCTGCACAGCCTTTGTGAAGGGTCCCAGTGGTAGCCCAGCTCCTCAGCTGCCTCAGCCATTTGTCATTCCTGCTTTTTTCTTTTGAGGCTGAGTTAACACCGAGGCAAGGAAATGCCTACCACAGAGACAGGACCTGACTTGGCATCAGAGGATATGAAATCAGACATCTTGGATAATTTAACACAGGCCATATGTCCACAACCACTTCCCAATATGTGAGGAGTATAATTGTGCAGCCCAAGCTCTCATCAACAAGCTTCATTGTTAGAAGGAAATAAAAGCAGGGCCTTTCTATGAGCGGCACAGTTGGAAGTTGAATTTAAATTTCAAAATGGGAAACCTGAAAATGAGGCTGCCAGATCCTAATGAAGAAAATAAATGCATAGAACATTATTTTTGATGAGTTATTAGAGGGAGATGGTTAACACTAGAACCGCCAACTGCCGTTCATTGGACGACTTTGATTTTCATTTGTGCATAACTTTATTTAAAAAATACATTGAAGTCCACCAGTCTGTGACTTTTCCTAAAATGATGTTGGGCAGCACCCCGTTTTGTTAAATACAATTAATATTACTCACACAAAAAAATATCGATCATGTTTTCTCATTTTTACCTGTAACCGCCACGTTCGTTCATTGGACGACCAGAGAATTCACCGATTTGTGCCGACATTATTGGGCTTATGCGCTCTCTCTCTCGCTCTCCCTCTCTCTCTCTGTGTGTGTGTGTGTGTGTGTGTGTGTGTGTGTGTGTGTGTGTGCGTGCGTGCGTGCGTGCGTGCGTGCTTGCGTGTGTACGTGTGTCTCTGTGTGTACACGTGCGCAGGTTGCGCTGATGCACACTCAGGTCCACACTTCACACACGCACGGTGCAGAAATTATTTTCCAGACTGGACAGACTAGTTGTAGAAGAGGTGTAGCCTACATTCAGGGGGGAAATATCAATATGATATCAAAAGAAAACAAAATTCGTTTTATAAAGCCAGTATTTAGGAGCAAACTAGTGTAAAAACAGAGTCGCTGTGCTCTTCATGTAAAGCGCCGACGTGAGCGCACGCGGGGGGGGGGGGGGGGGGGGGGCGCAATCCTGCGTCGGTATGATGGACAGCTCCACCTGACATATCAAACAAAGATCACTAAGGACTATGGATGTTGCCGTAAAAGAGGGGGGAAAAAAAAGAAAAAAAGTCGTTTATACGGTGGAAACCTGGCTTTACAGGCGGGGGCGGGGTTCCTACGGTATGCCGCCCCCCCCCCCCACTTCGCGGAGGCTGCGGGGTGCAGCCTACTTCATGGCCCAGAGTAGCTGTTAAAAGACTACGACAAATGTAACACCTATACAGCACTAATTAACGCTTTATTACAGTTCGTCCAATGAACGACTCATGGCGGTTATAGGTATATAGTGTGCAACGGCGGTGCTAGTGTTAATGGGGTTGGTTCGACATTTTGGCAAATTTGCCAATTGCCCTAATACCTATAGTTGTAGGAGGTCAATTACCTTTAATTACTGGTGCATGTTATTTTGAGATCTGCGGGGCAAAGCTGCTCAGCAAACACAATGGAGGTGAATGGTACAGGTCCCCTGTTCCCCATCAAACTCTTCAAATACACAATCCAACAACTCCAAAACACTCTGGTGGAAAATTGTGACCTGCACATTCAACACACTATGACATAATCTGGTATGATTATGTAACATTATGACACATGAAGCAAATATTCAAAACTACTTTTGCTTTTGAAAGCACTCCGCCTAGCAGCCGTGTCTGGAATGTAGTTCCGGCTATGCATTTGCCTCCAAAACAACTCTGTCTCGTAATGGTGAATATGCAGGTCAAAACTTGT
The DNA here is from genome assembly GCF_905171665.1 of Trachurus trachurus. NCBI lineage: Eukaryota > Metazoa > Chordata > Actinopteri > Carangiformes > Carangidae > Trachurus > Trachurus trachurus. Next base: position 33,415,585 of record NC_139894.1, read on the forward strand.
CCACGAGAGCATTTTGGGACAGGGGACCTGTACCATTCACCTCCATTGTGGTCGCTGAGCAGCTCATGTCTCACATGCACTGATAATTAAAGGTAATGAACCTACCCCTATGACTATAGTGATTATGGCAATAGGCAAATTTGCCAACATGTTGAACTATCCCTTTAAAGATGAACTACTGGTGGCGAAGACGATGACCGGACATGTGCTCTGAACTGTAGGTTCAGAATAAAATCCTTCAAACAGAAAAACTCAGTTTGTACATCTGTTGACCTAAAAGGCTGTTGCTCTGTTGGACTCATCCAATATCTCTCTAGGCTTCTGAACCTGTATGAATGTAAGAGCTATGGAACATTAGTGCAATTAATGTGTAGCTGCCATCAGACAAGTTCATTTAAATTAATAGTAAATAATCTTGAGTTAAAAAAACAAGAATAATTTATGTGTAAATGAGGGATTATATTTTTACACACCACACCTTCACAGTGCTTGAGATGGTAGAGCGGCAGTTGGTATGGGGTCTGGTATGGAAGAAGAAAAGAAGAATTAATTTTTCTTAAGTTAACAAGGCCAATGAGGTACTTTCATTTATTTATATACAAATATGAAAATTGTTTATATAGTGCTTTGTAACCTTCTAGGTGTGACCTGAAGCACATTTTTATGTTTATTCAGTTCTTATGACATTTTCCTCAGCGTGTTGTATGGGAAATAAATGCCTGTGACATGAAGAACGCCTTGTGCCATGATTTACTCAACAGTAATTACATGATGGCACATAAAAACATGAAACGATGCAGAGACAGATATGCATTTGTTACAGGCAACTAGGACACAGCAAATGAATTGACATTTACTATAAAATAGCTTTTGGGATTAGAAAGATTCCAATTAAAGAAGTTGAAGAAGCAGAAGTCTTGGTGATGGCACTAGACTAATTTATTTTGCATACCTTTAGCTCAGAATATTTCACATAACACCCCTCTAGAGCTGAATATTAGACAGTCTGTCATCATTTACTTAATCAGTAACAGTTCTTTTTACCTGTGGGAAAAGATCCAGTTTCCCCACCTTCTCGAGTGATGGGCTACATAGTGTGTATGTAGCCCATCGTGAAGAACCTATGAAAACATTACTGCATCATCCGTATAAACTGGAATTGTTCAAGATCAGTCATGCAGCATTGTACACGGCTGCTCACATCTTTATTCATTGTTGGCACATAACCAGAAAGGCCTCTGTAGGTTTGGGTTTGTCTTTATGTAATAAAGGTTATCGTCACTGCAAAGTGTTTGCAATATTTAAATTCAATGCATTTTTATTGATGTTGTGCATTTGTGAGGGACTTTGCACTAGATGAATGCATTACACAATTTCTCTCATCTTTGAATAGAACAATAAGTCAACCAGAGCACTGTGAACATGGTGCTGTAGTAGTTGTTATATTCTTATTTTCTCATATTGGTAGACTAACAGAACAGAACCAAGCACTTCCCTGTAGTCACCATTTTCAACTATTTGCTGCCATTTTGCATTTAAGGAAGCTGCAGTTTGAGCTGTGCAGAGCCATAGATTTGGGATTAGATCTACCATTGTATTATTTTTATACAATGCTTTACTTGTCAAAAGACAGTGTTTCTTTTTATTTTAGTTTTTTGTTTTTAACATCCTTAGACCTCCTGTCATTCATAGACAATAACAAAGACTGCATGCCCAAACGAAAGCTTATTGTAAAGGAAAAGAAAAAAAGTGGAGGAGGCAGCTCTGTGCCAAACACGGAGGCTGTTGGTGCAGCAGCTACAGTCATGTGTCAAGATTTCAACTTTACACTGCATTTATTTTAATATATTAGAATACAATAGTTGCTTCAGCTGTACACAGTGTGTTAAAATATCCACAGTACCCCATGTGATGTTCTGTCTATTACTCTGTTATTCTCTTAATACTGAGATTTGTTCACATCATTGTTAAATAAATTCAGTAAAATATACAGTATGTAGGCCTATAGTATGCAGTATGCAGATGAATAATGTAAATTAACTGTTGGCCTTCAAGTTTAACTATGTTCCATTTTTCCATCATATGTAAAATAATGAATTTCCAACAGGTTAAGACAACCAGCGTTTCATACATTAAAAAAAGAAACCAACCTTAGATTGGAGGAAGGGGCTGAATCTACCTGAAACTTGTGAGTTAGCATCAGCTCAACCACTACCAGTTACACAATCACAAGCTAAAAAAAACATAGACAAATAAAAGATGCTAGATGTGCTAATATATGATGCTCCGTGCTCTTCCATCAGGTAGATCCAGATTTCTAAATTAGTACAGCCAGAACTAGAATCGAAACTGATTGATTTCCAGGTTGTCTGGACGGACCTTTGTTAAAGCAGAAGTAAGTGATATATTTGTGTTAATATAAGTCTAAAATAGTGAAAATATACGCACATCCCTTGCTTGGGGTGCTGGGCCAAATGGACAGTAGTAAATAGAAAAAACAGCCCGCACAACCTCGTTTTTGCTCCAGAATATTTTACTGACACAACGTTTCGGGCTCTCAGCCCTTCATCAGGTAATCATCATAATGTGTTTCACCCGTGTAACATCTATATGTAGACACCCCCTGGTGACGTCATGTGACGTGGCGTCATTCACAAAAAAATAATCACACACAAAATGGCAACATAGTAGCCTGTGTGAGGACAACTGACCAATGGGGAAACATTTGACATTCATACATCATACATAATATCTGAAACGTCCTCCAAGAATGACATCAGGTTAAAAAGAACAGTGCGAAATATACATATACATATCTTGTCCCTCACATGCATCACAAAAAATGACTAATAGGGAACTCTTCATTCATGCCTCTAGGAGACATCGTGCCCAAAGTGAATATCCAAAAGGATTCTCGTTGCAACAACAGTCTATTCGTATCACCTCCTCGTCTTGGTCGTTTAACATGTTCGATTCCCTGATACGTGAGGGCTGCCACGTTGTGTTTTGCCTGCAGAAAGTGCATCGCTACTGGACTTTTTGGGTCCTGATTTCTTATGCTGCATCTATGCTCTGCAATGCGTGTCTTTAGTGCTCGATTTGTTTTCCCCACGTATCCTAAACCACACGGACATTTAAGTAAATATATAACATTGGTGGTGGTGCACGTAATAATGCTTTTGATATCAAAACGCTTCCCTGTAAGGGGATGCGTGAACGTGTGGCTCTTACTGGTGAAATTACATTGCGCACAATTGGCACATCTGTAATTGCCACCTGGGACCTGTGTGAACACAGTGTCCGGTCTCTGAGGGAGGAGGTCTGATTTTACCACAATTTGCCTGATGTTGGGGGGACGTTTGTATACGAGTCTAGGTGTGTCCTTAAATGTTATGGACAGCTTGGGATCACCGCTCAGGATATGCCAGTGTTTTTTTACAACTTGTTCGAATTCCCTTCCCAAATTAGAATATTGTAGAATGCATAACGGGCTGTTGTTGGAAGACTTTTTTCCTGTGGCCTGTAGACACTGGTCCTGTGTTACATCAGTGAATTTGTCCCGTGCTTGTCTTAACCAGTCTTGTGGGTAGCGTCTTTCCTTGAAACGCATATCCAAAAGATCTGCTTGATGTACATAGTCAACGTCTTCACTACATAATCTACGGATGCGGTTATATTGGCTGATGGGCAGGCTCCGTTTTAAAGAAGGTGGATGAAAACTGTCCGCTCTTAAGAGAGCATTTCTATCTGTGGGTTTTTTATATACTGTTGTTTTGAAACCTTTTTTTTCCCTTATAATCAGGATGTCGAGATAATTGATTTCATTCATATTAAACGACATCGTAAATTTTAAAGATTGATTACAAGTATTAATCCATTGAAAGAAATCATGAAGTGTTTGTTCATTTCCAGTCCACAACAGAAAAATATCATCCACATAACGTTTCCATATTTTAATGTGGGACAAAAAAGGATTTGTGGGACCAAAAACCATGTCTTGTTCAAATAGACCCATAAAAAGACCAGCGTAATTCGGAGCCATCCGACTACCCATCGCTGTGCCACGCACTTGGAGAAAAAAGTCACTTTCAAACATGAAAAAATTCCTCGTGAGAACCAGTTCGGCCAACTCTCTAACACAAAGTGTGGAAGGTAAAGACTGTGGGGCACGTTTGTTTAAAAAATAAGTCAATGCTCGTAGTCCATCTTCATGGGGAATACAGGTGTATAGACTCTCGACATCCAGAGTGACCATGATGACCTCACCTTCAATATTGTCTATGTCCTTAAGAGTATTGATCATGTCCATAGAGTCTCTTACATACGAAGACAGCGAAAAAACATGGGGTTTTAAGTGAGAGTCCACATAGGTAGAAATTTTCTCTGTCAGTGACCCTATTGAGGCCACTATAGGTCTACCTGGGGGGGACTCAAGAGATTTGTGTATCTTTGGTAAAGTATATATCACCGGAGTGACCGGGTTCTCAATTTTCATAAAATCCAAAGTCTTTTTGTCAAAATCTCCATTATCAAAAAAATGCTGTAATTTATTGTGAATCTCTGTTTTAAAGAGAGGAGTGGGATTTGACGACAACTTTCTGTAGAATGTGGCATCTTCAAGTTGTCTGAGAATCTCATTTTCATAATCCACACGATTTTGCAGTACTATGGCCCCGCCCTTATCTGCGGGTTTGACGACCACTGTATAATCATTTTTTAGTTCAATTAAAGCATTTCTTTGTTCTTTCGGGAGGTTATTCATGGTTCTATATTCTCGTTTTTTATTCATGATATGGATCACATCTTTTTCCACGAGACGACAATAAGTTTCTAAGGAGGGGTTTCTGTTTCTAGGGGGGCAAAACGTAGATTTTGGCCGAAACAATGATTTTGTGTTAGTCTCATTCACATTAGCGGAGGATGAGTGAATAGGCCCATCCGCAATCACATGTCTCATCGCCAAATCATTCGGACCACTGAGGGGGCTATAAAATTCCCTCAACCTCAGGGAGCGGAAAAATTTTTGAAAGTCAATGATGGTATTAAAGTCATTACATTGTGTAGTGGGGACGAATGACAAACCTTTGCTGAGGGCTGATTTGCAAGATGTGCTTATGGTCTTACTGGACAGGTTGATCACATTCAATGTTTCATCCTGCTCCGTGTGGGGTAGGGGGAGCGATGCCTTTCTCTTACTCCTCCGGCATTTCCTCCAGGTCTTCTCCCTCCTCGTTCTCCTCGCCCTCGTTGTCCTCCACGGCCCCGGTTCCCTCTCTCTAAAAAACTTCCCCGTTGGGAATAAACTCCATCGCTGAACTCAGACTCGAAGGAGGATGTGTCTGAAAAATCAGGAACTCTGCGTCTCCAGGTGCGTCTTTCGCCGGCACGGGGAATCCTCTGTGACGTATCTGGGGGTGTGTCCCGGGGAAACCCTCTCCATCTGTACACCTGGGCATCCTTGTAGTCCTTACTGTCACGTTCAAACTTTTTGATTTTTTGAAACCTCAGTTTTGTCTCCATCTCCGTCTTGAAATGTGTGAGTTCGCCTTCTAATTTGGACAGTTTTTCTTTGTCAGTGACCATCTCATTCAGTTGCGCACTCGTATGGTTGATCTCTTCTCGTGTCATAGACAACTGCTCAGACACTTCCTGGATCACCAACGCCATCAGATCGAATGAGCATTTGTTCATAATTTGGCACCACTGGTCGCAGAATTTCTCATTCGTTTTGCCGATCGTTGGTGCTTTCTGTATTCTCAAACCTCGAGGGATTTGTCTCTTTCGTAGATAGTCACTGAGTGTCATGGCGTGTAGATGTAGGCGCGTTTCTCTATCATAGAGGCGTCTCAAGTTTTTGCCCAGGCCCTCACTTGTCTGAAGGCTTTCTGTGGCTTCATCAAAAAGAGAGTCTTTCACCATAATCCTGTTGTAATCCTCTGTGGAAAAGTCTAATGTTTTAGAAAGTTCATGGTTATCTCCTGATGTCATCTTGAAACAATTCTTGTGGAGTCTCGTCCGGAGTGCCGTATCAAAAAGATATCAAAAATAGTGAAAATATACGCACATCCCTTGCTTGGGGTGCTGGGCCAAATGGACAGTAGTAAATAGAAAAAACAGCCCGCACAACCTCGTTTTTGCTCCAGAATATTTTACTGACACAACGTTTCGGGCTCTCAGCCCTTCATCAGGTAATCATCATAATGTGTTTCACCCGTGTAACATCTATATGTAGACACCCCCTGGTGACGTCATGTGACGTGGCGTCATTCACAAAAAAATAATATAATCACACACAAAATGGCAACATAGTAGCCTGTGTGAGGACAACTGACCAATGGGGAAACATTTGACATTCATACATCATACATAATATCTGAAACGTCCTCCAAGAATGACATCAGGTTAAAAAGAACAGTGCGAAATATACATATACATATCTTGTCCCTCACATGCATCACAAAAAATGACTAATAGGGAACTCTTCATTCATGCCTCTAGGAGACATCGTGCCCAAAGTGAATATCCAAAAGGATTCTCGTTGCAACAACAGTCTATTCGTATCACCTCCTCGTCTTGGTCGTTTAACATGTTCGATTCCCTGATACGTGAGGGCTGCCACGTTGTGTTTTGCCTGCAGAAAGTGCATCGCTACTGGACTTTTTGGGTCCTGATTTCTTATGCTGCATCTATGCTCTGCAATGCGTGTCTTTAGTGCTCGATTTGTTTTCCCCACGTATCCTAAACCACACGGACATTTAAGTAAATATATAACATTGGTGGTGGTGCACGTAATAATGCTTTTGATATCAAAACGCTTCCCTGTAAGGGGATGCGTGAACGTGTGGCTCTTACTGGTGAAATTACATTGCGCACAATTGGCACATCTGTAATTGCCACCTGGGACCTGTGTGAACACAGTGTCCGGTCTCTGAGGGAGGAGGTCTGATTTTACCACAATTTGCCTGATGTTGGGGGGACGTTTGTATACGAGTCTAGGTGTGTCCTTAAATGTTATGGACAGCTTGGGATCACCGCTCAGGATATGCCAGTGTTTTTTTACAACTTGTTCGAATTCCCTTCCCAAATTAGAATATTGTAGAATGCATAACGGGCTGTTGTTGGAAGACTTTTTTCCTGTGGCCTGTAGACACTGGTCCTGTGTTACATCAGTGAATTTGTCCCGTGCTTGTCTTAACCAGTCTTGTGGGTAGCGTCTTTCCTTGAAACGCATATCCAAAAGATCTGCTTGATGTACATAGTCAACGTCTTCACTACATAATCTACGGATGCGGTTATATTGGCTGATGGGCAGGCTCCGTTTTAAAGAAGGTGGATGAAAACTGTCCGCTCTTAAGAGAGCATTTCTATCTGTGGGTTTTTTATATACTGTTGTTTTGAAACCTTTTTTTTCCCTTATAATCAGGATGTCGAGATAATTGATTTCATTCATATTAAACGACATCGTAAATTTTAAAGATTGATTACAAGTATTAATCCATTGAAAGAAATCATGAAGTGTTTGTTCATTTCCAGTCCACAACAGAAAAATATCATCCACATAACGTTTCCATATTTTAATGTGGGACAAAAAAGGATTTGTGGGACCAAAAACCATGTCTTGTTCAAATAGACCCATAAAAAGACCAGCGTAATTCGGAGCCATCCGACTACCCATCGCTGTGCCACGCACTTGGAGAAAAAAGTCACTTTCAAACATGAAAAAATTCCTCGTGAGAACCAGTTCGGCCAACTCTCTAACACAAAGTGTGGAAGGTAAAGACTGTGGGGCACGTTTGTTTAAAAAATAAGTCAATGCTCGTAGTCCATCTTCATGGGGAATACAGGTGTATAGACTCTCGACATCCAGAGTGACCATGATGACCTCACCTTCAATATTGTCTATGTCCTTAAGAGTATTGATCATGTCCATAGAGTCTCTTACATACGAAGACAGCGAAAAAACATGGGGTTTTAAGTGAGAGTCCACATAGGTAGAAATTTTCTCTGTCAGTGACCCTATTGAGGCCACTATAGGTCTACCTGGGGGGGACTCAAGAGATTTGTGTATCTTTGGTAAAGTATATATCACCGGAGTGACCGGGTTCTCAATTTTCATAAAATCCAAAGTCTTTTTGTCAAAATCTCCATTATCAAAAAAATGCTGTAATTTATTGTGAATCTCTGTTTTAAAGAGAGGAGTGGGATTTGACGACAACTTTCTGTAGAATGTGGCATCTTCAAGTTGTCTGAGAATCTCATTTTCATAATCCACACGATTTTGCAGTACTATGGCCCCGCCCTTATCTGCGGGTTTGACGACCACTGTATAATCATTTTTTAGTTCAATTAAAGCATTTCTTTGTTCTTTCGGGAGGTTATTCATGGTTCTATATTCTCGTTTTTTATTCATGATATGGATCACATCTTTTTCCACGAGACGACAATAAGTTTCTAAGGAGGGGTTTCTGTTTCTAGGGGGGCAAAACGTAGATTTTGGCCGAAACAATGATTTTGTGTTAGTCTCATTCACATTAGCGGAGGATGAGTGAATAGGCCCATCCGCAATCACATGTCTCATCGCCAAATCATTCGGACCACTGAGGGGGCTATAAAATTCCCTCAACCTCAGGGAGCGGAAAAATTTTTGAAAGTCAATGATGGTATTAAAGTCATTACATTGTGTAGTGGGGACGAATGACAAACCTTTGCTGAGGGCTGATTTGCAAGATGTGCTTATGGTCTTACTGGACAGGTTGATCACATTCAATGTTTCATCCTGCTCCGTGTGGGGTAGGGGGAGCGATGCCTTTCTCTTACTCCTCCGGCATTTCCTCCAGGTCTTCTCCCTCCTCGTTCTCCTCGCCCTCGTTGTCCTCCACGGCCCCGGTTCCCTCTCTCTAAAAAACTTCCCCGTTGGGAATAAACTCCATCGCTGAACTCAGACTCGAAGGAGGATGTGTCTGAAAAATCAGGAACTCTGCGTCTCCAGGTGCGTCTTTCGCCGGCACGGGGAATCCTCTGTGACGTATCTGGGGGTGTGTCCCGGGGAAACCCTCTCCATCTGTACACCTGGGCATCCTTGTAGTCCTTACTGTCACGTTCAAACTTAATACACTTAATCGTGTGGATTATGAAAATGAGATTCTCAGACAACTTGAAGATGCCACATTCTACAGAAAGTTGTCGTCAAATCCCACTCCTCTCTTTAAAACAGAGATTCACAATAAATTACAGCATTTTTTTGATAATGGAGATTTTGACAAAAAGACTTTGGATTTTATGAAAATTGAGAACCCGGTCACTCCGGTGATATATACTTTACCAAAGATACACAAATCTCTTGAGTCCCCCCCAGGTAGACCTATAGTGGCCTCAATAGGGTCACTGACAGAGAAAATTTCTACCTATGTGGACTCTCACTTAAAACCCCATGTTTTTTCGCTGTCTTCGTATGTAAGAGACTCTATGGACATGATCAATACTCTTAAGGACATAGACAATATTGAAGGTGAGGTCATCATGGTCACTCTGGATGTCGAGAGTCTATACACCTGTATTCCCCATGAAGATGGACTACGAGCATTGACTTATTTTTTAAACAAACGTGCCCCACAGTCTTTACCTTCCACACTTTGTGTTAGAGAGTTGGCCGAACTGGTTCTCACGAGGAATTTTTTCATGTTTGAAAGTGACTTTTTTCTCCAAGTGCGTGGCACAGCGATGGGTAGTCGGATGGCTCCGAATTACGCTGGTCTTTTTATGGGTCTATTTGAACAAGACATGGTTTTTGGTCCCACAAATCCTTTTTTGTCCCACATTAAAATATGGAAACGTTATGTGGATGATATTTTTCTGTTGTGGACTGGAAATGAACAAACACTTCATGATTTCTTTCAATGGATTAATACTTGTAATCAATCTTTAAAATTTACGATGTCGTTTAATATGAATGAAATCAATTATCTCGACATCCTGATTATAAGGGAAAAAAAAGGTTTCAAAACAACAGTATATAAAAAACCCACAGATAGAAATGCTCTCTTAAGAGCGGACAGTTTTCATCCACCTTCTTTAAAACGGAGCCTGCCCATCAGCCAATATAACCGCATCCGTAGATTATGTAGTGAAGACGTTGACTATGTACATCAAGCAGATCTTTTGGATATGCGTTTCAAGGAAAGACGCTACCCACAAGACTGGTTAAGACAAGCACGGGACAAATTCACTGATGTAACACAGGACCAGTGTCTACAGGCCACAGGAAAAAAGTCTTCCAACAACAGCCCGTTATGCATTCTACAATATTCTAATTTGGGAAGGGAATTCGAACAAGTTGTAAAAAAACACTGGCATATCCTGAGCGGTGATCCCAAGCTGTCCATAACATTTAAGGACACACCTAGACTCGTATACAAACGTCCCCCCAACATCAGGCAAATTGTGGTAAAATCAGACCTCCTCCCTCAGAGACCGGACACTGTGTTCACACAGGTCCCAGGTGGCAATTACAGATGTGCCAATTGTGCGCAATGTAATTTCACCAGTAAGAGCCACACGTTCACGCATCCCCTTACAGGGAAGCGTTTTGATATCAAAAGCATTATTACGTGCACCACCACCAATGTTATATATTTACTTAAATGTCCGTGTGGTTTAGGATACGTGGGGAAAACAAATCGAGCACTAAAGACACGCATTGCAGAGCATAGATGCAGCATAAGAAATCAGGACCCAAAAAGTCCAGTAGCGATGCACTTTCTGCAGGCATAACACAACGTGGCAGCCCTCACGTATCAGGGAATCGAACATGTTAAACGACCAAGACGAGGAGGTGATACGAATAGACTGTTGTTGCAACGAGAATCCTTTTGGATATTCACTTTGGGCACGATGTCTCCTAGAGGCATGAATGAAGAGTTCCCTATTAGTCATTTTTTGTGATGCATGTGAGGGACAAGATATGTATATGTATATTTCGCACTGTTCTTTTTAACCTGATGTCATTCTTGGAGGACGTTTCAGATATTATGTATGATGTATGAATGTCAAATGTTTCCCCATTGGTCAGTTGTCCTCACACAGGCTACTATGTTGCCATTTTGTGTGTGATTATTTTTTTGTGAATGACGCCACGTCACATGACGTCACCAGGGGGTGTCTACATATAGATGTTACACGGGTGAAACACATTATGATGATTACCTGATGAAGGGCTGAGAGCCCGAAACGTTGTGTCAGTAAAATATTCTGGAGCAAAAACGAGGTTGTGCGGGCTGTTTTTTCTATTTACTACTGTCCATTTGGCCCAGCACCCCAAGCAAGGGATGTGCGTATATTTTCACTATTTTTGATATCTTTTTGATACGGCACTCCGGACGAGACTCCACAAGAATTGTTTCAAGATGACATCAGGAGATAACCATGAACTTTCTAAAACATTAGACTTTTCCACAGAGGATTACAACAGGATTATGGTGAAAGACTCTCTTTTTGATGAAGCCACAGAAAGCCTTCAGACAAGTGAGGGCCTGGGCAAAAACTTGAGACGCCTCTATGATAGAGAAACGCGCCTACATCTACACGCCATGACACTCAGTGACTATCTACGAAAGAGACAAATCCCTCGAGGTTTGAGAATACAGAAAGCACCAACGATCGGCAAAACGAATGAGAAATTCTGCGACCAGTGGTGCCAAATTATGAACAAATGCTCATTCGATCTGATGGCGTTGGTGATCCAGGAAGTGTCTGAGCAGTTGTCTATGACACGAGAAGAGATCAACCATACGAGTGCGCAACTGAATGAGATGGTCACTGACAAAGAAAAACTGTCCAAATTAGAAGGCGAACTCACACATTTCAAGACGGAGATGGAGACAAAACTGAGGTTTCAAAAAATCAAAAAGTTTGAACGTGACAGTAAGGACTACAAGGATGCCCAGGTGTACAGATGGAGAGGGTTTCCCCGGGACACACCCCCAGATACGTCACAGAGGATTCCCCGTGCCGGCGAAAGACGCACCTGGAGACGCAGAGTTCCTGATTTTTCAGACACATCCTCCTTCGAGTCTGAGTTCAGCGATGGAGTTTATTCCCAACGGGGAAGTTTTTTAGAGAGAGGGAACCGGGGCCGTGGAGGACAACGAGGGCGAGGAGAACGAGGAGGGAGAAGACCTGGAGGAAATGCCGGAGGAGTAAGAGAAAGGCATCGCTCCCCCTACCCCACACGGAGCAGGATGAAACATTGAATGTGATCAACCTGTCCAGTAAGACCATAAGCACATCTTGCAAATCAGCCCTCAGCAAAGGTTTGTCATTCGTCCCCACTACACAATGTAATGACTTTAATACCATCATTGACTTTCAAAAATTTTTCCGCTCCCTGAGGTTGAGGGAATTTTATAGCCCCCTCAGTGGTCCGAATGATTTGACGATGAGACATGTGATTGCGGATGGGCCTATTCACTCATCCTCCGCTAATGTGAATGAGACTAACACAAAATCATTGTTTCGGCCAAAATCTACGTTTTGCCCCCCTAGAAACAGAAACCCCTCCTTAGAAACTTATTGTCGTCTCGTGGAAAAAGATGTGATCCATATCATGAATAAAAAACGAGAATATAGAACCATGAATAACCTCCCGAAAGAACAAAGAAATGCTTTAATTGAACTAAAAAATGATTATACAGTGGTCGTCAAACCCGCAGATAAGGGCGGGGCCATAGTACTGCAAAATCGTGTGGATTATGAAAATGAGATTCTCAGACAACTTGAAGATGCCACATTCTACAGAAAGTTGTCGTCAAATCCCACTCCTCTCTTTAAAACAGAGATTCACAATAAATTACAGCATTTTTTTGATAATGGAGATTTTGACAAAAAGACTTTGGATTTTATGAAAATTGAGAACCCGGTCACTCCGGTGATATATACTTTACCAAAGATACACAAATCTCTTGAGTCCCCCCCAGGTAGACCTATAGTGGCCTCAATAGGGTCACTGACAGAGAAAATTTCTACCTATGTGGACTCTCACTTAAAACCCCATGTTTTTTCGCTGTCTTCGTATGTAAGAGACTCTATGGACATGATCAATACTCTTAAGGACATAGACAATATTGAAGGTGAGGTCATCATGGTCACTCTGGATGTCGAGAGTCTATACACCTGTATTCCCCATGAAGATGGACTACGAGCATTGACTTATTTTTTAAACAAACGTGCCCCACAGTCTTTACCTTCCACACTTTGTGTTAGAGAGTTGGCCGAACTGGTTCTCACGAGGAATTTTTTCATGTTTGAAAGTGACTTTTTTCTCCAAGTGCGTGGCACAGCGATGGGTAGTCGGATGGCTCCGAATTACGCTGGTCTTTTTATGGGTCTATTTGAACAAGACATGGTTTTTGGTCCCACAAATCCTTTTTTGTCCCACATTAAAATATGGAAACGTTATGTGGATGATATTTTTCTGTTGTGGACTGGAAATGAACAAACACTTCATGATTTCTTTCAATGGATTAATACTTGTAATCAATCTTTAAAATTTACGATGTCGTTTAATATGAATGAAATCAATTATCTCGACATCCTGATTATAAGGGAAAAAAAAGGTTTCAAAACAACAGTATATAAAAAACCCACAGATAGAAATGCTCTCTTAAGAGCGGACAGTTTTCATCCACCTTCTTTAAAACGGAGCCTGCCCATCAGCCAATATAACCGCATCCGTAGATTATGTAGTGAAGACGTTGACTATGTACATCAAGCAGATCTTTTGGATATGCGTTTCAAGGAAAGACGCTACCCACAAGACTGGTTAAGACAAGCACGGGACAAATTCACTGATGTAACACAGGACCAGTGTCTACAGGCCACAGGAAAAAAGTCTTCCAACAACAGCCCGTTATGCATTCTACAATATTCTAATTTGGGAAGGGAATTCGAACAAGTTGTAAAAAAACACTGGCATATCCTGAGCGGTGATCCCAAGCTGTCCATAACATTTAAGGACACACCTAGACTCGTATACAAACGTCCCCCCAACATCAGGCAAATTGTGGTAAAATCAGACCTCCTCCCTCAGAGACCGGACACTGTGTTCACACAGGTCCCAGGTGGCAATTACAGATGTGCCAATTGTGCGCAATGTAATTTCACCAGTAAGAGCCACACGTTCACGCATCCCCTTACAGGGAAGCGTTTTGATATCAAAAGCATTATTACGTGCACCACCACCAATGTTATATATTTACTTAAATGTCCGTGTGGTTTAGGATACGTGGGGAAAACAAATCGAGCACTAAAGACACGCATTGCAGAGCATAGATGCAGCATAAGAAATCAGGACCCAAAAAGTCCAGTAGCGATGCACTTTCTGCAGGCAAAACACAACGTGGCAGCCCTCACGTATCAGGGAATCGAACATGTTAAACGACCAAGACGAGGAGGTGATACGAATAGACTGTTGTTGCAACGAGAATCCTTTTGGATATTCACTTTGGGCACGATGTCTCCTAGAGGCATGAATGAAGAGTTCCCTATTAGTCATTTTTTGTGATGCATGTGAGGGACAAGATATGTATATGTATATTTCGCACTGTTCTTTTTAACCTGATGTCATTCTTGGAGGACGTTTCAGATATTATGTATGATGTATGAATGTCAAATGTTTCCCCATTGGTCAGTTGTCCTCACACAGGCTACTATGTTGCCATTTTGTGTGTGATTATTTTTTTGTGAATGACGCCACGTCACATGACGTCACCAGGGGGTGTCTACATATAGATGTTACACGGGTGAAACACATTATGATGATTACCTGATGAAGGGCTGAGAGCCCGAAACGTTGTGTCAGTAAAATATTCTGGAGCAAAAACGAGGTTGTGCGGGCTGTTTTTTCTATTTACTACTGTCCATTTGGCCCAGCACCCCAAGCAAGGGATGTGCGTATATTTTCACTATTTTTGATATCTTTTTGATACGGCACTCCGGACGAGACTCCACAAGAATTGTTTCAAGATGACATCAGGAGATAACCATGAACTTTCTAAAACATTAGACTTTTCCACAGAGGATTACAACAGGATTATGGTGAAAGACTCTCTTTTTGATGAAGCCACAGAAAGCCTTCAGACAAGTGAGGGCCTGGGCAAAAACTTGAGACGCCTCTATGATAGAGAAACGCGCCTACATCTACACGCCATGACACTCAGTGACTATCTACGAAAGAGACAAATCCCTCGAGGTTTGAGAATACAGAAAGCACCAACGATCGGCAAAACGAATGAGAAATTCTGCGACCAGTGGTGCCAAATTATGAACAAATGCTCATTCGATCTGATGGCGTTGGTGATCCAGGAAGTGTCTGAGCAGTTGTCTATGACACGAGAAGAGATCAACCATACGAGTGCGCAACTGAATGAGATGGTCACTGACAAAGAAAAACTGTCCAAATTAGAAGGCGAACTCACACATTTCAAGACGGAGATGGAGACAAAACTGAGGTTTCAAAAAATCAAAAAGTTTGAACGTGACAGTAAGGACTACAAGGATGCCCAGGTGTACAGATGGAGAGGGTTTCCCCGGGACACACCCCCAGATACGTCACAGAGGATTCCCCGTGCCGGCGAAAGACGCACCTGGAGACGCAGAGTTCCTGATTTTTCAGACACATCCTCCTTCGAGTCTGAGTTCAGCGATGGAGTTTATTCCCAACGGGGAAGTTTTTTAGAGAGAGGGAACCGGGGCCGTGGAGGACAACGAGGGCGAGGAGAACGAGGAGGGAGAAGACCTGGAGGAAATGCCGGAGGAGTAAGAGAAAGGCATCGCTCCCCCTACCCCACACGGAGCAGGATGAAACATTGAATGTGATCAACCTGTCCAGTAAGACCATAAGCACATCTTGCAAATCAGCCCTCAGCAAAGGTTTGTCATTCGTCCCCACTACACAATGTAATGACTTTAATACCATCATTGACTTTCAAAAATTTTTCCGCTCCCTGAGGTTGAGGGAATTTTATAGCCCCCTCAGTGGTCCGAATGATTTGGCGATGAGACATGTGATTGCGGATGGGCCTATTCACTCATCCTCCGCTAATGTGAATGAGACTAACACAAAATCATTGTTTCGGCCAAAATCTACGTTTTGCCCCCCTAGAAACAGAAACCCCTCCTTAGAAACTTATTGTCGTCTCGTGGAAAAAGATGTGATCCATATCATGAATAAAAAACGAGAATATAGAACCATGAATAACCTCCCGAAAGAACAAAGAAATGCTTTAATTGAACTAAAAAATGATTATACAGTGGTCGTCAAACCCGCAGATAAGGGCGGGGCCATAGTACTGCAAAATCGTGTGGATTATGAAAATGAGATTCTCAGACAACTTGAAGATGCCACATTCTACAGAAAGTTGTCGTCAAATCCCACTCCTCTCTTTAAAACAGAGATTCACAATAAATTACAGCATTTTTTTGATAATGGAGATTTTGACAAAAAGACTTTGGATTTTATGAAAATTGAGAACCCGGTCACTCCGGTGATATATACTTTACCAAAGATACACAAATCTCTTGAGTCCCCCCCAGGTAGACCTATAGTGGCCTCAATAGGGTCACTGACAGAGAAAATTTCTACCTATGTGGACTCTCACTTAAAACCCCATGTTTTTTCGCTGTCTTCGTATGTAAGAGACTCTATGGACATGATCAATACTCTTAAGGACATAGACAATATTGAAGGTGAGGTCATCATGGTCACTCTGGATGTCGAGAGTCTATACACCTGTATTCCCCATGAAGATGGACTACGAGCATTGACTTATTTTTTAAACAAACGTGCCCCACAGTCTTTACCTTCCACACTTTGTGTTAGAGAGTTGGCCGAACTGGTTCTCACGAGGAATTTTTTCATGTTTGAAAGTGACTTTTTTCTCCAAGTGCGTGGCACAGCGATGGGTAGTCGGATGGCTCCGAATTACGCTGGTCTTTTTATGGGTCTATTTGAACAAGACATGGTTTTTGGTCCCACAAATCCTTTTTTGTCCCACATTAAAATATGGAAACGTTATGTGGATGATATTTTTCTGTTGTGGACTGGAAATGAACAAACACTTCATGATTTCTTTCAATGGATTAATACTTGTAATCAATCTTTAAAATTTACGATGTCGTTTAATATGAATGAAATCAATTATCTCGACATCCTGATTATAAGGGAAAAAAAAGGTTTCAAAACAACAGTATATAAAAAACCCACAGATAGAAATGCTCTCTTAAGAGCGGACAGTTTTCATCCACCTTCTTTAAAACGGAGCCTGCCCATCAGCCAATATAACCGCATCCGTAGATTATGTAGTGAAGACGTTGACTATGTACATCAAGCAGATCTTTTGGATATGCGTTTCAAGGAAAGACGCTACCCACAAGACTGGTTAAGACAAGCACGGGACAAATTCACTGATGTAACACAGGACCAGTGTCTACAGGCCACAGGAAAAAAGTCTTCCAACAACAGCCCGTTATGCATTCTACAATATTCTAATTTGGGAAGGGAATTCGAACAAGTTGTAAAAAAACACTGGCATATCCTGAGCGGTGATCCCAAGCTGTCCATAACATTTAAGGACACACCTAGACTCGTATACAAACGTCCCCCCAACATCAGGCAAATTGTGGTAAAATCAGACCTCCTCCCTCAGAGACCGGACACTGTGTTCACACAGGTCCCAGGTGGCAATTACAGATGTGCCAATTGTGCGCAATGTAATTTCACCAGTAAGAGCCACACGTTCACGCATCCCCTTACAGGGAAGCGTTTTGATATCAAAAGCATTATTACGTGCACCACCACCAATGTTATATATTTACTTAAATGTCCGTGTGGTTTAGGATACGTGGGGAAAACAAATCGAGCACTAAAGACACGCATTGCAGAGCATAGATGCAGCATAAGAAATCAGGACCCAAAAAGTCCAGTAGCGATGCACTTTCTGCAGGCAAAACACAACGTGGCAGCCCTCACGTATCAGGGAATCGAACATGTTAAACGACCAAGACGAGGAGGTGATACGAATAGACTGTTGTTGCAACGAGAATCCTTTTGGATATTCACTTTGGGCACGATGTCTCCTAGAGGCATGAATGAAGAGTTCCCTATTAGTCATTTTTTGTGATGCATGTGAGGGACAAGATATGTATATGTATATTTCGCACTGTTCTTTTTAACCTGATGTCATTCTTGGAGGACGTTTCAGATATTATGTATGATGTATGAATGTCAAATGTTTCCCCATTGGTCAGTTGTCCTCACACAGGCTACTATGTTGCCATTTTGTGTGTGATTATTTTTTTGTGAATGACGCCACGTCACATGACGTCACCAGGGGGTGTCTACATATAGATGTTACACGGGTGAAACACATTATGATGATTACCTGATGAAGGGCTGAGAGCCCGAAACGTTGTGTCAGTAAAATATTCTGGAGCAAAAACGAGGTTGTGCGGGCTGTTTTTTCTATTTGTTAATATAAGTCTTAAATAGTTATATCTTCCGACAGCAATCACTTACATAGAGTGTTTGGTCTGAAACACGGGTCTGTCAGTCACTCTGCTCTGCTCTGAGCCGAGGAGAAAACATTTCTCGTATCCTACAGTTTTTATCCAATGAGGAGAGAGAACGGCATGCAGGGCTGTGTGTGCAGCCAAGGGACGCCGTGAATGTGGTGACGTCGGGACGAGGACTGTTATGGTGCGTTCAAGGCAACCCGTAACTCGTGTTTTTCCGACCTGTGAAGTCGTACCAGTTCGATCTGGTACGAGTTCACCGGTCGGAAGTTACGAGTGGCCGTTATAGTGACTTTCACAGGTAAAACAGGTCGGGAAAACACGAGTGGGTTGCCTGGAACGCTACAAAGTCGTAAGTTGTGACTTGAAGCTGTAATTTACGGTTTCAAAAGCCTGCCTGGAACGCAGCATTAGCCAAAACGACCGGATCGCTTACTTCTGCTTTAATATCATAATAATAATATATCAGTAACACCTTAAAATATATGTATTTTTTTATTAAGTATTCACTTTGCGCTCAAGGATGAACTGATGGTTTTGGAGGTCACAAGTCATGACCTTGTGAATACAGCATCTCCATAAAGCCTTAAGGGAACTTATTAGGGGGTAAAATGATTTGAATTTGGTTGTCAAAGGTCAAGGTCATGCTGACCTCTCGCTCAAGATTTCACACTGATGGTTTGACAAAATGTTACACAAACAGTTCATGTCTTTTATGACTCTGGATAAATAGAGATGCAAATGGAACCAGTCTGAGTGGCAGAGACAGACAATTTCTTTAAATGTTCAATGTTTCCTGAGACACATTACTGGATGGAATGGAGATTGTATTGAAAAGAAAGAAAGAAAGAAAGAAAGAAAGAAAGAAAGAAAGAAAGAAAGAAAGAAAGAAAGAAAGAAAGAAACAAACAAACAAACAAACAAACAAACAAACAAACAAACAAAGAAACAAAGAAAGGAAGGAAGGAAGGAAGGAAGGAAGGAAACAAAAAAACAGTTCAAAACAGCTGTTATTTTGAAAAAAAAAAAAAGAATGAATAAATTGCCAAGAGGCATTTTTACATTTTAATTCATGATGATGTCCATATAGACTTAAAAGAATCAAAGCCCCATTAACAACATAAGTATCCTCTCATACAATATATGAAACACATCAGCAAAAACATCAGGTGGTTAATAGCTGAAATGCTTCACCTGGGCTTTAGAGATCACAGGCTTTTATTGCCTCCTAAAAATATCAGACACACTGGCTGAGGTCGAGGATGAACACTAGAACCTAGGATGTCTCCATTTACCACAACATGAGCTTGAACTGGCCGTTTACAGTTCATCAGTTTGTACCAATGACATGAAAGCACAACAAGCACTATTGGACATTGGTCAACAAGGAATGCTATCAGGAAAACTACAAGGAAAGATCGAAATCCAGGTTTGTTACCGTCAAATCAATGTTCTAATAATAACCTTTATTTAAATAGCTTCTTTTAAGACACATTAACGAAGCACTTTAATTAACAAAGCACTTTACAGGAGACAATAAAATGATAGAGGTTGGGGATGATTGATTGTGGGGAAAGAGTTTAAATAAATAATTGCATGAAACAGTCTTAAATTAATAAATTAATCAATATGAACAAGAGGATGATTTAATAGAAGTAACAGTCATAAAAAGTGTATTTAAGGAGGATTTAAAGAGGATAAAGTGTCTAATTTCCTCTGGGAGTTTGTTCCAAAGAAAGGCCTGGAGTTGTAGAAGTGCTAACAGCTTTGGCTGAGAACCTTAAAGGCATAGTTCAGTTTTTTTGAAGTAGGGTTATATGAGGTACAACTGCCCCGTAAGTATAATATCTGCAGCAGACAGCTCTCTGCTCTCCCCCAGTTCGCCATACCAGTGCATATAGTGCTGGACACTATGCATTGAACTAAGGGGATAAAGTGTACGTTATGTACACATTTTCTTTTAGAGTGCATCGTGTGGTTGGTCTAGAACTAACTAACTCACTCCTATTCCTCCGCACAGGCAGGCTGAGTGACGCGCAGTATCACTCCGCCTCTTCCACACATCGGTAAGAGTCTGACCCAAACAGCTGATACACTCTTAGAAATAAAAGTGCTAAGTAGAACCATATAAGGTTCTTCGGCTTGTCCTCAAACACTTTCTTCGGGAAAGGATCAAAATGGTTCTTACTGGAACCCTTAGTGTTCCTTTTCTTCAGGAAAAGGTTTTTCAGAAGTTGTTCCAGGTAGAACATCAGCCTTTCGAGGAGAACCCTTTTAGAACCCTTATTTCTAAGAGTGTAGGTGGAGTGATACAGTGATTGAGATCAGGTCCAGATCAGTGGCTAATTCTGTATAGTAATACCTTAAAATCAATTCTAAAAATGTACCAGAAGCCAATGAAGCGACACCAAAATGTGAGTGATGTGTCATCTTCTTTTGTTTGTTTTTTTCAAAAATCTGGCGGCCGTACCTGACACGCCGCAGCACTGTTGGCTCAGACGAGTAGACAGAGTCCAAAGAGGAGATCAAAGCATGGATATCAGTGTTTGGATTCTTACAGGATAGGATGGGATTTGATTAGAAACACTTTAGTGATTTGTCAGAAACATAATCAGCTTGCCTGCAGACATCATTGAGAACAGTTTAGTCGGATGGGACGGGGTTTTAAAAAAACAAAACAAAACCCAAAGAGCTGTTCCCCGTGCACATCTCTCTCCCACCCACAAACATCTCTTTTTACCTCCACCCCTGCCTCTCTCTGTCTCTCTCTCCCTCTTGGAGCTCTCTCTCACTCAATCTCTGTCTCCCTCCAGCCTCTCTCCACCCACTCTCTCTCTTTTCATCTCTTTCCTTACACACTCATGGCCTCTCTCCATTTACCCCTCCGTCCTCAAACTAATTGAGGCAGGTGGCTTCTTTTATTCCCTCTCTCCAAACCTCTCAGCACTGCAGTTGCCAGGCATCTCGATTACATTGTGTGCGAGTGTGTGTGTGTGTGTGTGTGTGTGTGTGTGTGTGTGTGTGTTTGAATGTGTGTGAATGTGCATGGGCACCTTTATTGGTGATTCTCTTTTTTGTATTGGACCTGAATCCACCGCTGTTGAATCTCTATGCAAGTTGTGTGCATGTGTGTGTGTGTGTGTTTGTGTGTAGTTGTGTGAGTCGATGAACATTAAAGTGAGATCCTAATGGCTCTTTTCTCTTCCAGCAGTGGCCTCTCCAAACGCCACTCTTTGGGCCTCAACATGCAATTAATCAATTCAGCTTGGTAAGAGGATCTATTTATACCAACACACACACACACACATACACAGCACCCTGCAGCGGTGGGGGTGTGCAGAGTGAGACAGATATAGAGACCTAAACAAAGACAGACAGACAGAGAGAGAGAGAGAGAGAGAGAGAGAGAGAGAGAGAGAGAGAGAGAGAGAGAGAGAGAGAGAGAGATGTAACCACTATGGATTCTGTCAATTAAGGAGGATACTGGCAAAGCTAACAGTCCCATAAATGGTACCCATCAAGCCCTGATGCATCCCACCAATCAGCCGGGGTGAATAAAAGTCAAGCCACCGCTCCTGACACCGCTTCGTTTATTTTTGTGTGCGTTCTCCACAGTTCAGTACACATTTCAGCTGCAAACAGATCTCTGATGTGGAACGGTCGTCCACAGGATCCATTCTTCCACCATCATCATCATCATCATCATGGTGGAACATATCCACCATGATGATGATGATGATGGTGGTTGTTAGAGGGGATAGAGCCTTTTCCACTACCGGCCCCAAACTGTGGAATGACCTCCCTTTGCACATAAGACAAGCTCCCTCACTGTCCATTTTTAAAACTCGTCTTAAAACCCATTTTTATTCCTTGGCTTTCAACCCAGCATGAGACTCTGTGTGTTGTTTTAGTGTTTTAAAATGATTATTGTTTTTAGTGTCTATATTGTTTTTATGTCTTATATTTGTACTGTTTCTACATTGTTTTTTATTATGTTCTATTCTTACTTGTGTACAGCACTTTGTTTCAGCTGAGGCTGCTCTTAAAGTGCTTTATAAATAAAGTTGAGTTGAGTTGAGAGGTCAAGGTCAGGTTTATTTATATAGCACCTATAGAACCAAGGTGCTTTACAATTAAAACAATTCCAGTTACAGTTTAAACATCAGATAAAAGCACAAACATACAAGCATAAAATATAGGAAACAATAAAAAAAACTGTAATGATAAAACAATCAGGGGTTAAAAGCCAGGGAGAAGAGGTGGGTTTTCAGTAGGGATTTAAAATGTTCTAAATTTGGAGCTGTTCTAATGGAGAATGGTAAGTTATTCCAAAGTTTAGGAGCGGCGACCGCAAAGGCTCGATCGCCTCTTGTTTTTAGCCTTGACTTCGGTATGCTGAGGAGGAATTGGTCAGCTGACCGTGATGTTCTACACAGAGTGTGGGGAACAAGCAGGTCACCTAGATAAAGGGGAGCCAAGCCATTGTTGGTCCAAAAGCGCCCATACAGTGACATCATTTTCATACTTATGAAACTTAATCAAAGCCCCCAGTTCTAACCTTATCACCGCCCCCGCTCCCCTCGAGATATTGTGTCACAAAGCGTTGATACCCTCCGACTTAAACATCTCTAATGTTGTGTCATGTGTCCAGAGGATGTTTCCCCAGAAACATTGAAATGTGTCAACATGAATTTAAGCAAATTCCACTCAGGGATTGTTTATGTTTTATGTTTTTATCATTATAAAGCAGTTTCTTCTACTATGGTCTGGAATGACAAAGTGATTCTCCTCATATGAAAATAGAAATACTTGCTCTTCTAACTTGCTATTCATTTCCCCTGCAGCTCTATGTCAGGATGCTCCCAGTGATTTCATTGGTCGTTGATCCGACATAACATCAGATTAGTGATGCAGTGTGAGCCCAAATACTGCTGAGTAACCCATCGTTCTCTATCGTCTTGAGACTGTCTCTCCACTCAGTTACATATTCCATATGTACGGGATATGACCCCCGCTGCTTGTCAGGGCACGTGGATATTTCTTTAAGACACACCGGCTTGCCCGGCCACGCCCCATTGCGTAGCTATAAAGCGCCTGCGCCGGCGTGTAATCACTGATTGTTTGATCTCCACGTTGTACGTCAGGGTGCTGTGTCTCACAATCCGAGAAATTATCACTGAAAGAGGAGCAATAGATATAGCAGTGAATCCGCTTACTTGTGTGAGTCGGGGCGTCTGTCACTGGCAGCCTCCCTGGATTGCTGTATCCGAAGCTCTTTCTGTCTGTCCTTTTCAACAAAAAGAAAAAAAAGAAAACCATAGCCTGTCTGGTCCGGCCGGAGGTTCTCTGGCTCCCAGCGGCGGTGGCTGTGCTCCTCCCGGCGTATCGCTCGCGGCTCGTGAGCTAACGCGCTTGGTGGATACACACGGACTGCGTCCGGTACTGTGCTCTCTCCCCAGCGTATTGCTCGCGGTTCGTCAGCTGACGCGCTTGGTGGTTGAGTACTGACTGGGTCGGCAGTGTCTCCCATCGGCGTATTGCCCGCGGCTCGCGGGCTGACGCGCCGGGTGGATTCACGGCGAACATCGTAGCTGTGTGGTTGAGCCGGAGCTCTTCAGCTCCCGGCCTCGGCAGCGTTCCTCACCGGCGTATTGCTCGCGGCTCGCGGGCTGACGCGCCGGGTGGATTCACGGCGAACATCATCTGTGTGGCTGAGCCGGAGCTCTTTGGCTCCCGGGCCGGCCTCGGCAGTGTTCCCTCACCGGCGTATTGCCCGCGGCTCGCGGGCTGACGCGCCCGGCGGCGAACGTCTGTCTCCCTTCTCCAACAGTTCGAGCACTCTCACCCCATCATAAGCGTACGGTTCCCACAGGGCCGGCACGCAAAGTACACTCACAAAAGCAAATTAAAAGCAAAGTTAGCTGCGGTGCTACAGGCTACCTGTAAACAGGAAGTGTGGTACTTCCTGTTTCCGGTCCTGGGCAGTATGGCAAGCCAGGAGGGCTATTGCTGTGTGGGCTGTGGGGTGGCCATGCCCCTAGAGGATGGGCATGATAGTTGCGTGCTTTGTTTGGGGCATGAGCATGCCTTGGCCTCAAGTGAGAAACCTCAATCATGCATGGACTGTTTTATTCTGCCCCCACATACTAGGGAGGCTCGGTGTCGTTTCTTTGCCCCAAAACGCTCAGGCCCTCAGGTTTCTGAGGGGCCGAGGCGGAAAACTGGCAGAACGGCTGCAGCTTCGGAGGGGAGGGGGGAGTCTTCAGGGGTCCGGCAGACTCCTCTGCTCCCCCTTCGGCCCATGGTGATCCGGCCTCCGCTCAGTTCTTTCCTGCCCCCGTCTTCAGGGTTGGACAGGGAGGAAGAGGCAGAGGTGCGCCCTGCATCAACCCAGGTGCCCCTCCTGCTTGATTTTAAGGAACTGCTGTGTCAGCAGTTCCATTCCCCAACTTCTACCCACAAGTGGTCTGCAGCATGTCGCCGGTTTTCTGACATGCATGACAGGGACCAGGTTGCTTGTGGGACAGTTCCCCCGGTGGACCGAACCCTCACCCCACTGGTTTCCCCCTCCAGCTCCATCCTTGGCAACGCCACCTGCTCCAGCAAGAACTGCAGGCGAATGGATAGTCTGCTCGCTAAGCTACATAAAGCTATGGCGGTGCAGACCCGGTTGGCCAACACTGGGGCTATTCTGTCTCTTTACCTCCGTGACTTGTCTCGGCAGGTTCAAGATGACACAGGTGCGGGGGCGGAGCTAAACATGGCCTCCTCATGCCTCTCCTCCGTGATGAAGGAGCAGGCTGAGGCAGCAGGCTGTGCTTTGGCTTCCTTCTGGGTGGCTAGGCGCCACCTGTGGCTGTCTCAATCCCTGCTGCAGCAAGAGGATAGAGACTGCCTGCTTAAGGTGCCGGTGGAACCTCCCGCTATGTTTGGGCCCCATGCTACTGCTTTGTTGCAGCAGGCACAGGAGGGCCGCCGCTGTGCAAGGGAAGTTTCAGTGGGCCTTGCCAGGCGTACCACAGACATGGTCTCGTGGTCTCAGCCGGCACCAACTCCAGTGGCACCAACTCCAGAGGCCTCAACATGGCAAGGGGATCTCAGACCTGCGTTGGAGGCTTCCCGTCGGCGTGGGTACCCCCGACGGGGCAGGAGGCGAGGACCACCTGCCAGGGCTGAGGGGTCCTCTGAGCGTCCCCCAAGGTCCTGACAGCCACCAGGCCCTGGCCAACCAGCCTCCTCCGTCTGCCTTCCGGGGTATGGTTCGACTTGGGACTCTGCCTTCGTCTCGTGGTGGAGGGACCGCCTGCACCATGGGTTCCATGGTGTGGGCGGCCCCTCTCACATGCAGCCCGTGCAGAGATGTCTGCTGGGCTTGCATTTGTGCCCGCAGGGGTCCCACGGGACCATAGTGGCGGTCCCTTGGAGGCTTCACAGGGCCCCCAGTGTCGGCGGGTCCTGGCAAACATCAACATGGGCCAGGCTCCGGCGTGTGCTGGGCGTGGCCCGACCTCACATTTATTTGTCTCCCCTCGGCCTTGCGTCTTGCAGGCTGAGTGTGCGGCTGCTCTGTGGCCAGGCTGGCCCCTGCGTCTTGCGGGGCCATTGTCGGTCTCCTTGGGTTAGTCCTGCGTCTTGCGGGCTTCCATGGCAGCCCTTTCCCTCTCAGGGTTGGCCCTAGCGCCTTGCGGGGCCTTCTCCTGTGAATTGTATATATTGTATATTTGTACATAGTTCGTGTGTTGCACGTTGTGGTGTGGGATTGTGGTTGCACCGTCTCCTCACGGGGTGTCTTAAAGATCTATCCCGTACATATGGAATATGTAACTGAGTGGAGAGACAGTCTCAAGACGATAGAGAACGTATGGTTACATGGTAACCTTGGTTCTCTGAGTGAAGAGACTGTCTCTCCAGTCCTTAGGCCGCTCGGAGACACGTTTCGATCAAACTATCAGTGATTACACGCCGGCGCAGGCGCTTTATAGCTACGCAATGGGGCGTGGCCGGGCAAGCCGGTGTGTCTTAAAGAAATATCCACGTGCCCTGACAAGCAGCGGGGGTCATATCCCGTACATATGGAATATGTAACTGAGTGGAGAGACAGTCTCTTCACTCAGAGAACCAAGGTTACCATGTAACCATACGATCTCAATATTTGTTGCAGGCTCCAGATCAGATTCCTTTCGTCCAGAGCTGGCCTGTGGCATAGGGAACTGCTCAAGGTGCTATCCATCCAGGGGGCGCCACAAAAGAGGAAATATAAAAGAAAGTGTAACTTTCACTATTCTTACACTGGAGCACTGCCAGTCACCCTGGAAAAATAAAAAAAAATTGCGATGCCAATTGGCGCCCTCCCTTTGTGTGCTGTCCAAAATGTATAGTTTGCTTTGCCACATGTCATCTTTCTCTTCAGCCAGACAGGTGATCCATCTAAAGATAATTTGCTCACTGAACCTTTAACCAATTTTGAGGCCTTTTTTTTTTGGTAGAAACACCAGATTTTAAACTACATGTGAGGACACCTGGTTGGATCAAAAAAAGAAACGGTAATACTTAAAAAAAAAAAAAGGGTCTGGAACAGCCTGGATTTTCCAAGTTTGATTTCCGGGTGCTCCCTGAATTTGTTTGAATATTATGATTTTTATTTCGATGTTCAGTGAGGGAGAGAAAGAAGAAAAAAAAGTGCATCAAAACGGCTAGAGCCTTTGTCACATCAAAATACAGTATAAGCTTTAAAAAGCAGTGGCATAACATGACTAAAGCATGAAAAAAAACAAAAGAAACATTCAATTATGTATGTATGACACCTGAGCTCATAACAAATAGCTGCTCATTCTGTCTCTGAATAAGTCAATAAATAAATAAATAAATAAGGAGGTTTATTCTCACTAACTTTCCATTATTCTCAGATGATTACATCGGTAATGAAGGATAAACTTCAGTGTTGTAGCACAAATATTATAATCAACGCACACAATTCCAAAAATTGCAGTGAGAACGTGATCAACTCAGCAACTGACACAACTGACTCAAAATAACAAACTAGCCACAAACACATATACATGCTGCTGATGTTCCATGGCTGTTGTTTTTCTTTCTGACCAATGAGATAACAGTTGGTTTGGACCACTTGAGACTGTTACTATGTGAACACAAACGACCCAAAAGATCCTTGAATCGGAACAAAGAAAATGAGCCACATGTCTGAACACACCCTTAAAATCCTTCACTTTAAGGCTAACGGAATGAAGATGAGGATTGGACTATGGGAAATATGACGGACAAGTACAAGAAAACTGACTGATATTTACAAAGACCTAGTCAACAGCAAAAAATAAGACTTTTAAAGAACTCCAAGCCAGTATAAATGTTAAGTTTGTGTCTGTATGTCAAATAAAAAAATAAGTAAAACAAGAAAAATCCTTCACTTTGGGGCAGCGACTCATTCCCTACCCGGAGTTGGCAGTCCACCGGTTTCCTGCTGAGAACCATGGCTTCAGATTTGGAGGTGCTGATCCTCATCCCAGCTGCTTTACACTCGGCTGGGAACCGATCCAGTAAGTGCTGAAGGTCGCAGGCCGATGGTGCCGTCAGGACCACGTCATCTGCAAATCGCATGCAGCTATGCAATCCAGAGACCATGCTTCATGAATATAGCAAACTAAGAAAACAAAACAAAAACAAAGTGGAGGTCTCCTTTACCCAGGGGAATCTTCGCTCCGCCTGGCAGGGTCTGAAGAACATGGCAGCGGTGAACTGTATTGCATCCAGTCACAAACCCATCCAGGTTGATGGCTGCAATACAACATCTTTACCCAATGACCTCAACTCATTCTTCTCAAGATTCGAAATGGACAACAGCACAGAGCTTAAGACCATCATCTCCTCACTCCATCCTGGTGACACCACCATCACCTTCAGCAGGGAAGAGGTGGTGAGAGCCCTCAAGAGGACAAAACTCAACACTGCCACCGGACCTGACAACATCTGTGGGCGGACCCTGAAGCACTGTGCTGAGCAGCTGGGGGAGGTATTCCAGCAGCTGTTCCAGACCTCCATGAACTGCAGCACAGTGCCCCGGAAGTGGAAACATTCCACAGTTATCCCCATCCCCAAGAAGGGCCCCACTAAGGTATTAAATGATCTGAGGCCGGTGGCCCTTACCTCCCTGGTGATGAAGGCGATGGAGAGGATAATTAAAAACTCTATCACCAAGTCTGTTGAGCCTATGATGGATCCATTGCAGTTCGCGTACAGGGCCGGCAGGGGAGTGGATGATGCCAAGATATTTATCCTGGAGACCATCCACAAACACCTGGAGACCCCCAACACCATCGCCAGGCTCCTGTTCGCAGACTTCTCTTCTGCATTTAACACCATGCAGCCACACATCCTTGCTGAGAAGTTAAATACTCGCTTTAACTTGGACCACCAGGTCATTAAGTGGGTTATTGACTTTTTAACCAACCGGTCTCAGAGGGTGTTTGTCAATGGTTCATACTCCAACATCCTCCACACCTCCACCGGCTCCCCGCAGGGCTGTGTCTTATCGCCCCTGCTCTACATCCTCTACACTGATGACTGCAGGTCCACTCAGCCAAACTGCCACCTGGTGAAATTTGCTGACGACACAGTCCTGCTCTCTCTGCTCTCTGTCCCTAACCTGCACCATGGCTCTGTATTTCAGGATTTTATTACCTGGTGTGAGGGCGCCTGTCTCCAGCTGAACTCTACCAAAACCAAAGAGGTCATTGTAACATTCTCCAGCAAGCAGAGACAATTAGCAGAGGCTGTCACTACCACCATCCAGGGGGAGCCTGTGGAGTTGGTGGAGGAATACAGGTACCTGGGCACAACATTCGACGGCCTTCTAAGGTTTTCCTCCAACACCGAGGAGATCATCAAGAAGTGCCACCAGAGACAATACCTGCTCAGGAAGCTGAGATCGTTTGATGTGAACAAAGATATTCTCCTGACCTTCTACCACTCCTTCATTGAGAGCGTACTTACATTCTCATTCATCTCATGGTTTCACTCAATCAGCCTGCAAGACCGGACACGCTTACTCAGCATCACCAAAGTCTGCTCTAAAATCATTGGACACCCTGTTAGAGCTTTGTCTGCCTTTTGTGACCAGCAAACACTCCGCACCGCTCACAGGATCCTACACGATTCCTCACACACATTACATTCTGTGTTCGAGTGGCTCCCATCGGGACGCAGACTGCGTTGTCCGCGCTGCAGGACACAAAGGAGGAGGGCCACCTTTGTTCCCACAGCAGTCCAACTTATGAACAATGACCCCTCCCTGTCTCAACAACCTTGCCCAGCCCCCGCCAGACTGAATGCACATAGCACTTTAACATGATGCACAGAGCACTTTGAAATTGACAGCTGCTATAATTTTTTACTGAAGCACTTTGTGAATGTTTCTATGTTGTCTGATGTCTTGTTTGTCTTAATGCTGCTCTTTATGCCTTTTTAAATTGCCCCTTGGGGACAAATAAAGTGTTGATTGATTGATTGATTGATTGATTGACTATTTATTTATTTTCCATTTAGTCACTGCTCTTGCTCTTTTTTTATGATCATGTTTTTTTATTTTTTCATTTTTCTTTTTCTTTTTTTCTTTTTTCTTTTTTTTTTTTTACAATATACCCACATTAAATCATATACGCAACATAATTTACATACATACAACCATGCATTTCATAAGCATATTGCGGGCAGTGTAAAAATAAAGAATAAAAAAAGAAAGAGAAAAAATATATAAATATAATATAGCTACCCTCCCCTCCCCTTGCTGGATTCAGTCAATATCTGAACATAAAGAATAAAATGCATAGCAGATAATTTGATTAATTACAGGAGAATTGTATCCCTCCCTCCCTCCCTCTCCTCTTTAACTAGTAAATAGCAAAAATAATACACTGAAAATAATGAAAATAGTCATGAGACAAAGGTGATCCCATCAATTCACACTGCTAGTAGTATCTTCCAAAATAAGTATGCTGGCACACCTACATACTCATTTTATCATACAAATATATTCATTTTATTTAAAAGTTTCTTTGTTTTCATTTATTCTAACAGGCCTCTTTGATAGCAGCCATTCTGATTCGTCACGGCGGGGAAAGACCAGGTGCTACTAATAACATTAACAATGGTGCTAAGCTGTTTTAAGTGTTGCACTAAACCATGACAGTGTGAGACGGCACCACAACACCATGAGCCTGAAAGTGATGCAGCTAGATGGAATTCAGCCATCATTCAATTTATTTTCTACACTTGTGCTTTTACCACTGTCACATGTCAACATCATCATCTGTGAAAATGACTTGCTAATAGAAAGCAGTTTGTGTCACACTCCTGACAGATCTCATGATACACGTGTAGTCGTGTGAATGCAGCACAGGTATGTGGCACACACACACACACACACACACACACACACACACACACACACTGGTGGGCTGGGATATTTACAATAAACCTGATCTAAAAATAGACACTGATATATATCTGTGCACAGTGTACAGTCTGGTGACAGTCAGTCATGGTATGCCATGGTCTTGTGTGTAATCTCTGGTGTGCACACAGAGACAGTGCGTCGAGGACAAAGTCCGGGAACAAACGTCCCTCTGCTCTGTTCTGTTCTGTTCTGTTCCGCGGCTGACTGCAGACTCTGTTGGGACACTTACGATTTCCTCCATTCTTCAGGCTCCGTGCTTCCTTCAGCACATTCAATTTGAAATAAAATAACGGCTACCGCATTAAAGTGCCAAGCCTCGGCTCGTCAGCTCGGTTGACAATAAACTACCCCTTAAATAGGACCTTCAGTGTCGTTGAAGGATCACTCAAGGCAGAACCGTATTTCACTCTCACTACCTCTGTCCTAAAGTTTCAAATGCACCAGTAAATATTCCCGATATTCCTCGCTGACCCCACGCTTGGATCAGCCCCCTGAAGCATGGCACTTCCCTCCAGACATGTTTTAATGGAGTGGTTGTGGAAGCCCAGAGGAGGTGGTTACCAAGTAAAGTAGAATAATTTATTCTGCAATAATTCCATAACACAGTGACAGACTGTATGTCTGACTATCTTGGTCATGGATTTAACAGTTTCTGTAATAAAACATGCTATGCTATCGTTTATGATGGCATCTGCCTGATACACTATATATCAGTAGCAGGAGCATTATGAAATAGGTGAAAATCTAGAAAATCTAAACTTTATTGCTACAGGTCATGTGACCCGAAGCTATTTGAACACACCATTATGCCAAATGCTGTATGCGAACCTGATGACGCCACATGCGAAATGTGTTGTTCGCCGCAAATAAATGAAAGTAGAGCCCTAACAGTGGGATATTTGACAAGAATATCCCTATAAAAAGTTCATGCTACAGTGATATTCTATCATGAAAGCAGGCCTTTTAAGTAGAAGGATGCAATGGTTATTTATTCATCTCATACAAAAGCTAACAACAGTGGTGGGTATAGCACAACAAAAATCTCAATGTCTCAATAACTTTATCAAATTGTTATCTTGGTCTCATGATGTCAAAATGTGAACATGGTGGAGAGAAGAGGACTGTACAGATTGTCATTGAACCAGAACATTTAGTGGTTCAATTGTCACTGAACCACTATGTTATTCATTAAGTACTGAAACATTGAACAATTGGACATGTGCATTCAAAAGTTTAGAGAAGGTTAAATTAAGTTCACCTGTAATGGTTATGGGTCATGTTAGGTGCATTCTGAAATTTAATCCAAAAGCCAAACATCCCTAACTTGTTGTATATTGTTTATGATAGCCTGCACCGTTACATTACATGAAAGTGTATTGTGATTTGCTTAGTCTTATTTTTCTTGCATCTAACTGCAAACTTCAAACTACATTTCCCAGAGGGCGTGGCTTCACCTATCAGGGTGTGTACTCAGGTGTTTTACATTATGACCCATGTGTGAACGTATCTTGATCTATTTCTGTTCATTATTTGCTGTCCCATGTACAGTAAATCCATGCTCCAATGAAAGTCTGAAATTCACTGATTTAGTGTGTGGATACTCTATGTCTGGCCTCTGTAATAAAACATCTGAAAGCCAGAATGGAAGCTGTGTGGTCTAATTTGTGCCTGTGATGTGAAAATGTTTAGGATAGCCTATAGAACCCTGTACTTATCATGAGCTATGGATGTCTGAACTCACAGTGAGAAATTAATGCTGCACATACTGTAAAGCTGCTCTAATATCTGACTGAAATAAAAAAAAAAGCTATCACAAAGTGAAGGAGTGGAAAAGAACTTCAGTTCAGTTATTATTCACGAAATACGATCCTTTAAAATAAAAATTAATCTCTGCTGAATCCCTTTTTTTTTTTTTTTGAGCCAATTTTTATGAATTATTTAGCGATCCCAGTATGTGTGGAGTGGAGTGTTGCATTTACACTTTGTTGTTAATGTAGCCAAATTCCTCTGCCGTGGGTTTTGGGTGATTGAATCTGCCCTTGAAAGTCCGTAAAATGTCAGTGAATGAAATTAAAAATGGGTGGGCAAATAATGCCCCTGATAATTAGGAATACCCTTCACCTGGGTCATTTTACACAAATAGGACTTTTTCTTTTTTCAGTGGCAATATCGGAGCATGAATGTGACCAGTGTGTGTTCCCCGTGGACAACCACAGTGACCCATTTTGTCATTGTGGTGGAGGAAAGAAAAAACTGAAAAGAAAAAAAAAAAATACGAATGAAGAAAAAAAATAAAATAAAACAAGTACATTGAAAAAAAAAAAAAAAAAAAAACATGATAACTCCAGTCAAATGTGAAATATACTGTACAGTAAATACAACTAAATCGTCAATCATTTATAATAAACTGTATAATGTCATTCAGATTAAATAAAAGAAGCTGTCCTTGTGGTGAGAAAGGTGAAAGGAGGTCATTTATGTAACCAACTATGTGCAGCCGTGTTGTGCATTGAATTTCTTTGCATTGATTTGATTCCATGGCCATTATCATTCAATACTTATAGTTTCCTGTTGTGTGCGTCTTTAGAATATTGATTAGAGAAAGTTAAGCACCACAGCAGAAATCCAGTTGTAGCTCTTCACTGCCATGAAAAAGGGTCAAGTGGATCTGTCAAACTCTTTCTATATATTTTTTTTTTCTTAACTTTCACTTGAAACTGGCTTGACTATGTGTGACAAAAGTGATCTTGACAATTTTCTAACAAACCAATTGTAAGAACATGACTCACTGTGATGCTAATCCTGTAATAGCAAATGACCCTCACTGATTGTATTTGGATTGTATTTACTTCCTACTTACTAAAGAAGGCCGAGGAATAACTGAGCAGAGGGAGAAATCATCGGTCTAGAATGAAGAATAACATGTGAACAACAGAAACACGAGCAAATTGAAATAAAACAATACCATGATAAATCAAATCAAATCAAACTTTATTTATAAAGTGCAATTTATGTATAAGGTAAACTCAATGTGCTGTACAACATATAATTATGAAACAATTAGAATAAATAATCACAAAGTGTGAGTACGGAAATAGCACGTGTACAAATGAAAACCATGTCAATCACATATATATTTCTACACACACACACTCAAAGCGCACACGCCCACACAAGCTTCACCAAACGCTGTTGGAAAAATAAATGTTTTTAACCTGTTTTTAAAAGTGGTCACTGATGCTGCATCTCTCACTGTCTCACGCATGGTGTTGGTCCATCTGCGTGGGGTAACTATAAAAAAGCTGCCTCCCCTTCCTTAGCCTTGGTGTGAGGAATGACTAAGTCTGTTTTCACTTATTGGATGTGAAAATTGATACATTGTTTCATTTTTCAGCTTGGTCATTTTGCGTTCACATAATTTCTTCACTGGACGAAATGCTGCATTAGTGCTGTTATTGGTCAATCTATTTTCTGGGGGACCTGTTAAACAGCGTCATGTTTCCATGGTAACCTCCCAGGAGAGAAGAGAAGAGTTGAAACAGAAAAGTAAAAGAAAAGTAATATCATGGCGGCTACTCTTTTTTTCTCTCCTTTTGTCAGCTCCAGTCTCACAGTCTCAGCACAGATCAGTGGACGCTGCTGCCGCTGAGTTTTTAAAATTAGTGCTCGCGATTCTTCCCGTGACAACTCTCTGGCCAATCAGTGGAAGGCAGTTGGCTGACCTCACGTTTTAGTATCGCTTCGGCTCCCTTGGAACCAGGGCTGAGGCGTTGCCAAAAAAGTACCAGTTACAAGGTAGTAGTGAAAACCAAAAAAAAAAAAAAAAGATTAGAGCCGTGACGTGCTGTACTGTGCTAGTGGAAAAGCGCCATAAGTTACCACTGCCTGTCGACCTGATGATTTCTTATCTACTGTGGGGTGAGGCCATGTAGATCTTGGTAAAATAGGAGTAGGACTTTTTCTGTCCATCAAAATTATAATATTTTAACATTTCTCTAAAATTGCCTTTTTTCCATCATTAATACAACTGATGCTGCCTATAATACTGTGAATTCTAAAGAGAGGGGGGCTTGGTCTAAGCTGTGGTTTTACCCATGCGCGTGATTCATCACACCCAGAGTATAAAGACACACAAAACACACATGATTCATAGCCTACCACCTTGTAACTGAAGCAATTACAGGAAATGTTAACTTTGTATTATGTAATGCAGGTAGTTGGTCAGTGGTATATTATGGTACAAAGTCTTGTCTTCATTCATTGCTTCATTGCATAGGGAAATAGAAAGGAAGACCTCCCTCTTATAGAACAGAGACAGGCTGTGGGCTATGTGAGAGACCTATATACCACCTGGACATAGATTTGAAAAAGAATAATCAACCAGGATGAGCCTCAAGGAGGAAAGCAGGATCGTGTCATCACCCTGTCTCTTTCCTTTCTATTCAAACTGCGTTTTTTGTCAGTCAGTGGAAGACACGGTTCAATTAAGTTCATGCACATATTGTTTTTTTTAGAATCCACCCCCGAGGTAGACATCCCAAAAAAAAAGTAAAAACACCACATTGGTCTTTTTCATCTCCTTTTTAGATAAGTTTGCTCAGAGGACAAAATCAAACTCATTAACTCTCCGTAACGGCGCGCCAAAATGAATCTGTGTGAGGAGATCAGCCATTTGCACACGAGGTGATCATTTGCAGTTTGTAATAACGATGCTAAAGGGACTGTGTCAAAATCACAGTGACACTAATTGAAAAGTCTTCAGAGGGCCACTTAATGTGTCCCAGATGATGATACTGACATGCCTTCTCCAGTATGTGGGGATGTGATGCGTGTTTGTTACACATTTGATGGAAACCTTTTCAATCTGATGCTGCAGGTTCCGGGGCCTGTGGTATTAATTACCACTTATAAAGCAATTATCTGCAGTCATAAATGAGGCTGAGACGCGAGTTAAACTGCACATGTGGGCTTTCTCAAATTCTTCAATTTTTTAAATACCTCTTATTGCTATTCTTATAAGACCATGTGATGACTCAGTCTTGTTATCATCTTCTGTCAAATGTGTCACTGCTCTAATTTAGTTTTTAGCATCGTCAGCCTCCTCCTCCCCTGTGTCAGGCCCTCGACTGTTCACTGTAAACATGAACGTTTCTGCTGGTCCTAGTTGCTCTTCATACATGGATATGGTATATGAATTGCATTTATGTAACACTGATCTAGCGCTTTCAGGGTATAAAATTAACTTTTTGACTGGCAGGTAGGTCAAAAATTTTACCGGCCAAAATATGTTTTCACCGGCCACTGAACTGCTCACAAAACAAAGTCATCAAAATCAGCAGTGTTTTCCCCATTGCATTATAGTTAGGCAGCTGCCTTAACAACACACACCTGCCTCCTAAACTAAATTGTTGCAATAAATATATATTTAAAAAAATAGGTTTAGATTAGCTGATGGAATGACAACAGACATTACATAAATAGGCTTTCAGAGGAAGATATAGTGATGTGAGTTTTGAAACTTAGCCTACATTTAATTCAGACTGAATAAGTGGTATGTTTTTTTTTTTTTTTTTTTTGGGGGGGGGGTTGTAGATTGCCTACTGTTCATCCTACAGTAGCCTATAGAAGGATGCAACTTTCTTTTGAAATATCAAACAAAGAGAACTATGGACTGTGGAAGTTTGAACAGCCTAAATACAGAAGTTATCATGACGTGAATAATATGTTGCGGTGTAAAAAAAAAAAAAAAAAAAAAAAAAAGACCGTTGATCCGGTGGAAACCCGGCTTTACGGGCGGGGGCTGCGGGGGTATATAGCTACTTTACGGCCCAGAGTGTCACTGACACTGTCGAGCCCAGTGTTTGTGTTTTGATCACAGAAGAGAGTGGCAGAAATTCAGAGTTTCACCTGATCACGGGCAGAGTCGGCACCTCTTCACAGGATTGCGAGTGGGGTGATGCTGCATTCAAGTGAAATTGGAAATACGAGACAAACCCGGTCCCGTATTGATGCAAAACAGGACAGGGTTATTTAATCTGCAAATACAGGATGATTCCATATAGTCGGAGACATGTGGTAACCTGGTAACCCTGCCCCTCACCGTCGCGATGTGTCGCCACATAAACACGTTACCACAAACTAAGGTTGCTCGCCTCTGACCGCCTCCTCTGAATGACCGACTGAGCGCGAAGTTACAGCAGAAAACTTGATACATTTCTTAAATGTCGAATCACGGAGGATAAACGGGGCAACTCCGACATTCTACACACCGTCAGTGGATCTCCTGTAGCTGTAAACTGTGTTCGTTTCACTGTTCAGCATTTATGATGACAATTATATAGTGAAGTTGGCATATTCCAGCTGCCGGCCAATGGCGAGTGGCCTAATAATTTTACTCGCCAAATCATATTTTTACCCGCATTTGGCGAGTGGCGGGTGCTAATTTTAAACCCTGAGCGCTTTACACCAGCGTATACTAGTCACAGTCACACATTTACGCACAAGCTTTTATATGGCACATTTTTTTCTCTACCTACATCTCTATACATTCACACACAGATGGACAACTTTATAGTTTGAGTTTAAAGGAGACATATTCTGCACCTTTTTCACAAATTAAAATAGCTCCCATGTGTCTTAAAGACATGTATGTGACATGTTTCGGTCAAAATCCCCCAAGGATCAAACATCACAGCTCTTTTCATCCTCTCAAAACAGCCCTGTTCAGAACGGCTGGTTTCAGTGCTTGTCCATTTAAATGCAAATGAACCACTGCTTGCCCCACCTCACCCCTTCTACTAGGGGTGGTAATATGTAAATTACAGATTATTTTGTCAATTTCTCAAATTTTGGGGGCTGGAAGGCAAGACAAGCCTTATATATTTCCATAACATGTCTCCTTTAACATTTAGTTTAGAGGATTTTCCTAAAAAACAATATAAATCCTGTTTAGTCATGTGTGGAGGTGGCTGTGTCTGCAGATTCCACCTGCTCCCCACCTGTATTTTTATGTTTTGGTGTAGTCGGGACGTTAACTGGGAAAGTTTTATAGTCATATCTATTAAAATATATGTATTTGCTTATTCACCTAGCCTCACCTTAAAAATAATAAACACATAATAAACTACACGGTTACACAACTATCACACACATCATAATTATGCTTAGTAAGCAACATTGTTATTGTGGCACAGGGGTGTGTGGTGGCTTCTGCCTCCCAGCAAGAAGGTTCTGGGTTTGATTCCCAGTTCTGGGGCCTTGATTGGAGACTCCAAACTGCCCGTAGGTGTGAATTTGTTTTGTTCTGTTGTGTGATTTACCTTGTGTTTCTTCTCTTTGGCTGCCAGAATGGTGCACTGATAAATCTCTGTGTCCATGTTCCTTGTGCTTTGTCTGATTTCTTGCCTTTTGACCTCTTTGCTTAGTTCTCTGGACTTGGAACAGGATTATTATCTTTATTTTTCTGGGCTTTTCTGCACTTTCAGTTCAGCCTATCATCGTTGAAGCCTGTGGTTCCTTTGTTTAATGAACCAGTCAGCTGCATTTCCTCTGCTCATCATCTGCAGGAGTCCTTCCCCTGTGTTTCATAACCTTGTTTGCAGCAGTTGTGACAACATCTATGTTTTGTGTGACATACTTGAGCAGGAATAACAATTAAAAAAAAACACTGCTATCCCAGCTGCAAATGGACTGTCAGTGCCAGATGCTTCAACTTACTACAGAGTACTTGATGCCTGCTTGATAATTCATCTGCAATGTTTATGATGACAAGACATCAGCCTGCTATCTGCAGACAGCTGGCTGTAGTGTTAGATACCCCACAGGGACTGAAGAAAATAGAATCTGCGTTTTGCTTCACATTTTGCAGCCAGAGATAATGTCACCTGAACAAAACAGACTGAGAGCTCAGATCAGATCTCTCTGAGTCAGCTCTTCATCCTCAGTCACGACTGGCCTGTAAAAGGCAACGGGTCTACAGACGGTACCAACTCACTCTGCAGTTTAGCACATAGGCTGTAACTACTAACGTCACGGTGTGTCGTGACTCAACGTGGCTAATAAAGCCAGCTATCAACTCTGCTGCTTGTGCAAATTATTACAACTTAATTTCACACTAGGCATCAATTTTCCACCTCATGCAGCTCAGAGTGAACCACTGAAAGAGCAACTGATAATATTGAATGCAGTACAGAGAAAAGGTCTGGGTCTTGGTTTAGATTTTGATGGATTTGGAGAATTAGGAAGTGGAAATGTGGAATCTATATAGGATTTTTTTTTTTTTTTTTTTAGCATTGGACTGGCTGGTGGCTTTTGTTATTCTGTTATTGTCAAATTCGTTGCTACTGTGTATTGTTTGTTTTTGCACAATTAACAAGATTACATGTACATACAGAGGGGAAAAAAGTATTGAACGCGTCAACATTTTTGAAAGGAAATATATTTCTGTAACAGACTGAAGGACCGCGACCACCGGTGGGGCCGGTGTTCCCGACCTGCTGTGGCCGAGAGACCATCACATTCCGCAGCGAGAGGCTGTGACACGGCACGGTGCGTCTGTGTTATTATTGTTTAGTGGCGCTCCCCCCGCCCCCGATGGTGGTTTTGTGAATAGAACAACAATTGTTGTATATATTTATCTTACACGAGCCCTTTGATCCAGAAATGCGGGTGTCAGAAGAGCGACAGACACAAACAGAGCACCTTTCATAAAAGACGCTCTATCTCCTTTTCTAGAAAAAAAGGAGGGATTTTGGTGAAACCCAGCCATGTTTAGCTTGACTTTTCTCAGGAACAGAGGCACGCAGAAACAAACGGTTTGCGGCCATTTGAAGCAGAAAATTTCAACTTTCAAATGAACCACAGTATGTGTTGGTGGCAATAATATAGAATACACTGTGGCTCTACAAAAATCGTCAAAAATTGTTTAAATTGCCGGTACACTTCACTAAATCTTTGGAAAGGAGCGCAGCACTCAATGAGTTAACACACTAAAGGCAGCATCTCCTAGATAATCCAACAAACATGCTCACTTCATGCAGCGATGTGTGCAAAGGTATGAAGATGCAGGGTTTTAACTTCTCTCTCTTGCATGATGCTGCCTACAATACTGTGAATTCTAAAGAGAGGAGGGCTTGGTCTAAGCTGTGGTTATACCCATTTGCGTGATTCATCACACCCAGAGTATCACACACATGATTCATGACCTACCGCGCGGTGAGTGAGGGTTAAAACGGAGAGGATACGGCATGCGCCCTGTAGCAACAATAGAAACAAAAAAAAAGGCATGCGATGAGGAGCTGCGTTTCACGAGATGGAGACATTAAAAACCAAGAAGTTAAGATGAAGATAGATGAGCAGGCAGAAAGAGAGTTCAAGGTGCTCATTAAAATGAAGGGAATAAGCCCGGGCTTTGACTCAGCTCACTGAAAATGTCAAAGGATCTTAGAAAAGAAATAAATGAGATGTGTTGCATGCTCGTACGCTTACCAATGGAATCCTGATGATATTCTGCAAATCTTTGGAAGGGGGCAACGAGATTCATAGCGAAGGTAATGTGGAGGTAATGTGGAGGTGGAGAGATCTGAACCTGGAAGGAAATATTTACATGTAGCACTCATGACATGATTCTGCAGCTGTGTGCAGAGGCTAGAGCCTTTTTTTTTTATATATTTTTCTAAGTATTGTGCTATGACCAGGACTGGAAAGGATTATATGGCTCCATGAGTCCAAGTGTATCACTTGTGAAGGAATCACTTAGCATTATTCCACGGATGCAGACATTGTACAAGAGCAGAACAATCACATGAACTGCGACTGGAGAAAAAAAAAAAATCCTGTGTGCAGAAAAGTCTGAGCTGGCAGCAGCAAGTGCAGCAAACATGGTTTGGCGTCAGTGATAAACTATTAAGGAGGTCACGCTAAGGACATTCAGTGTTTATGAACCAAAAAGGCTTTGTACTGTCCGCCTGTTGACTCAGCTGCACATTGACTTTGCTTGTTGCTTATTGTGTGTAATCATATAAACATTGAGAAAATAATAATTCTGTTCATGCATTTGTGACTTAAACTTGGTGTTTGCTCGGTGAAGTTGAAGTTTGTAACGGCATAGATGTTGATTAATAAATGTTTAAGGGGGTATTTCAACATTTTAGCAAATTTGCCCATTGCCACAGTCAAAGCAGTAGGTTTGTTACCTTTAACTGTAGGTGCAAGCTGTTTTTCGATCGGCGGGGCAGAGACGCAAGCTGCACAGCTATTTGGTATTTATGGGTTTCCCTCATCAAATTCATCAAATGTGACCCGCTCTGGCGAAATGAGTCGGAAGTCGCAACGTTCTATTTTTAGATAATCAGCTGATAACGTGGAAAATCAATAAAAACTCAAAAAAAATGTTTTTTGCTAATTTCAAAGAAATGACATTCAAAAACAATCTCTCAAAGTTTCATAGTCCAGATAATTGAGGAAAGGCACGTAAATGACTATTAAAGTTGACTTACAACTTTTAACCCTCTAGAGAGGAGCACAACATGAGGCTAAATAACTTCTGAACCTGATAGGGACGAGCTGTAAACTGCATCTGAATCGTCAGATTCTCCGCTTTCCGACGGTCCTTGAATGGTGCATTTATGACAACAAGGGTAGCCACGTGAAATTACGTAGTACGGGACCAGATGCTCAGCTGAGCTGTAGCAGCGATGCTAAACCGAGCGTTAGCATCAATGCTAAACCGAACGTAGCATGCTAACGCTTGCAGATGTTTTACTAAACATGAAATATCTTCTGAAGCGTTTATGATAGAGACGAGCTGTAAACAGCATCTGAATAGATACATTCTGCTTTCCGAGGGTCATTGAACGGTGCCTCTACAAGGTAACGTTACGTGTAATCACATGGTACAGAACAGACGCCAGATTCACGGAAGGCTTTAAACCAGAGACGTTCTAAATTTTTTGAACGCATTTTTCTCAGGTTTTCAATCGAAAGCAGTGAGTGGAAGACCATCATTAAAATCGCCATATCTTAAAAACTATCCAATGTATGACTTTGACTAGGGTATCATTTTAAAGCTTATGTTCTCCTCTTTCCATTGATACCAAAATCTCAATTTTGAAATTTGGGTCACTGCGACTCATTTTGCTGGATCAGGTCACAAATACACAATCCGACAACTCCTAAACACTCTTGTGGACAAGTTGTGACCTGCACATTCACCAAGCTATGAAATTACAACATATATATCTATGTAACATTACGACACACAAAGTAAATACTGTGTCTGGGATGAAGTTCCGGCTACGCATTTGCCTCGAAAACAACTCTGTCTCGTAATGTTACATTATTATCTCATAGAGTGACGAATGTGCAGGTCACAACTTGTCCATGAGAGTGTTTTGGAGTTGGATTGTGTATTTAATGAGTTTGATGACGGAAACCCGGAAATACCATATGCCTCCAGTGTTAGCTGAGCAGTTTTTATCTCTGCCCCGCTGATCGAAAAACAGCTTGCACCGACAATTAAAGGTAACGAACCTACTACTATGACTATGAGGGCAATGGGTGATTTTGCCAAAATGTTGAACTATCCCTTTAAGTGGATTATTGTGCTGCAAATAATCCTCTAGGCCTGTGGTGGTGGTGGTGGTGGAGAACCTCAAAGCCTGTCCTCTAAACCCCAATACACAGTGGCAGAGGAAGTGAGTGTTGTGGCTGCAGTGCAGTCTGGTTTTATACTGTTACATAATAACAACTGAATGTACCAACAGTTGCAAACACCTGCCCTCAGTGTGGGTAAATGTATCCACCTGCAGGATCTATCCTCTGGCTGTTACTCAGGGGGTGAAAATACCTCCAATCTTGTTTGAATTGTAAAGAAATAAAAACACCTGAATTGCTTGTTTGAAGTCGCTGAGTTGACAAGTAGCCGTAACCCAACATAACTCTGGCCCGGTGAATACATCTGTGATTTGTGAAAGAAATAAAGTGCTCGAAGAACTGGGTTGTACATCCGCGTGTTGAAAAATGAAAATGACTTCAGATAAAATTCAGAGAGTTTCACTGTGCCTTATGGTAGCCTTACCAGAGATGTTGCTTCCAGGGAGAGGCCTACTCTACCACTACTAAATACAGTGGTGTTTTTATTCATTGAATGTAAAGTCAGAAGGTTTGTTCAGTGTCATTTGTAAACACAACATTCAAATTGCCCACCCCCTCAGGCTCAACTGCCCTATCCCCTCCTCCTGGACTCACCCATAGTCGACTGCTGTTCACATGGAACCTTCTTTACTTCGGCCTTTGAAGTTCTCCTTTGAATATTTGCTACTACCACCAAGATAGCAACTATTTATCTGGGACTGTTCGTCCCTGGCAATGAGTATAGGAGGGCCACCATGACTAAAATTGTGATAAACAGACTGGACAGGGAGGTTCACAATGCAGAGACAGAGGCAGGCAGGTACTGTAATGGCAAGTTAATTTAGGCTATTCAGTCCGAAGTCCATAAAAACAGTAGATCCAATATTGACAGGCAGGGGTATCAAAATCACTAGACAAAGTTGTTAACCAGAAACCAAACTGGGTCGATGTAAAAAAAAAAAAAAAAGAAAGAAAACACTAGGAAAGATTGCAGGAGAGACATTAAGGTAATCACAAATGGTGGGAAACTTGACAGGAAGGGGTGAAT
Organism: Trachurus trachurus; assembly: GCF_905171665.1. Classification (NCBI taxonomy): domain Eukaryota; kingdom Metazoa; phylum Chordata; class Actinopteri; order Carangiformes; family Carangidae; genus Trachurus; species Trachurus trachurus. Next base: position 33,459,297 of record NC_139894.1, read on the forward strand.
GACAAAATCAAACAGGAAATAAATGCTACTGCACACACCAACAGTGTCATTGATACAATTGTATTTCTTATATTATCTTGACTAAAACTAGACCATAATGTTCAATATTCTGTTCAGCTCTAACTGAAATATTCAGTGACTAAATATGACAAAAATAAAATACACATCTTGGAGTTTGTGTTTGTTATTACAAAAAAAGGATAAACAGGAAACACTTTTAAATGTTCCAGTTCAACCAACAAGCTGCTGTTTTGATGATGTAATGTTTAAGTGTGAAGTCTTTCCCTTTTGAGCACTCAACACCTTTGAGTTACTCACTGCTGGGAATTACTGATTGTATGGCAACCGCAGGTCTAATTTGCTCACAATAACATAATTCCTCTCGCCACACAATGATGAACAACTCAAATTGGCCGGCTCATAATCCCTATTAATTCAAACACTTACAACAAATCAACCAACAATAGAAATGGACGCACGTCGTGTGTATTTGTTCACAGGAAAACCTTGAGAGTCAAACAGAACACTGTGAAGTAAACACACTTTATAGAACTGACCATCGTGTTCACAGAATGGCTCAAACACAAACAGTTTATTTCCTACTCATCCTGACAAACTGACAGCCCATAATCAACGGGCATCATTAGAGAATACTTTTTAGAGGTGACCTTACGTTTATTTTGTAATAACTGGATATGAAAGTAAAGAGAATGAAAATGGACAGAGTGGAAGTGAAGACTCAGACACACTGAGCTCACACACTGCCTATGTTATGTACACAGTATTACCAAAGTGGCTTATCAATAACAAAGAGCTGTTAACATGTCATCAATTAAAAAATGAAATGGTCAGATTCAGTTGTGCCTGTAACAGAACCAGAGGTTTCACTGGACCAGAGCTGAGCTCCTTCTCCTTCAATATCATCACATTATACACACATTTCTTAAATTCCCCAATGAACCCAGTCACATATTATTAAAACCATTTTTCAACATGATGAGGTTAAGGTCACTGAAGCTCCAGCACAGAGAAACAGTGAGTTCTTCAGAAGTTTTTCGGTCCATCATGAGAAATATCCCTAAATCTGTTTTTGTCATTCATTCTGTGGTTACGGTGTCTCTGTCCCTCTGCAACTTTCTCATTATCCAATGACTTTTTTATGTAAATCCGCTTTTTTCAAAAAAGCATCAATGCTTTTGTACCTTATTACCAAAATCTATTGATAAACTTTTGTTTAACCCACCTGTCGTCCTTCTGGCTCAAATTGACCCAATCTGTTCCCTTCCTCCATCCTTCCTTCTTTCCTTCCTTTTTCCTTTCCTTCTTTCCACAATCATTTTTCCCTCCTTCCTTCCTTCCCTTCGTCCTAACTTCTTCTTCCTTCCGCTTTTGATCCAACGGACCTGGTCTGTTCCCTCCCTCCATTTTTCTTTCCTTCCTTTTCTCTTCCTTCTTTCCCTTCTTCTTTCTTCCTTGAACACATTTATTATCTCCCTCCCTCCATCTTTCTTTCCATCCCTTTTCCCTTCCTTCTTTCCACAATCCTTTCTGCCTCCCTCCCTTCCTTCCATCCCCTCGTCATTACTTCTTCCCCAATCTGTTCCCTCCCTCCATCTATATTTCCTTTCTTTTTCCCTTCCTTCTTTCCTCCCATTGCTCCTTTTGTCCTTCTCCCCCTTCGTCTTTCCTGTGTTCCTCCCTTCCTTCCTTCCTTCTATCCCTTTGTCCTTCCTTTCATCCTTCCTTCCTTGACCCCAGAGGACAACAGGAGGTTACAGTAAGGTAAGTAAATAGAAGCCAACATGTGTGACCAAATAATGAGCTGATGCAGAAGTGCAACCAGTGGAAAACATTTAGCTTCTTCAGCCAGGAAAGCTTTAGAATAATAGACTGGAATGAGAAAATGCTTCAAGTTTTCATATACAGTACTTACCTACAGGTCTGGTATCAGCCATCAAGCACTAAAGAAGTTCATAGCGAGGGCATGCAGAGTTATGGACCTCAAATTATTCCTCCCATCGTCAATCTGTCAGACTGATGGGGAACAGAGACCAAACAAACCTTCTCCCACAAACAGAGATATACTTTCAGTTCACCAGAGAGATGCTCCTCTGGATCAGGGGTCAGATTCTCAGCTCCAGAGGCTCAACACATGAAATTACATGACAATAAGACATTGTGATGATCATGACTGGTAAGCTGGGGTGTCAAAAAGACGTATACAAACTCAAACAAGTCTCCTCTCTCCTTCTTCAGATAACAGAGTCCTGGACTACGACCCACATTCCAGTCCTGAGTGGTGAACAGCAGGAGACTCCTCACAGAGGCAGGTCGAGTAAAATCAAATAAGTTTCCACGTAATGACCCAATTCCCAGAGTGGCTGAACTACAGCACGTAGTTTTCAAAACCATATCCCTCATGTGACCGTATTGTCAGTCTTCTTCGCACAACAGACTATGTTGTGACTCATAATGTTTATATTATTACCAATATATCCAAATAAGTGTTGTGTATTCCATGTTTAGCCTCTCTAAAGCCAGGGACACACCGCCCCGACCATCGGGCGTCGGGCCTCGTCGGACGGCGTCGGGAGCTCGTCTGTTTGGTGTGTTCACCTCCGTCGGGGAGCGTCGGGTCTTGTCGGATCTCGTCGGGGCCGATTGAACATGCTCAGTCGGGACTCGTCGGCCGTCGGGAGAGTAGACTCGTCGGGTACTCTGATTGGCTGTGTGCTAGCTATGGCGATTCTGATTGGCGGTGCCCTAAGCGAATCAGCGCAGTGTGTGGGACGGACAGAAGTGACCACAGTAAACAAACGGTGTCCTAGCCTGTCCTACAGTAAAAATGGTATACAAAATAAAAAGAAGAGTAAAGCAATATATTAAGCGGCAATATATATATATATTTAAACATCAAAGATGTTCAATCAAACCCACATAGTTTGAAACAACGTTCAAAACACACACAGCTCACAACTAAGCATATAAAGCCCGCTAGCTTAATGCTAACGTGTAATGTAAAACACCATAGACGGGCTAACAGAAATTAGCATCGGCTATCGCCAATTCGCGGCAACCGAGCCACGGCGTGCTGCTAAAAACTGTTTTAATTTTGGCTTTAGCGCCGTTAACACGTGGCTGGTTAAATTGTTTTGGGGAGATAAATGTTGGTCTCATTGATGAAATTAACTGTGGCAGTGGCATTGTTTGAATGAAAAGTGAGCAGGGCTGCCCCTGGTCTGTATTGGTCTGTATTTCTATGGGGGAGTCCTCGCCACTCAGTCGCTCTGGTCGGCAGTCGGGGCAGTGTGTTTCACTTTTTCCTTTCTCCCGACGAGAGGCGACAGACTCGTCGGCCAAAGCCGTCTGCGTCGGGAAGCGTCGTGGCGGTGTGTTCCTGGCTTAAATCTGTCCGGCTTCTTGTGGATGGGAGGAGCAAGGGGGCTCTACAACCATGTTATGTGTCAGTTTACCCTAGACTTGGGGCATACCACTTACATACATGCACCCATGCCATGCTACATACTGATTACTGATTATATTTTTCTGGAGACCCTATTTGAAGAATTGGAGAAATTCCCTTATTTAAAGAAAAAAAAAAAAAAGGAATCAGCCAAGCAGAATGGTTGACTTAATCCAGACTGTGGAAAAACCCCTGGTAGATCTCACAGAACTTACAAATACAGGCATCATAAAGTCTTATCAGAACAATGTTTCATCAGTTAACCACTAAACTTACATTGAAGTCTTAAAGGATGTATAATCATTGTTCCTTCTGTAATCATTAGTGCCATTAGACTCTCTTTATTTACACTGAATTGTTGTGCTGATGTGTTTTTGTTTTTGTTTTTCTTTTTTTTTTAAGTGCAGACTGGGGATCCATTGAATGGGGAAGTCAAAGCTTCACAATAATCAATAAAGTATTTTAATAGTGTTGTTCTCTACGATGACTGATGCCCCATTTTCAGTGAGTGCTACTCATGAATTATGGTTTTCATGCTACAACACCAAATTGCTCAGACCTGTATGAACTCTGGGTCACATTTTCACGTTTTGAGTCATTAGATGAATCGATAAGTACATGTATAAGTCCCAGACCAATTATATATATAAAAAAAAGCAAGACATGAAGCGTTTGATAAAATATGGAGATGAAGTAAATACTGTACAGGGAGAAATAAGAAGGTAAATGAAAAGTGAATATGTGCAGTAATGAAGTCATTATCATCATCAAAGTTAAAAACAGTTCTTCGAGGCAGTTCAGTGGTGGAACTGTGAGTGTGAATGCTGGGAGTAAGGCCAGCTGGGAATTAAGACAGCCTCCTCTTGAAACATAATACTCTGCTGAATACAAGAGAATGAGAGCAAAGAAAAAACAGAGGAGTCATGAAAAAAAGTAAAGCAAGTGCAGCAGCTGGCAGCAAATTAAAGCCGGACGCAAACGTTACTTTGTCCAGGAATTTAGTAAAAGGCCGATCAATAAACCAGTTTCACTACATAATGGAGCTAAAGTTGGGAGTTGTAAAGAGAATGCGAATAGGTTTGCAAAGCTTTTTCAGCTAAATAGTAAAGAGAGAGTGTTTGAGAACGAGGAGATGAGGAAATTAAGAAGAGTCAGAGTAGCCAGTGGCTAGGAACTCAGGCTGTAGTCTAGTGTTAGGAAGTTCAATAAGCTCAACCTTTGTGTGTTTGGGTTCATGTTTGAAGTTACAAATATATTTTTGTTGTCTTTGTCATTATTCCTTCTTCTTTCCTTCTTTCCTAGATAGTTAACAGTTGTAGGTAGTGGTGCAGAGGACACAGTAAGACCAGTAAGTCAGTATCATACCACTATATGTGGTTTGTTAAACCTACAGTTATCTCAATCTCAGTCTCAGTCTCAATCTCAAACTCAATGACTTTATTTGTCCCCAGTGGGGCAATTGGCTGTGCAGCAAATGGGGGAGCTAACAGAACATACAGAATATAAGCACAAAATAAAATAAAATAAATACATAAAACAATACTGAACAACAACCATTATCACAAATACATACACATTTCATACAAGGGATTATAGTTTCTAGTTATACCACTAGAAATACCAAGATGGTCTGATGGATTACTTTCTGATGTAAAGCCTGGAACATATTATTATTATCATTATTATTTACGTTATGTACATTTATTCCTCTGCCCATCATAGCGGTCATGAAGACAGCTGTCACACAAGGAAATGATTATAGTCTATAAGCAGTCAGCAACATCTAAACTCACCTTTAATTATAGCATATAGATAATTTTATATTACTATAACTGAAAGTGTGTATATCAATTCTCTGTCTCTGATAATAAACTGAAGGCAAAACAAAAATAACAATTCAATAAATTCAATGAAATCCGGATGCAGATGTACGTAAAATGTGACTATGGCTTGTGTGTCAGGCGGTGCTGTCTTGTCACTCAATCATAACACTAACCCGCTCTTCAATCTGAAATGAGCTCACAGTTTGTGTCCATTACTCTGTTTATTGCATGTTGAATATCATTACTTGACATTCTTGCGCCTATAGTTCCCCCCTGGTAGTTTTATTTTAGTATCTGATTATGCAGAGTTTGTGTTGGATGTTGTTTTGTGTTGTTCAGGGAACAGCAGCCAGTGCTGGCATTGAGACAAGGCCTGAGTCCTTAACCTAGAAACAATGCACAGGCTGTTTGGAAACCAAGAGAGTCCAATTAAAGTCTCATTTTTTTAGGGTTATGTTATAGTACATGTTAGAATAAGTTCAAACTATGGCAATAATTTATGTTTATTACAGTCTTACAGAGAGTTCCCTTATAAATATGTTGATATCTACTTCATCTGTATTCAGTGCGCATTGTGAAGGACACAAGTGAGTTTGGATTTAGTGGCTTTGAATCAATATGCTGCATTGTGCTTCAGAACATATAATCCACCATATTCACTGGCAGTTGTTTTCAGTTTACATGGGAGCAGCTCCTGCTAAATCCACTTTAGGTTCTAGAGCACCATATATCTGAAAGCACAGGTCTGCGCGGCTCCATCTCCAACCATTCTGCACATTATGTTCGTTAAAATCACCACTGAAATGGCTTCTACCTAGAAGCAGAGCATTTGGAGGCGAGATAAAACTCTTAGTGCTCTGTTCTGCCCAGGAGGTTGTCTTAAACCCACTGCTTCTGAACGGCCTCCTCCTCCTCCTCATCCTGTCCTCAAGCAAGTAAAGCAATCACTGACTTCCTCTGATCCAACTTTATTCCCGACATGTTATTTCCTCCTTTGCATGGGAGAATGCATTGCCCCATATTCCTGCGTGATCACAGACTTGTATCTGCTTCATCTGAGCGCTACACTCTGTTTGTAATATTTATTAAGTGCACTGCTTTGTCTTCATGTGAAGAGATGAAAGAGTGAAACATGGCTCCCATTAGCAGACACTGAGGAATAACAAACATATTATACATTTTTGAAAGACTCTGTTATTCCAATGTATTTTCTCACATTAAGGAGGTCAGTAACTTGACTTTAACCCTCGGAAGGGAAGTGGCGGTTGCATTTTTTTTTAGGGCTAATGAAAATGACTTCACTTTATCACCAAAGACTGACTGATATATAATGATCATGTTTTTTTCTTTTCTTTTTGTTTTCAGCCTTAATTATTCTGTTTTAAATACAGCAGTGATTCACATGTTCATAAACACATGGTAACAGTGTAAATCACTGCTGTTCATTTTAGTCAAATGTGCAAAATGCAAACAGTTTACATATAATATTACTAAAGGAAAAATAAAGGTAACACTTTATAATGATATTATATATTATAATATTACGAATGAATGAATACAGAATTATTCATTTATAACACATTAATACCCATTAGTATGTAGTTTATAAATACAGTTGCTGCTGCTTATTAATGATGAGTAAAATATTTTAACTGTGTATAAACTACATACTAATGACTTATTTTAAAGTGATAACCAAAGAGAGAAAAAGAAAAAAACGAAGCCACACAAATGAAACAAACACACAAACAAAAGCACTTTATTTCAATGAACTACCGTACATGCACAAACTTACACAATGTTTGCAGGATTATTGCTGCCACCCATGCTTATTACATGAGGATCACACTGGTTGTGTACTATTACTGCTGGCCAGTTGTGAGTTATAGGGTAGTAGGATTGTATGAATAAGCTCACTCCTCTTAAAATAAATATATGCTGTTGTTCATTCAGCTCAATGTAATAAATCCTGACACATAAACAGCTGTGTTTAATTAAACTCGGCGGAGAGCGTAGCTGAAGAACATCAGTGTGTATTCTTACTAAGAATAACTACACGACTATAGCAGACGGTCCTATTTTTCCCTGTGCACTTGACTTTTGTCCTGTAGCTATGTGTCTACATCACATCCCTGTTGTCTCCGCTAAATATCCAACACAACCCCTGTGATGTGTTGCAGGGTGCCTGTGGGTTTGTCTTGCCTGACCTGTTCCACAAAGGGCAAAAAAATCTCACAAGATGAGAGTTTGATTTATTATATTAAAGTCTACATTAAAACCAAGGAACCCGTGTAGCTTGAGGGGATATAATGAGGCTTCAATTATAAAGTTTAAGGGGAACAGTTGAAATCTGAAAAGGCCATGTCCTACTCATCTCTCACACCATTTTGCCTAAAAGCACATGTAATGAATGCTTCACTGGCCTCAGGAATATTTCCAACATCTTCAGTAACACATCTGCTCAAAAAGTCAATCCTGCCCAAGTTGAGACAAATCAACCGGTTGTGCTACATCTATTCTTATCTAATACTTAATGTATTAAGTGTTTAAAAGGCAGCTTGCAAGCCTCAGTCTTCTGGTCTGGGAATTGCTCGTACACAATGCCCTCCTTGATCCAAATCTGTTGTGCTTTAAGCCACTCCACACAGAGACGACCCTGGATCTGTCACAGAAGCCCTGAGGGCAGCTGAAGCTCCAGTCTTCAGGTCTTGATCTTGTCTTGCTGTGTGTTCCTTCAATGTGTCCTGACAAGGACATACATCTTTATCCCACTCCTCCCCCACAGTATAGTGCCTCAAGGACCAGTACTGGGGCCCCTGTCTTTGCAATATTTTGTGGCATTGTAACATACTGAGGCACGATCTAGAAACAGATAATTATAGGGCAAGTAGTAGAGGTGACCCTCTACTTCTTAATGTATCAGTAGCAAAGAAAACATGTATAATTCCAGCAGAAACTGATTTTATTTCCAGTGTTGCAGACTCCAGAGGTAGCACGACCTGACCTTCTTCTCCTGGGTTAATGTGCCTGAAGACCCAACCTTCTACTCTCTGTCCTCAGTGACTACTCATTATAGTCCATCTAGCTAAGTGGCTTCAGCTTTATGGGTACTTTTCCCATGAAGGTGCAGGTCAAAGTTTGGATTTTACTCTGTTGGTGAGACCGGAAAAGCCAGATAAGCCCTGGATGACTTGGATGATCATGTTCCCTGTATTTGGTTAGGCTTGTCTTAATTTGTGTTTTTTTCTCTATAGATACAACATCTAACCCAATACATATTACAAACAGAAGAAATCCTAAATAAAAAGCCATAACTTAACCTCAACCTTCCAACAGAAAACATAATATCACTCTTAGTCACTCAGTCTGGCCAGCATGTCTCCTCTCCAGTGTCATTTATTGGAATGAACATGATGATACATGGTTTTTAATGTCTCTGCACTGGTGACAGCCAGAGCCAGAGCCAGAGCCATATTGTTCTCTGGTCGTCTTTCCCATTCTTGTGGACAGACAGTCCACACTCACAGTCCAAATTTGGCACATTTACTCAGAGATGAACTGATTAGATTTCGGTGGTCACATGTGAAAGGTCAAATGTGTAGCGATCTCACGTTCCTGTGAATACAATAGTCGTCGTTGAGGAACATCCAGAGAGGATTTCATTACTTCTGAGTCACTCTGACCTCACAAAACCTATTTTGGGCCATAACTCAAGAGTTCACACCGTAATTATGACACAATTCAACTAAAAATGGCTATACATATGAACTCATGATGATTACTGACATTTTAGATCCAATAGGTCAAAGGTCATCTTCACTGTGACTTCATTATATTCAGAAAAAACTAACTTCTAGCCATTATTCAGTGCTGTAACTGTGATGTTGATGAGGCTTTGGATACCTGGTGTTTATTTCACTTTTGTTAAAGGTCTGGAGAAACAACTTTTCCTACATGCTCACACAAAATTCTTCAAGATTTTATTTTATTTGTGTTGGTTATTCCACACAAGGGATTTTCAGAAATTTTTTTTATGTTTGTTTGTTTGTTTTGTATTGTCATGTGTTCTTCATACTGATTTGAAGTCGACAGAGTCTGTTTGCAACCAACGGGGAATTAGCAACATTTCAATCAAAACATGATGACAGTTCTATTTTCCTTATGTTGCTGTCACTGTCAATCAAATCTGATCAAACCAGCCCCACATAGCTCCCAGGAAGCACATTGGCTGAGTTTTTATTCCTCGTACTCATAATAAACAAACAATGCCTCTGGATGTTATTTCTGAACATTACCTCTTTTTTTTATTGTTGCATATCATGTATATTTAATGATATAAAGAGATGCTTAATACACAGACACACTTGGAAATACACAGAGGGGCACACTACAAACATGCACCTGTGTTTGCTGCTGACCCCTCTGGCTCAAGCCCAGCCAAAGATGATTAGTTGATACAAAGCAGCATTAAACATAATTACTCCCATTAGGAAAGTGCATAGACTCCTCTCCTCTCTGCTTTTCTTTTTTTTTTCTCTTCCCATACCCCCCTCCTCTCTCTTTTCCCAGCCTCTCTTGCTCCCTCGCTCCCCCCGGTCTCTCTGCCACCCACACACAGCCCAGCTTCGGCTGGTTGCAGACTGGGAGTTGACATTCGGAGAAACCATTAAAAGTGCTCATTATTGAGAAAGAAAAAGGAGGGCAGGAATCAAAGAGATAGCTACTTATTCACTGCTGGGGTTCCCTGATCTGTTGTGCACTCATTCCCCAGCCTCTCTACCTTTCCCTTCACATCCTCCATCTATCTCTTTCTATGTTTCTTTCCGCTCTTTGTTCTGTGGCCTCAATTAAGCTTCCCCCTCCAGCTCTTTTATACCACTGTCAAAAAAAATGTTTTGTCTTGTGAAAACACACAAAAACAAATCATGTTAAGAGTGTGAAGATATCTTAGTTGTTATGAAATGTTATTTCCTGTGATGTTGAAGGCAATATTTGCTCTTTTTTCCCCCCTCTGGCCTTCACTCACACAAGACTTCCTCTTCTGTCCTGTGACGGTCAGGTTGTGGGGATTTCCAGAGGATCGGCTGATCCGAGCCACTGAAGTGCACACTGATCAGCTGTCAGCTTTACTGCACAAGATTATTCATCCATATTCCGAATATAATCTGGTGAGAATGGTTTTACATTTAAAGGTCCAGTGTGTAATAACTGGCAAGGTCTATTGGCAATATCTGAATAAGGCTACTATCCATGAATAGTTCATTGTTAAATAGGTAGCTAATCAACAGAACTAACTGTTACAAAAGAAAACAATTACAACAAGGGAGAGAAATCCAGTTCATGTATAACGGTTAGTTCTGTTGTCTCTTAGACAGGTCCTTAGAGAGAGAGAAAGTAATTTCTCAGTATTCTACCAAGCTCAATATTCATAACATGAATATTATGTAGCCTATGTTTATCTATTTCTTGATTATTTATCTAATTAATGATGTTAAAGCCAAAGGTTATAGCTATAACTAATACATTTTCCAAAAATAATACATCCACAGAACGTCTAGAGGGGTGCACAATAAAAGTATTAATTTTACTGAAAAAAAATAGCCTAGTATAGAAATGATTGTTTTATAAATTTTGACGGGTCCAAAATTTTACGATGGCAACGTCAACATGAAATTATCTCTGCGCCAACAGCATTAGTACGATGAGCTTAGGAGCCAGATCGTGATTGTTCTGTGGGGAAAATGGCAGTGTTCTAATGCTAATGCTAACCAACGGTGAGCTGGTACTGTAACGTTTCAGGTGCAGGCGGCAACACTGGAACTGCAGCTCGTTAAATGCGGTTAGCGTTAGCTTAGCCTTAGCTACTAGCCGCTCCCTATAGGCGTTACCTGGCAACCAGTACAATTGAAGGATGGAGCGAGAGCAGGCGAGTGTGAGTGTGACACGTACTGGCCAGGAGCCGGGAGGACGTATGTACCTAACCCCTTTAAATTGTGTGGTGTAGATTTCCCTTCTGTTCTACACAGTCTGCCATGTCTTTGACCTTTTTATCTGTCATTGGCTGTTCAAGCTGATCATGTGACCGCCTACCTGCTCACACTGAGCAGCCAATGAACTGAGCTGACGGACAAGCATTTTGCCCTTTTTGGCTGACATGTGTTGACATGTTTTTATAAGATTAGCCATGTAGGCCTACTATTAACGCCGTTTTACCCTCTTGAGTGCCTCAGATCTCTTCCAATTAAGTCCTACTTGGATCCCTAAATTGAAGAGCACCAAACAGAACTCCATGCATTTTTGGCTCATTGGTCATTTCACGAGATATTATCTGGATTGATATATAAATAATATTTGGCTATATGGTCATCATTTTCATTGTTACTTGACTATAATGTGATCTCAATATGCAAAGCTGTGTTCTGTGGTGAAGGATACACACTGACACATGTGCATGACGCTGAAGAAAAAGCTACTGATCCTGACACCGTGTGTACACAGTATGAGCACCGTGTTAGAGCAACGGAGCTGAGTCGATGTCAGGTTCACTGGCCTATAGAGCAGGTAAAGGATGAACAGTTGTGTGTTCTGTGTTGACACCTGAATGATTAAAATAGAAGCATAACTATCAGAAAACAAAAAAAAAGTGTTTGGATGGCTGTCTGTGTAGACATGTTGTATAGAGGTAGTCAGAGTCAGTGATGTTTTCCAGCACTAATGCTTGTTTGACTACTACCCAGCAGTCTCAGGACCTTTGTTGATGCTGTCACAGCTGTCCGTCAAAAAGCTGCTGCTCTGTGAGCTTCACTTACTTTATCAGTGAGGCGGAAGACTTTGTCTGTTGCTATTTGACGGGCAGCTTGAGATATGTAAAAGCCAGACTCAGGTTACCTTTCAATATGAGTGCAGTATTTCTTTTAGAATGTAGCTGAAGTCCATCCAGAAATCCCCCTGTCTCCTGCACTCTTAATTGTCTGTCAGTGGTTTTCTGTCCACTTTAATGATAATGTGAAATGTCCCAATAGAGGCCGACTGCACAGATGACATTTGCACTTGAAATGAATAATCAAATCGAAGAGCAAATGGACCAATGTGTTGTATTTAGTAGCCATTATATTTAACCATACATTGTACTGAAAATGTCCTTTTTCATTTTTACATTTTGTACTTAAACTTCGGTGCAGCACCCATTCCTTTTATTGAATATACAGAAGGCAGTGCTGCTCCATTTCCATGGAACCCAATGTACGGCATTATTGTGTAGGTCTTGTATACATAAGGATGTTATTAAAGCATAGGCTAATGGGTTCATAAAAAAAAAAAAATCGAATCTAATTCATTAGATTCAGGGCCTTCTATATGAGAATAGGTCAACAGATAAATGCTGGGAATTTAGTGCAAATTCATATCTAAAAGTCCTTGACTAGCAACGTGAAGTAGCAGCAGTTCACTTCCTTACCACTCATAGATCAGTGGTGCTAGTCTGTATAATGGACCACATTTACTGTAACTGTGAAAAGCTCCAGGGGCACATGTAACAGAACAAACAACCTTAGATTTGCATGTACGACACATGTAGGTTTCAGAGTGAGCCCTGCAAATCTCCACCAGTGTCTTTAAGCCCTCGGTGAAACGACCTACTGTTGGAATGAAGGTAGAGCCCAGCGTGCACCGATCTATGTGAAATTTGATTGGGAACTCTTTTATATGATTTGCCGCCTGTTTCCTTTTGTTTCAGTGATCATATCAGGTGATTGTTGAATATCACGTCATATCATATCTCAACTCGGCAGCTGCTCACGGCCTGTGTGAAGAGGGCTTCAGCAGGGTGGGTGTGGGACTTAAGGTGATGGGGCTAATACTAATAATATAGCTATAGCGAGACAAATTATAGTGTAGAAGGTGTACTGACAATGTGTTTCTACACAGATCATTAGTGGTGTAGTTACTTGCATTGCTTAAGATTTATGAATAACTGGAATTTTGAGGGCTTGATCTACAAGTAAAATAGTGTATGTCTTACAGCCACTTGTAAAATCTAAAGTTAATAGATACATTTCTAACAGTCTTGCACTGTACACTTAAAATTACAACTTCAATATCAGTATAAGAATACAATAATTATGGTGCATTTATAATCACTATATTATCAGGAATAATCTGCTATGCAACTGCAGTTGTGAAAACAGCACATGATCAAACCTACTGTCTTTTTTGGGCCACACTCCATCATCATACTGTATCATTATGTGGAAACATGGTCGAAACTTTACAAGGGTCATGAGACGTCCAGCTATGACACTTTATACTGAATCACACATAATATATATCTTTTTTTTAAACATTTTTTGCAATGTGTGTGTATTGGTTAGCATGTTGAGAAGTGCAACCTCTGAAATGTATGGGAATGGGTGTGTGACTGCTTCCGAGACGAGATGGAAATATATAATCATTATCTCACTGTAATAGCTATATGGAAGCACTGAAAGACAAGACAGGAAGTCACAAAGCATTCAGGAATTTGCAAATGTAGAAATGCATCAGCACAATCTCACCCTGTCAAATCTGAAACGGCTGTCTGTGTATGTGTGTGTAATGGAAGTGTATGCTATTGTTCCTATATCTGGCAGCCCGGGGCGCGTAGACATTGAACTGAATTGTCATCTGGGTTTTGTTGCCATGGTTCATGCCCATGATGACATAATTTCTTTTATGGAGCAAAACAAAAAAAAAGACAAAAAATACATGCTGTGTGATAGTGGAGTGACTTAGGGACAGTGGTGGTGATTCACTTCAGTAGTTTTTCTTTTCTTTTCTTTTCAGCACTGTCGGGTGAAAACACAGTTTTGTTTTGGTTTTTTTTTTTACAGTTTTGGTGATTGTCTGTGAATTCCTTGTACAATGTTATACAGTCTAATCCCATACAGGAAATATGGAGTCCGCCATATGACAATTACTAGCAGATGAAAAGTGCAGAGGGTTCAATGAGTAAAAGCCTCATTCATTTTCTGCACTGACCTTGGGCCGCGTGCGAGAATCACTTTATATTAATATTCCATATTTTCCAGTTTCCCAGTAGGACAAGGACAGGGAAGCTCCGACTAAAAAGTCGACAATGTGACATTCATTCAAAGACTGAGACAAAAGCTAAAGAAAACAAATGTCTCAACTCGGGGAACAATGAGGTTTTCAATGAGGCCTACTTTCAGCCATTATCTCTTATTCTCCTACTGTATTTCTCTCCTTGTTTCCCATCTTTCAATTTCCCCATCTCCCTCTTTATCCATCACACTGTGAGGCCTTAGTACCAAGCCTCTATTGTATGGTGTATAAAATGTCACACAATACCCCTCTGAACACACACACACATACGCACGCACACGGTGTGGTTAGTCTACTGTCTTGCATTATATCCTCACTAGCTTATGTCACGGAGCTTTCTTGCTCCTAATCTACGGTGAATGCAGGAGGAGAATGAGCGAAACCCAGCAGCACTCACTCATAGGGACAGCATTACTGTGATAGGCCCAGTAGTCTAGTGCAGGGTATACAGTGTATACCCTCTTATTCTTCAGTCCCCATTGCGTACACCCACTTCTAAATCCCCTCTGATGCGTATCATTCACTAGTCTCTGCCAGCCAAGTTTTCTTTCCAAGGACGGCTCCGGCAATTAATTAACCCTCTGAGTTCGGTGTCATCCTCTATGTTGAATACGTTGAATAATAGTGACAGTATTCTTTCTTTCTTTTTTAATTAAAAGCATGACATTTCGGCTTTCCAAAGAGTCCACTGGTATGTCTGTAGCTCACCCAGAAGTATAGTAGTCCTGCCTCAAACATCTGTGTCCAATAGGAGACTCCTGCTCCATCACAGGATGGACCAAAGTCCTGTAGGAGACCCATGTGTCTTCACATGATGTGCCAAAGAGTGTTAAAGGGATAGTTCACCCAAAATTCAAATGTCACTCATTATCTACTCACCCTCATGTCGACTAAGGGCTGGGAGAATTTTCAGAGTTATCCGTGCCTCTCTTGTATTGAAGCCCCGACATGAGAAATTGTTCCTAAAATAAAAAAGTCTATATTTTGAGCTTGTTTGTAGCGGAAGCTCCCAGTGTCTCAGTTCACTGCTCTTCCTGTGTCAGTGCACTGACCGGCGGAACAATTTCTCATGTTGGGGCTTCAATACAAGAGGGACATTACAGACGAGCAGCATGGAGGTATTTGGATGCTTTTTGGTGTGTCTTTTTGAACGAAGAAAAGTGAGCACCCCCCCCCCCCCCCCCCCCCCCCCCCGTAACTCCGAGAAGCCACGGATAACTCTGAAAATTCTCCCAGCCCTTAGTCGACATGAGGGTGAGTAGATAATGAGTGAAATTTGAATTTTGGGTGAACTATCCCTTTAATCTACATCAACATGATTGCTCTGAAAAATCAGCTGTAAACCAAGACATGGACCTCATATGGAAGGAGATTTTTTTTTTTTCACTGAGGGAAACAAGACAAAAAAGCCAGTGCACCCAGTGGAAATGTCAGACCTGTGATGTGGTTCTCTCCCTCATTGCAGACACACACTGTTTTCATGTCAGGCGAGTGGGAAATTTTTGTAAATAATGTATTATGTTTTGTATCATAGTGAGAGCCATTACTGGTTTTCCCCTAATAATATAAGACAAAAAACAATTCATGATAATTTTCTATGTGTTTCCAATAAATATGTATATTCCTTTCTTTTTCTGCTTATATGTTTTTCTACATTCATATGAGACCACTACAGAATTAATATCCTGAAAGCCAAGGTTGTCCTGAAAAAAAGGCTTTCAATCACTTGGTTGTACATTACAGGGCTGAGGTTTTGCAAGCATTAATGCACAAGGAGACCAGGTGAGAGAAATACAGAAGAAAATGCCAGAGACATTTTGCGAAGTTGTAGAAAATATTTGTACATCAACATAAATTGTACTGTAGCTCTTAGCAGTTAATCTGAAGGAGCATTAAGTGTATTGTAATGTAAGTGTATGTAACTAAATAAGCCCCTCGGTTGTACCTTGTCCTAATAGAACAACTTAATTACAGATTTTTCAAAAGTAGATTTCATATAACATTAATTTTTACACAAGAAAAAAAAACACACCAATAGATCAAGCAGCTAAAGAAAATTAATTACTGTAATGCATTTTTTTTTAAATGTAATAGTGAATTTAGACTTCTTGGCATTTTTTTTTCTTAATTGCAACAACCTTTATGAATCTAATATGAAAGTGCTCACATTTAACAAAGGAAGACAAGAGTCAACTCCCATCATTATTAATGGGAAGAGTCAATGCCTGCTGTTAAAATCAATGTCTTACAGGGGTATTAATATTGATTTGAGCATTTAACCATATTTCCCATTAATTATTTTTAAATAACACGTATATATCTCATTAATTTCAAATAATGAGCCAGCACAGAGCCCAGTAGACTCAATACAAAACGATTTCAGAAAAAAAAAAAAAATCATTCAGATGTATTATGATAAATCAGTGACAAGATGCCTGTCCTGATGCAGGGGAATAACAGTTGACATAATACTGCAGTGGATGGAAATGGCTCCAATGAAAGGAAAGATCAAAGCAAGATACAAAGAAGAACAAGAATTATAATTTACATATCTGAAACCTGTAATTGGCTAAATAAACAACAAACTGTTGTCGTGACAACAACTTTCTAATTCCAGACAACCATGTGTCTTTGACCAGCTGTTCTGACACAGTAGGCTACAACATCTGGCGGCAGTGTAACACAAGCCTGCGCCTAATTAAACTTTTACTTTTAGCCAGAGTAAATAATTGAGAACGCCACAAAGATATTTATAGACAAATGAAGTAATAAACACACCGGGTAATCATTATCCGTACAAGGATCCAATCAATGCAGAAAATGCCAAAGTAATCAATACATTCCACACGTGGAGTTAGTGAGGGTTATTATTGAGAAACAGTAATCAAGAGTTACAGGGAGCAAGTGATTAGCAGACAGCTAACGACATGACACATAGGCTGAGGTATTTACACAAAGAGCTCATGGCATGGAGACTGGAGAACGAGCTTCTTCAAATGACTTCCAACATATCCACCGATATTGAATGTGGACAGTTTCTTTGCTTATACTTTGCCCAGGCTGAACCTGCTCACTGTGGATGTGTGTTTATTGAAGGATATGACAGACACATATTGGAGTCAGCAGACCTGTATTGTTCCTCGTGTCAGAGTTTAGTGAGATTTTCTCATTGACCCTTAGGGTGCACTCACACTAGGGCCAGTTGTTCCATACCGTGCTGAAGCACGAATCCCCGCCGGATGTGCAGGCCTCAACTTGTCCAGTAGAGCGTTTTGGAGTTGTTGGATTGTGTATTTGATGAGTTTGATGAAGGAAACCAAGAAATCACATTAGCCTCCTGATGCAGCTCGCGGCTCTGCTCCGCCATTCTAAAAAAAGGCTCGCAACGACAATTAATGGTAACAAACCTACTGCTATGACTATAGGGATTATGGGAATGGGCCAATTTGCCAAAATGTTGAACTATCCCTTTAATGAAATAGCTTCAGGGTAATTGTGATGGTTAAGGGGCATCGTATCGCTCACAAACACACCCAGTTATCTCTTGTTAACGTGTTAATGGTAGACATTGCTCCATGGATTGCCTCCTCACTGGCTTTGTTGAAAACAAATGCACATGGCTGGGAGGAGGGTTAGCTGTGAGTCTTTACAACAGTGTTGTATGGTATGCAAAACTGTATAGGGACCTAGTTCCTCTGTTAGACTAATTTAATTGATTATTTCCATTTATTTCACACATCAAATAGTATTGATTTTACCAACTTAGCTCATATCTCCTTGCCTGGTGAAACTGTATAAACTAACTTTTAAATATAAGCTTAACATTTACACATTTGTTGTCCTTTTTTGAGTGAGATGATCTTTACAATGGTCAGCCCGGGTTAGCATTAGCAGGAGGAACTTGCCTAGCCTGCCCTGTCTAAAGTTGAATAATATTCCTTCATTCACCATTTAGATTTGTAGTGTGGGTTACAATTTAGGTTTTCAATCATTTCTCTGTAAATAGTTTATCCATCTGACACTTCTTTGTAGTGTCCCCTGCCCCAGAATGGCAATTACCTTTGTTCGGTGAACAAAACAAAATGTCTCTTTCCCAAACATGGCAACCTCACTGAGATGACATAGCTCTGGGAAGACAGAGTCATCATTTTTATTTTGGCGAATAAATTGTTTGACCTTGCATCTCCCCCTTTGGACAGATGAAAAAAGATGAAGATGAAGGCAATTTCAGTCCCGACATTGATTTGTCTCTATTACATGTAGTTTTGCTAATTTGGTCCAAACAAGCAAAGAACAGAAACCACACTTTCCAACCATCCCAATTTTTATGATTTGTATGATCTCACTGCAATACTCAAATGCTATATTTTCTCACAGTGCAGCTCAGCCTGTCAGAGCAAGCTCAGAGAAAGAGCAGAGCGCAGCTGCACAGTGCGTGGGTCTGCTTCTGAGGCGCTCCTACTGGCCCTGGTTGTTTGGTGCCACCAGAAGTTCATGTGAGCTGCTTTCACACCACACATAAACCAAACCAAACTCATTCCAAACGAGTCAGAGAACCTTCGGATTCTTTCAGAGTGGTTTGAATAGTTTACATGGGATCAAATGTGACAATACTTCTCTGTTGGATTTAAAGATGGACTCAGTCATGCATCAAATAAGGCTTTCTTTTTTTTGTGAGTGCTTTGATATGTTTTTATCCTTCTTTTTTTTAAACATGGCTTTTAACAAGAGACCAGGAATTTAAAAAGCATCACCTCATGCCTATTGCGGTTTTTCATCTCTTCGTTCTTAAAGAAAGCAACGTTCTTAGATTGTGAGTTTTTTTATTTAAAGAGCATGTTTTGATAGAGCTAATCCTCCAACCTGAACAACACTTATGACCCATAGCAGTGTCTCCTGGTGGCATTTTTCTCACTTTTCAGTTTTTTGGTCATAATAGATGAAAAAGCCCATAACTTTTGATCTGAGAGGGATATCTCAGTTATTCTAACAGTTATGAATAGCTGAAAAGTCTAGTTTATGGAAATATCAGAAAATGAAATGTCAAAATCCCAACCATCAGCATTTATCTCATAAGCCTCTTATCAATCAAGAGAAAATCAAATTAGACAGTACTAACGTTTAGCCAAAATCTTGATGAAAACGTAGTTGTAGACATAGCTATGGACTACCAGACCAAACCACTTTTCTTCTGCTCCTGTCATAATACCGCTTAATACCACTTCTATTTGTTGCAAGAAAGCATAACTGTGGGTGATAACCTATGGACTTGTTTCTTACAGGAGGACTGTCTGTTGTGATCTACAGGCTGAGCAGCGAATCTGTTTGCTCAGTTGAACAATTAAAAGTGTGTGCGGAGTTAAGTGATTTAACTTTCTTCTCTCACTCTTTGACGGATGACAGACACCAGCGACCCGTGGCTCCTCAAACAACCCACTCCTTTTTTACATGATCACTGAAGGTGGAAGTTTTCTGTTCTTTTGCAGCGTATTTCATCATGTTTTTTTTTCTTTTTTCCTTTTTTTTATGTGAGTGTGTGCGCGAGTGTTGACATAAATCCATCAAAACAGCACTGCCAGCGAGCATGTGTGTATGTGTGTTCCACCAGATTTACGCCTGCTGTCAGCTCCGTGATTGGCCCGGGGACGGCTCGGGACGTCCCCCTGGGCTTCCAGGCTCTTCATCTTGTCAGAGGGGCAATCAGCAAAATAAGGCGCACTAGATTTACCCTTCAGCTCCCCACCGGCTGGGTGTGGGGGGGGGGGGGGGACCAGGCTGGGATGGATGTGCCTGCCTGTGTGTGATTCTCTCTCTCTCTCTCTCTTTCTTTCCTCTCAGCCCTCCTCTCCCCTCATCAGGTGACAGATATGTGGAGATCACTCATTCCTTATGGCCCAGAGAGGGATGGCATCCATCACTCCCTTCCTGTGCCTCCTCCTCTCCACACCTTTACTCCTCTCTGTGGCCATCCAGCCATAAGCTGTCTGTCAAACTGACAGGCCCATCCACTATATCACAGTGAAGCTGCGCGGCCCATAGGACTCTATTATGGCTAATCTGCTCCCTTTGACAAAGGCCACTTACACAGGCCAGCCACCAGGGTGTGTGTGTGTGTGTGTGTGTGTGTGTGTGTGTGTGTGTGTGTGTGTGTGTGTTTGTGTGTGTTTGTGAGTGTGATTAAAACCTGAACACCTCACTGATTCCTAATTTATCCGTCAGTCATCACGTAGCAAATTCATCTGTAATTAATTTTCCTTTGTGCTGTTTTGTGGGTTATTATGTATCACATTAGAAGAGGTTAATGCAAATGTCAAGGTTCTGTAAACCTCTCTTAATATCAAGCGGTCCGCGCATTTGTCATCAACACAAGCAGTTTCACATCCTCGTAATGAGAGCGAACAGACATATTTTCATAATTCAACTCCAAACATGATTGCTCCCTGACATTAATAATCTGCTTCATGCGGATACCGCGCAACATCCTCACTGCAGTTGAATGGACGTGAACTCTTCTCTCTGATCATTGCCATTAATTCATGAGAAAGGTTTAAAGGGATAGTTCACCCAAAATTGAAATTTCATTTCAATTTTACTCATTATCTACTCACCCTCATGTCGACTAAGGGCTGAGAGAAGTTTCAGAGTCCTCCGTGGCTTCTCTGAGTTACAGGGGGTCTCGGCGTAGCAGTGCATGTCCATATAACGGTTGCAAATGGATACCACTTTTCTTTGTAACAAAAAGACACACCAAAAAACATCCAAATACCTCCATGCTGCTCGTATGTAATGCCCGAAATGTGAAATAGTCCCGAAAAAAAATAAATAAATCTATTTTTCAAGCTTGTTTGTAGCGGAAGCTCCTCTTCCCAGTTAGTCAAATCTGGACGAACCAGGGTCTGTCCTCTTCCCAGTTCGTCCAAATATGACGAACCGAGAAAAGGAGCTTCGAGAAGCTTCCGCTACAAACAAGCTTGAAATGTAGACTTATTTAATTTTTTTCGGGACAATTTCGCATTTCGGGGCTTCAATACAAGACGGACAGTACATACGAGCAGCATGGAGGTATTTGGATGTTTTTTGGTGTGTCTTTTTGTTACGAAGACAGTTGGTATCCATTTGCAACCGTTATATGGACATGCACTGCTACGCCGAGACTCCCTGTAACTCAGAGAAGCCACGGAGGACTCTGAAACTTCTCCCAGCCCTTAGTCCACATGAGGGTGAGTAGATAATGAGTGGAATTTCAATTTTGGGTGAACTATCCCTTTAATGTGTAATAACATAACACTGGAGGTAGGGGCAAATATACCTGTGCATATCCAGGGGGGTAACCACCATTCCAACATCCCACCAGTCCGACATAGGCCTCTAATTGTCTAAATGGCAACACTTAATTGTCTATCAAATGTCCCATCATTCTGACAATTTTTGCCTCCTATGGTCGGAATGACGGTATTTTTTCTTTTTTTAAACATCCTGCCTTTCCGACAATTCCTTTAATCGCGTATTTTTTTCCCCAAAAGATTTTGCACTGGTTGGGCTTAAGGTGCAGCCACAATAACCAACCAAATCGCGGAGTGTCGTGTCGCACTCATTGAAAATACATTGGGTCACGCCATAGGGTATCCCAGCATGCTTTGCGCGGCGACATCCAACGGCGCAACCCACTGCATTTTCAATGAGGGTGACATGACACTCCGCGATTTGGTCGGTTATAGTGTGGCTGCACCTTTAGGCAATGAAGAAAGGAGTTGGTTAAGTTCAGTAAAAGGACCAGGTAGAGGCTAGACAGGCAGACTAGTCCCTGTCTGCGCTCTGCTGAGTAATTATGCACAACCATGTGGGTATTCCTCTATCAGCATGTCCTAAAGAAGGGAGTCACCTGTTGAGTAACGCACATTTCCTTATTGAAAGCCTTGTCGGAGTGGTGGGACGTTCGCATGTCGGAATAGCGGTATGTCGGGAACGGTGGTATGTCTAAATGGTGGGATGTCGGAATGACAGCATGTAACCGCATATCCAGTGGAAACTGTTGCATTGTTGTTGCATCAGTAACAACAACATAAAAACAATTTGACAAGTTTTATTTTTTACAGAGCAACACTTCACACATTCTGCATATCGTGAGTTTGACTGATGTATTTGCTTGAAGAGCATCAACTCGTTCCTGTCCATCTCGTCTACTTTCTGAATAAACCTTCGGAGTCTTAAACTAATAGTAATATAATAACAACATATTAGAACAATTTCAATTTTGTTTTCAAATTTTTTACAGTGCAACACGGCACACACTCTGCATGTCCTGAATCTGACTGATGTATTTTCTTGAAGAGCATCAACTCATCCCTGTCCATCTCGTCTACTTTCTGAATAAACATTCAGAGTCTTAAACTAATAGTGATATAATAACAACATAAGAACAATTTGAAAGATTTTTTATTTTTTTATTTTTTACAGTGCAACACGTCACACTCTGCATATCGTGACTCTGACTGACGTATTTGCTTGAACAGCATCGACTCATCCCTGTTCATCTCGTCTACTTTCTGAATAAACCTTCGGAGCCTTAAACTAATAGTTTGAGTTATTTGACGTTGGGGGTGTGTGTGAGGCACTGATCTATAGTCAGTGCGTTTCCTGCAGTAGATTGAGATCAGCACATTGTCAATTTACAGACGCAGCCCGAAGCGGAGTGGGTGGAGTCATCCACAGACACACTCGAGATAAAAAGTCAATATAAGTGGAAATTGCGTGATTTATTTTTCAAATACTTCCCCCACTTACTGTCAAACAGCCATTTCCTTTAGAACTGGGATTTGTAAACTATTGATAAATGTGTTACTAAGCAGAGGCAAAACTATGTTACAAGCTGTATTACTCTGTAGATCAGCTGTCAGACAGAGGTAAGCACACCTACTGTGCTTGTGTAGGGTTGAGAAAATGAAGTCCCAAACTACAAGGCCTGAAGTTAGGGTAAAAAGAAGTACAAAATAAGTGCCAAAAACACTTTTTTTTCCTATTGACACCGTACACAACAACACATCAGCTCCGGTGCTGGTGCTCCCTGCTGCTTCTCTAAACTGACACCACACCCACACATAGTTTTACCACAGTTAACACACTGACTATAGATCAGTGCTGTAGATAACACACCCCACATCACTTAAATCCTGATATCACTTTTCACAGCTGACATTGTGGTGGCCGGAAGAGTCGTACGGAATCAATAACACTGACAATGAGCTCACAGCAGGTACACCTCGTATCATCACTTTAAATGTCTGTTGGAAAAATTATTTGTTCAATTTAAGTGTCACTCAACAAAACATATAACTAGGCGGGTTTATTTTATTTTAAAGGTTGAAACTAACATGTTATGTTTGCTTAATACTGAACTATTAGAATTTTTACATTTCCCAGTTTCTTTATTTGAAGTGTTATTGATCCATGACATGATCAATAGAGTTTTCCATCTCTTCTCCAGGCTTCTCTCTGGAGCGCTATGGGAACAACAGCTCAGTGAGCCAATCAGAAGAGGCTCCTCTTCTCTCTTCTATTCTAGGCTACAGACAGAAAAAAAAAACTGTCTCATGTTTTTTCTTTCTTTTTTACATTTCTTTTAGAAAAAAGGAAAAAAAAAATAGGAATACTTCCTCCACCAAATATCTTAAGGATTGCGATTGGAAAGGGCTTCTCTCTCTCTCTCTCTGGAAGTTGGAATGATTAAACCTATTCCTCTTTTTTTAAGTATATTTTTTGGGACTTTTCATTGCCTTTAATCGATAGCACAGTCGAGAGAGAGAGAGACATGGACACATGGAGAGGAAGAGAGGAGGAATGACATGCAGGAAAGGGCTGCACGTTGCGGGATTCGAACTGGGCCGCCTGCAGTGAGGACTGTAGCCTCAACATGGGGCGGCAGATCTACCAAGTGAGCTAAACGCCGCCCCCACATTCCTCTTTTTATTCCTATTTATACACATCAGTATTCACGTGTGACCAAGTGCAATGATCACGTACTTAGTCCCAGTTACCAGTTTTGACTTTAACTTTATCTATCAAGAATAAATCACATTGTCAGAATAATTTAATGAGAAGAGGTAAATACTATATATATATTCCATTCCAACTTTATGGGCAACATTGTATATAATATACTTCTTTTGAAGTGCTGACATGTTTGGATGTCTGTTTTTATCTTCACCGTGTCTCCTTATTTCCATTAGGAGCTGTGTTAACTGCTCTGAGGGATCAAACCGCATGTCAACATCTCAAGCCCACAGGAGGTGACTGTTGGAGATGTTCAGTATATGTTCACTAACAGAATTTACTGAATCATCGTTGTCACCGACTAAATTAGCAGGTTTTTTTCTTTTTTTTTTTCTTCCAGCACAGCTCCTCGCTGGTGACTGAGCTCAGTGTCAGCTCAGCTGTGATACACACTACATTACCTCCTCATTAAAAGCGTATTAAAAGACTGCAAAAGCCACAGAAAGTATCATGATGTGATGACTCTGCTGCAAACGAGTGCTGCTGAGTTACCTTCCAGGCCGAGCTGCTGCCAGAGGCCAGTCCTGCACCAAATTGATGCAGCGAAAGACTGACTGGTCCAAATCAACCGAGAGTGTTTCTGTGATTTAAACCTGATGTGTTCGCTGTTTGAATAACGCTGAGAAAAAATGCCCGGAAAATCGGCAAAAGAAAATGAAAATCAGCGTGTGTTTTCACCCACCGCTTTTATGCAAATATTAGGAGGCGAGATAAACAGCTGGTGGTGCTGCTCCAGTCGGTGCCACGAAACCACTGCCAAAGAAGCAGGAATGGGATGGCGTGATTAAGGAAAAGAAAAAAAAGCACTCCAGTTAAACCTCAAAATATGATGGAAACATTGCATTTCAGTTAATGTGAGGAAGGTCAGGGCCGGTATTCACAAAGCATTTTATGTTCGCGCTAAGAGAGCTCCTAAGTTGCATTGAATGTTTATATAACTATGAGTTTTCTCCTCGGTCCTCTTCACAAGCCTCCTGAGACCAACTTCACTGAATGAGACTGAGAATTCCTTCTAATTACATTATTTTTCTTATGATTATTATTATTATAAGACAAATTAAACAATAAAGGGTTGCCTGTTCTGTGTGTACCTGTTGTGTGTAGTTGTGGTTTGAGGCAGGGAGTGATAACATTCCACTGTACCGAGCGACATCCAGCTGCAATCAATTTTACATGCGCTCGATTCCTGGCACTGATCGCACCAGGTAGACCGGCGCCGTGAAGCTGCTGTATTTCTTTCTTTTTTCTTTTTTTTGTGACACTTATTGGGCTGTTGCTGTTGGAAGCAGATGTTATTGCTTCCCCCACAAAACCCCACAATGATCATTATTCCCTCACAACTGAGTCGTATTTTAAGAAAATCAGCGTAAATGACAGCAGCACAGTTCTCTGTGATGTAGTGTATGGAGTCACCTCCGCTACTTGTAACTTCTCCCAAATGCAGGTCCTACTTTCACTACTGAGTAGCTTTAAAGGAGGAGTCCCGAAGTTGATACACTTATTATTATTATTATTAGCAGTTCCTCCTAAATCAGCAAGTTAGGAGCTACTGTTACCTTTATGGCACTTGGTAATATGGTCTCTGATTTTTCTGTCTGGGAGCTTGAGTGACATTTTCATTTTAACTTCTTGTATATCTTTTTTTTTTAATTAGAATTATCACACTAATTATTATTTTAGTTGTTTTTATTGTTTAAATATATCTTTACCTAACTACAATTGTATGTAGTATTACATTTTATCATCATTTCATGTATAATTATTATTATTAAAATTATTAGAAATAAATAAAAGGGGTTAGCAAGGGACAAGCAATTATGAAGTATTATAATAATTGACCTTATTAGCCATTATAAAATGTTCTATGATTGGTTATGTTTATCGTTATAAACCCTTATGATAACGTGTGAGTGTTTATAATGATAGTTATACATGTTTATAGGCCAATTATAACACATTATAACTATATTTATAGTGCATTATTGTCAGTGAATTACTAACATTTATAACGTATTATAATACCTGACCTTTATCATGATAAAATGCTTTATAGTGTGTTATGATTATTGTTATAAAGCATTATGATCATTTGAGTGTTTATAACTATAGTTATACAGTTCTATAACTCATTATAAGTATGGTTATAATGCGTTATAGAGGTGTCAAATAAAGTGTTACTGAATAGCATATATATATTCTATTCTATAAGTTTGATTGATGTATTCACTAAGTCTATTACAGTTGTACCAATTTTCATTTGTACTTAGGTGGCTGGAGACGAAATTTACACACATTGTTTCCATTCAGTACAAAGTTTTACATCTCCGCCTACACTCAGATTTCTGGCCCAAACTATGCTCAACTTCCTTGGACCAGGTCAGGTCCTCATCCCTCCACATCTGGACAGATTCTGACCATTATTCTGACAGGCACAATAATCTCTGTGTGTGAGCCAGATCTGGCCCAGATGTGGAATTAGCATCTGACAACACATGGTGTGTACGGGGCCAGCCTCAGGTGGTGGAACCAGGAGTAAACTGTGCCAGAAGAAAGAAGTATTAGATCACATGTGTTTTACTATCTGGGGCAGATTTCTCTTAGTTCTATTCTATTGAATGGGATTTGTCTTGCTCTACTACTTTATAGCATCAGCCTTCGCAAGTTCAGCTGCCTTTGAACTACGGTATCCACGAGGTTAACGCTGTAATGACAAAACCTCCAGGACAAAACGATGAGGTGCACGCCACAGCTCACTTCAAAGCGCTTCTTTCTTTTTGGTAAAATTGTTTCTAATTCAGACCAAACTATCATATAAAATAACCTTGTGTGGTACAGGAAGCTTCATCAGCCCGACTCTGCTCCCCCGCCCCCCCTCAAACTCTCTAAACCTCCACTGCAAAATAAATTCAATCCCCACTATTCTCCACGGCAGTGAGCTGAAGCACGTCCTCGAGGCTTGTCATTTCAACTCTGTCTCTCCTCTTTTGTTGGATGCCATCCCTCCTGCTTCTTTACACTCTCTGACGAGCCGCCGAGCTTCAGACTCCTCAGCCAAGTCGCCCACAGGAAAGAAAGAAAAGAAAGAATGAAAAGAAAGAAAGAATGAAAAGAAAGCGCCGTCCTCTCCTGGTTAACGTTTTGTCAGTGAGGTGAGTTTGTGAATCTGTCGGCGCGGTTGATGGTACAGTAATAAGCAGCACAGGAAGTTCTCAGGTCCTTTGAACAGCAGCGTCTCATTCAATTAAATATTTCATAGAAATACATTCCTGACATACTTGATTTCTTTTTTAATGCACAGTAGGAGATGTGGTATATCAATGTATGGATGAAAAGAAGTGATCACCGCCAACACGTCTTCACTTGTGTTCAAAAAGCGTTTATTTACAAGAAGAAGAACAGTGTTCAAAAAAAGCCGAATCCTGGAGCATCTCTGGTGCCAATGTGAGATCTCTCTCTCCTGGCCCAAAACCCTGACCTTATATCTTTATCTAACGGCAAAAACTCCACCTTCTACAAACTAAGGAATGCAACTAAACAACCCTGAATCTGAATAAGCTCTTGACCAAACCGATAACCTTTGGGCTACCATATAGGTCAACGGAAGAAGATCACCCTTAACCTAAGGTTTCAGCCTTTAGGCTAAACAAAACAATCATCAACTTTCCAACAAACCAAATTGCTTCTAGGCAGAATATGGAACCCATGAAGCAGAGCATCAGTTCACACATTCCTTCAGTTCAGAAAAAGCACACACACAAAGAAGAACATAAGATAATTCAATATTCAATAATATTAAAACAAAAAAGTCCAGGTGGATAATATACTACAGAGATAAAGTATAGAAATTATTAGGTTTCAGATTCAGATGGATTTTGGCCTTTTTGATGATGTTCTGTTTCTGCTTAACCCTATGTCGCCATTTGTATCAAATTTGATACATGACAATACATGAGTTTTTGAGACCTCTACATCCTCACTGTGATTTTCTTTCCTGAAAAACCTAATGTATACAATCAGATACATGCAATAATCAGATAATCCACCAGGGTGCAGTTATTTATGCACCAGCAGGCCTTCACTTGGGACATCCAATATGGCTGCTGTCAGTCAGTGACCCAAATGTGTTTTCTCATGGATATTTTTGCCAATTTTGAAAAAGTTAAGGTAAGAAAAACTTAAAAACTGTCACTGAAATTTCAATAGGAATAGTTACTGCATGCAAAGTAAAAAATATAGCATAAGTTATTTTATAGTGAAAATGTGTGTGCAAATCTGATATGCAATTTTTTTGTATTATTGTCAGAAGGTCCAATAAATAAATAATTTCATGGTTAAGGCTTTACACTTCAACCAAACCGAACCAAACCTTACATTTGCCCCATGCATGTAAACGTAATGACGCCGCCAATGATTACGAAAACTTTTACAAACGATATGCTGCTCCCCCTGAACGTCAAAGTTAAAAGCAGTCTCAGCACAGCCAGCATCACCGTCATTACCATGAGCTAAATATAAAGTCCACTAGCTTGATGCTAACATATAATGGAAAAAATCGGGAAAAAACAGAAATTACTGAAAATACTGAAGCCTGTATCCTGAATGACTTGAAGTTTAAATGTTAAGTGAGTGTGAGCATAATGCAAAATAGTGGCAAAACTTATTGCCCATTGTCTTTTTTACAGTTAGAGTAAAACACACTATGCAATGTTTACAGCATTTATAATGTGGTTACTGTATGGTTCTATGATGGGAGTATGATTTGGTATTTGGTTCGAATTCGGCCAAATCTTAAAAAAACGGATTCCACCTCTCCCACACTGTTTGTGAGATAAATCTACTTTCAACAAAATGTTTTTTTCTTTTTTTTTAATATTAAGTAAGGAAAAATCACAGACACAGTGTCCTGTGTGGATGTAATTGTGTTCCTCCATACATTTTACTTTTCATCCAGTACACAGATTTGATTCAAAGTTATAAAGTTTTGATTTATTTCTTTTTTTTTTGTCTCTGCATCTCAGACCATTATTTTAAAGTTGCTCTTTTGATGTGATTGATGTTCACATAGACGACTGCAGCATCCTTTACCCGGAGAGTTCACGTCTGCAGCGTTCACCAAGGCAACAAGCCATCAGAGAAGTCGAGATTTTATAATTGGCTGTCGACGGCTTCTGTCACTTGTGAAAAATGGACATTTTAAACAGCCGGTCCAGATTATAGATAGTAAGCACACAGCAATCTGTAGCAGAACGACGTCTGAGAAACAGAGCCAACTATCGGTCCGGGGAAGGTCGAGGGGACGGAGTCGTCTGCCTTAGAAACAACTGATCTCCTGTCTGATCACAGACTGTGCATCTTCCTTGGAGTGACTGCCCCTTGTGTTGCCACAAATCAAAGGATTTCTATGCACTTGAATCCAACTTGCTGGACTGTAGGCGTCGTACAGGCAGATGCAGCTAGCCTGTGTGGAGCAAACTGCTTGTGCCTTTGAGGAGATCACAGAGGAGTTAGTATCTGTCAGAAGAGAAGTTTTCAAAGTTCTCATGCCACTATGGCGGTTTGATGATAGCGAGAGCTGGGAGGAGAGTGATGATGACTTGTGTGGAGGACGTGAGTTCAGTGGAACACACAGACTTAGCCTGGTCATCAGGTGAATGTTTTTTTTTTTCTGCTTTGCCCACTGTCTGTTTTAGTAGGGATGACTGCAGGTCAGCACCATCTCCCACAACATCTCCAAATGATCATGGTTCACGCCACTACATAGCAGCTCACTGTTCAGAGACGTGTTAAAGGCTACAGGTGACACAGATGGGTCCAGGCCTTCGTAGCACTGGACCACGAAGCCTTGGATAAATGTGCAGCAATGACTATGGGGATGTGAGTGGAACCAGCTGAAGGAACCCTTCTCCGAGGCAACAGGCCTGACAGAAAGAGATTAATCAGTGATTCTGTCCTGAACCTCAAGATGGTGGAGAACCAAGGGCAGTACCAGCCATTAGTAGTCAAGACTGTCACTATCAACCCCTGGCTAGAAGATACTCCCGAATGTTTATGATAGAGAACATGGCCAATGAAGAAGATTTGAACCACAGTGTGTGCTTTTTGGCTTCTAGGAGCCACAGTTTGGTCCCTGGTGGATCTGGATGTTACCACTTGGGGAAAAGCATCATATTTATTCATTCATAATACATTCTTCTCATTTTCTGCAAAACTATGAACCTTGTAATATCTTAGATTACATACTGTATACGTGGTATTGAATTTAAATTGAGTATTAAAGAGACCCTGAGGAGTTTGCTTTTGGTTATAAAAGAGTCTATAAATGAATCTAAATTACCCACACTTGTTAATGGGTCAATTTTAGATAAATATATACTTTTGTCTTTATAGTTATTTTGATGATATTATTTAGTGGTCGGCTCGCCCAGCATTTCTTACTTTCGGTTTCCTGGACGCTGCCCGGCAGGTCATGGGAATAATGCCGCCGGATCGCTGTTTATGCTCGGAACTACGACGGTATCTGATCATCTTCCAACCTCCGACTTTCATTCTTGATTAATGAAAACATTCTTGGCAAATGTTTTCGCTTTTGTCCGTCTTGCGCCAGTCCAATAATTTCACTGTGCGCACAGAGGCTCATTGGAAATGTAGTGTGAAAACACTTCACTTTCCATAACTCCCCCGTTGTCCTTTTCCAACATCAATTTGTTTAACCAATGACTGAGAACTACTCATGTCCGAAATTGTTCCACAAGAATATATCTGTAACTTTTTATTTTATATATATTAGCTGTATCATTTTTACTGTAATTTTTACTTTAGATTTATCCTATCCAGCACTGAATCACTGAGTGGTGCACCAGCAATAAATTAATCAATCAATCAAATAAATGTGTGGGCTACTGGAAACATGCTCCTGTGGAAATCTATCTGTGATAATTTTGCACTGTCAGGGTGTCATTTAGCTCAGTTGGTAGAGCAGGTGCCGCACTGCAGCTGGCCCCATATCGAATCCCGACTCGGGCGGTCCTTTGCTGCATGTCATTCCCCCTCTCTCTGCCTCCTGTCTCTCTCCACTAGATTGTCGATTAAAGGCAAAATGCCCAAAAATATAGATATAAATTTTAAATTCTGTACTGTCATTTTGTGAAAATAGTAGGCTAAAGTATAATAGTAAATATATTTTAAAAGTCACTGAATAGAATCATCTCATTGCTAATAGTATGTTTCTACATTACCAGACCTCTGCAATGGACCAAATATCCAGTATTTCAATTGCCTTTTATATGTACACTGTCAATTTATTTAAGAAAAAAGATCCTTAAACTGAGTTCACTTTCTGTGACACATGAGCCACTTAATCTACCCAAGTCACTGTGTGTGTGTATTATTTAGTATTTTTCAGTCTGTGATGTCACAGGTGGAGAAGAAGATGGGCAGTGAAGTAGAAGCAGCAGCCACCGAGGCCATGGATATGAATCCAGCCAATAATTCACATCACCACTGGAAAAACACTCATTAGAAGCTTAGCCCTGGATTCAGGTTTTGTAATGCAGATAAAAAATAATAATAATTTGATTAAAATTCACAACTTTGACACTGACAACAAAAGAAACATTCTGAGATATTCTCAACAACTCCAGAATTTGGCACGGAGCCTGCAGTAAAGAGGGTTTTAAGTACAGGCAGCCTTGTCATACCTGGAACCAGGGGCATCTTAAGGTCACAGACTGAACGCTGACATTTCTTTTATTTTCACTCAGTTCATTGTCATGCAGAATCCTTGTAAGTCGAGCACCTATTTGGAAATCAACCAGATTCTGCCTCTGGCACCTTGTTTCTTACATTTAAATAGACTCTGAAGTCCTTTCCTATTGATATTGTTTTTTGAGGACATTTTTTGGAGTAAATACTTTTTATCCTTGGGTGGCTGGGACTGATGAGTGTTTTGTCACTGCAGTTTGTTCAGGTTAGCATGATTCATCCCCTTTGTTATGTTGCTCCCACCAATTAAAGAGTTTTGTCCTTTCATGACTGAAACACAAAGTTAGGAGCATGATTATTTTTGAAAAAATTGTAAAAGTGGTGATGGTCAAATATGTAAAAAGAGAAGAAGGTGGTCCGTAGTTCAATGACTGTTCCTGTGAATCAGTAGTTTTGCACTTGTTGAAACAGTCAAGTTCTGCTATATACTGTTCTCAACCCAACCAGATGCACATGTTGGGGCCGAGTTCAGGCTGAAAATATATACAAAAGGCTCAGGTCGAGCTTTGGGCTTAGTTTCTTTCTTTCACAAAAAACACAACAGAAGAATAAAATAATGTAGAAGTAAGTTCAGCTTCTACAGTACTAAAAAATAAAAATAATAATAAAATACAAAAGTGTGAATTATAATTTAATTTTTTTCTCAATAATGTGTGATTTGAAAAACCTCAACGTATTGAACAAATGAAATGAAAGGTAGTGGTAAAATCTGCCTAGACCACTGGCCCTGACCTGAGAGCTGTCTGCCCTGCATATTACATGAAAGGATGCTGCAAATGATTGTTGTGGTTGTTGAGTAATGCATTTTCTTGTTTTCATTTAACAAAAGCCTGGAGACTATCAATGTTAAAATGTGAAGCCCCCATTTACCTCTGACTCACAGTCCAAACTCAAAGGACTCCAGTTCACTGCAGTGGAAGACCAGTCAATTCTGATTCAGACCAGATGGAGCAAATGTGTTCCCAGTCCCTTTTCTTTCTTTTTTTTTTACCCAACATTGTTCATTCATCATCTTTCCATGATATTACCTCACGACACCTCCATGTGTGAACCCAACCACACCCTAACACAAGTAAACCTGAGCTTCAGCCCTTCCTCCTCTGTTGAGTTTGGCCACCAAACCCACCTTCTCTCTCCTTTTTTTGTCTCTCGGTCCGTTGGCCCTGTTTGGTGTTTGTCAAGCGCTAACACAGCTGACAGTGACACAGTGCCACCATTACCGCATATGTAGCGCACATTCCTGGCTAATTGGGTTTGAGGCCCCTGAGGCGCTGTATGTTCGTTAAATGGCAGGGGGAGGTGGGGGAGGTGGGGCCGGATTGGCCGTGCCGGTCCGTTCGTGTTGGGATTGAGCAGCGTGATTAAGGTTGAGGGGTCACTGGGTTGTTGTGTGTGAGTTCATGTGTGTGTGTGGGTGTGTTGGGGAGATTAAATTGAAAGCATATAAGTCTCATGAAAACCCAGCTGAAAACTCCCAGAGGTTGTATTTGTTTCATCAAGGACACATTTATTTTGTGGCTCTTTGCGTGTACCTTTCCTCTGAGTCCTGTTTGTTCACCAGCGTGGGAAACCAAAGGTGTGATAAGGATGACAAACTGCGAAGCGCGGCAGCTGCAACACCAATTTCTTTACTTCAGCTAGATACGCCATCCTCAGTGCTTTTGCCGCGCACCGCTGTGTTGTGTTTGCACCTTCTGCCTCTTTGTTTCTTCCTTTACTCTCCTTTCCACCCCC
Source organism: Trachurus trachurus (assembly GCF_905171665.1). Taxonomy (NCBI): domain Eukaryota; kingdom Metazoa; phylum Chordata; class Actinopteri; order Carangiformes; family Carangidae; genus Trachurus; species Trachurus trachurus. The sequence goes on from NC_139894.1 coordinate 33,493,227, forward strand.
ACTGTGAGCCATATCGCATTTACCCACGGTTATTCATCTAAAGTTGATTAGCATTTCCCCAAGTACTTTTTTGCAGAAGAAAAAAAAAAAAGGAAAGTCATCTCTCTCTCTCTGCGAGTGTGCTCAAACTGCGATGGGATGAAAGCCTTCGGATGAATGCTCCACTCCTCCACCGCTCCATATTTCCCTATTCATTCAGCAGGAGTGTGGTGTCAGGATTGCTGTGGGTTTAGTCATCCGCAAGACATGAGTTATACACTGGCTGTACATCTCAAGACTGGAGAGGAGGAGGAGGAGGAGGAGGAGGAGAAGGAAGGGGAGGAGAGGGAGGAAGGGGGAGGAGAACAGGACACGCCGGTGAAAGAGCGGGATCTGGCGGAGGGCGGGAACGAGCGCGGCTCGTCTCTGAATAGATGGTGATCACAGGTGGCGTCAGCACACAGCGTTCGGATGACGAGCGGGCGGAAATCATGCACGCGCCGGCACACAGCTGTACGTATTCAGAACCAGCCAGGAATTCTGCAAGAGTCAAACTTCGAGAAGCGTTTTCTCCAGAAGTGTGGTGGAGAGGCGTTCAAGGTGAGCGCTAGATTCTTACTTCTCTGAGACAGGGGTCTCATTTGTCGTTTTCTGGTCTTGATCCTCTTCCTTGCCCTTAAATATTGTATCCTTCCATTCTTTTAGTATTATTTTTATTTGGATATGTAAAAGAAGGGAAATATTACACAAACCTGGGCATTATACATTATATTTTTGTTTTTATATATTTTATTTTTTTTAAACAGGTGGCAAATGACACAAGTGAAATAAAAATGGATGGCATGGGTAAAGAGGAGGGGAAAAGATAAGGAAGGGGGAAAAAAGACAGAAAAAAGAACAGTCACATAACATACACAATATAGCACATCTTTTACAGCAGTATACTACGTTGTCATAGTTAAACAGTATGGCATAAAGAAAAAAGTAAAGAAAAACCTCTAAGAGTATGATAATAACTGAATAAAAACAGGTATAAACAGACTTATAAAACCATATGCAGAGTGAGGCTTGAGCGTGAGCTCTCCCTTTTAAGGTAACTCAGTACAGGGGCCCATGTCTTATCAAATACATGTCATCTATCTTCTTCTTTTGTGCAATTATCATCCCTAATTCAATAGATTTCTTCTCATTTGTGTTTGTAGAAGAAAGCACACTCTTAGCTCCCAAGATCATTGCAAGAAGGTCAAGCACCAACCTTTTGACAAAAGCTTCAGAAAAACACAAAAAAACATGAATGGGATTCATACAGATATTCCAGATATTCCATTTAACAGCCTTGTTATTCATTTAGCCAAGACCGCAATGTGTCAGTCCACTTGTTTGGTCCAGATTTAAAGTGGTAAAGACTTAAAACTGGTTCAATGAAGTGCCACAAAGGTTATATCCATAGTATTCAGAGCATGTACTTGGACTTTATTTTCTTATTTTGGCCTTAGATTGAAATGTCTCAATGACTGTTGCAGTGTGATTTGCTCTTAACGTCCATGTTCCCGTCAGGATGAACTAATTTACCTTTCATCATTCCTAAATTTGCCATCTCTTGCCATTATCAGATGCAATTTTGATGAATCCTACATTCTCAGTAAGCTGCAAAACTAGAATTAATTAATTAGTACTAATTAGCAGTAACAGTAGAATGCAGACATGTTAACGTGGCACCTGCTTAAAGGAATAGTTCAACATTTTGGCAAATTGGCCCATTGCCATAATCCCTATAGTTTTAGGAGTAGATTTGTTACTTTTAATTGCCGTGCAATCTCTTTTTGGAACGGCAGAACAGAGCTGAGAGCTACTCAGAGCTAAGCTACGGAGGCTAATGGAATTGGTTTCCCTCATCAAACACATCAAATACACAATTCAACAACTCCAAAACTCGGTGAGGTAATGTGGTGAATGTGCAGGTCACAACTTGTCCACCAGAGCGTTTTGGAGTTGTTGGATTGTGTATTTGATGAGTTTGATGAGGGAAACCAAGAAATTCCATTAGCCTCCGTAGCGTAGCTCTGAGCAGCTCGTGGCTCTGCTCCGCCGTTCTAAAAATAGCTTGCACCGACAATTAAAGGTAACCAAGCTACTCCTAAGACTATAGGGATTCTGGCAATGCATTATGTAGCATCTTAGCACCGAAAAGCATGTAATGTGTGGTTAAACCAGCTTAAATCACACTGCATATTTTTCATTTTTGTAGAACGGTGGTCTTCCCTCCCATTTTTCTGTGTGTACACGGGGAGATGCAGCTGCGGAAAGCCAGCAAAGTCAGAAACTGTCTCCATCTCCTGACGCCCTCTCATCCTCCCCGTCATGCCATCTCTGCTTGACCAATCTCTCTCATCATCAGCATCTCAATTGACATGCCTCCCAAACTATTAAAGCTTCCAGAGCTCTCTCCTTCTTTTCTGTCCTCTCTCATTGTCTCACTCCCTCCCTCTTGTTAAGGAGGCCTTCACTGGATGCTCATTAAAATCTTCTCAGCTGAATCGGACAGGGAGAGACACGGCAGACGTTCCCTCCATCCTTCCTCCTCCCTGCCCGCTCACTGTTTCTTTTTTCTGCCAAAAAAAAAATGGAGCCTGAAGTTGGGTGAATGTGTGTTTCTCCATTGTACTATTTCAATTTCAAGTGCTTCTGGGAGGATTGTTTATGGTGGAAAGACCCGTGCCAATAAAAAAAGTTGTTTACCGAGGTGGACCCGGAGTGCAGGGTGCAGAGAATGAGAGCGTGTTGGTGAGCTGGAAACAAAGATAGAAATATAGACAAAGAACTGAGAGCCCTTCAGTCATCATCAGAAGGAAAGGCAGAGGTGGATGGTTCATTTTTCTCCACTTGAATATCAAAAATGCAAATGCTGAAGCGCTAGACCACCAAGATCAGACCAAAGCAGGCCACTAAACAAACAATAAACTCAGTTGAATTAAGTTTATCTTTGTATGTGAATGCCAAAACCATAAAGCCAGTTCACGGCATTGTGGTCATATCCTACATACTATGCTGTCAGCTCTTGCTAGCAATAGCGGCATTTGCCAAACAAATCCAAAATAATAATTTGTTAAAATGATCATGCCCTTTCCTACTCATTTTTGTTACCATTTAATTGTTACTTTTTTCTTTCTTTTTTAGCCTTTTTTGTAACAAATTTTGGTTTTTGATTATGTTCTTCATGGGTGAGGTTTTCATATACGTCCTTTCAGGTTTCATACCTCTTCCTCGCACCTCCCAATCATAATAATTGTATAATATAATTTGAAATGTTTGTACAAAATAAATAAAATAAAAATAAATGTCTACCATTTGCCTGTATGTTCATAAATATGGGGATGGCTCAGGGTTTAACAGTTTTAGGGATGCCATGCACTAGCACCCATGTGCCGCCAACCTGGACTTCAAAATCGATATAAATGAAACTCAGATTCCAACACATCAGTGGTCAGTGGTTCGATTCAATATAATGTCCCCTTGGCTAAAAAGTGGCCGTACAAAAAATCCTTTATCCCCACTGCCACAAACACCCTGAACAAACAAGAAACAGTATGAACTCTGATTCACTGGGTCACTTTACGCACCACACTTAATGCCTATTTATCTTTTGTACTTGCTTTTAGTACTAACTGTGATTTTAGGATTTTAGAATTTGTGTCAATTGTATTGTATTGCATTGTATTGTTTGTCTGTCCGTATGCTGAGCCACGCCAAAGAAGATTTTCTGTTACGACAGACTATAAAGTTGAATGAATATAAAGTCTGAAGTCTATAGTTTCTACTGTTTCCTGGCTACTCCAGTCAGCAGAGCAAGACGTACTGATGTATCATTGGCGTGTGAATGTGTGTAAATGGTTAGGTACCATGCAAAATATGTAGCTACAAAAAGCTCAGTATGAATGTGTGTGTGAATGTGACCAACAGTGTAAAGCGCTTTGACTGGTCCTTGAGACTGGAAAAGCGCAATAGCCTGTAAGTGCAAGTCAATTTACCATTTATCAACACTGCATATTGGCATTACTGAACTTTGAAATGTCTTCTATTTTGAATATCCACAAAGATAAAATATTGAATCAAGGGCCATGTTTCTCCACACAACAAATACGAGTGCCATGAAACCAGCCATCGGCCTGTGGACATGTTAACAAGGATAACAGCATTTGGTTTTCATTGGAGGGGTCTTTTGGGCCTGGCCAACTATACAGCTATAAGAGCAGTGGATGATGGATAGAACATGATTCTTCAGAGACTCTTCAGATGAGAAATCTGATAATATGTTACACAATTTATGCATGTTGTGATGTGAAGTTTTTTGTTGCTCTATGCATATTGCCTTTCATCAGTACTTGGTTTTAATCTTGTTATACCTGGTATAATGACAATAAAAGTTATGATTCAGATTTACCACTTCTGTCTCCCAACAGCAGTAAAAACTCCACAAGTAACTGTAACTAAAATAGTGACATTAATCTGGTCACATCATTCACATTTACATTACTCCACATAAAGGTAGTAGATTGAAACTGCAGGATTTGATTAACAGACTTTTATCTGTCAAACCGAGCCCTATGCAAATGTAAAAACACAGTTTTTTTTATAATGTGAAAGCACATGACCACTCAGATTGTGTCCACCAAATGGCCATGGCAACAGACATGCACACATGTGCACACACAAACACACATGTGGACAGTCGTGCTGTCCCAGTGGCCGCCGGCACTAATCGAACGTCTCTCTTGACAAATGGATGGATTGAAACCATACCTGAAAAGCATCATTAGTTACTCCTTGCCCCTTCGTCCACCAAGAATCATGTGCAAGTCCAGCAGCATGTGTGCGCTCCTCAGTGCGTCAGTGTGTGAGGATTCAAGTAGAGTTTGTGAATGTTAGCCTCAGCTTGCATTCATTCTTTGTGAGCCGGAGCCCTAAAAAGGCCCTGCCATGGTCGCATTCAATTGAGTTCAACCTTCAAACACCGACGACACAGCTATGTGAATAAATGAGTTCAGTGGCCCTAATGCTGAGTGCGTTCATTGTTAAAGGACAATTCTGGGCAAATTCAACCAGGGGCTATAGTTTCCTAATATTCTAGGCCAAAAATTCAGAATTTCTTTTTAGTTGTTCCTGTTTTGCAGTAGTTCTGTCTGTCCCCACCTCGCCACTATTACACAGAACTACTGAAAAACAGGAGCAATTAAAAAGAAAATCTTCTGAATCCTTATTTTTGGCCTAAAATATTAGGAAACTATATAGCCCCAGGTTGAATTTGCCTGGAGTTGTCTTTTAAATTCCACTCCCACAGTGTTTGTTTTTCATTCAACATCATCTTTAAATTGCTTCAGTAAATAAAGGTTTTTGCAAAGTGTTGCTATACTTTTGTTTGTAATTAATTTAATAACATCAGTTTTTAATTGCATTCATATTTATTTTATTTGGCAAAAGCTTTTATCTAAAGTTGCTTACAAGTGAGGGGCATTACTAAAGCTTCAGCGCAGTAGGAGACCTTGGCTTAAGTACACAGTATTACATCCATTTAGCATGTATTATAGCTAAATATTATATTTATTTAATAAGTTACAAGAAGAGCTGCATCACGAGGGCAAAGTGAAAGCTAGTGAGCAGGAATGTGAGTGTTTAGGGGGTACAAGGTCTTGTTCCATCATTAGAACATCTGGACTGTGATTACCTTGTGGAAGAAATGGCTTCTGGGTCTCCATAGGTGCACACTCAAATAAATCGGAAGGCAGCAGTTGTGTGTTACCTCTACTGAGTCTGAGTGATTTTAACATTGATATTATGACAGAGACACTGGTTGGTCTCGATGGAAAGGAGCTCAGGATTCGAGAGCTAAATGTTTTAATTTCATTTAGCTTTTACTGTTTTAGTAGTTTTAGTCCATTAGTTTTTATCTTCAGTGTTTCCTCATGGGGGGCTACCACACTGGGAGTTGCTTCTGGTCTACCGATGGGGGTGCTGTCCTATGGATGGCTCCGTCCCAGGTGGCTAGAGGGCTTCTGCACCTGGGTGTGGGGCATCCTGTCTGCCTGGGTCGGGGTTGTCTCTGTGGCAGCGCCTCCTAATCGTGGGCTGGGAGCCGTCTCAGGGTGGTCGACGCCCAAAGGTGGCTTTCTTCTCGCCTCAGGTCTTGGTGCCCAGCCATGTCTCTCTAATGACAGCTAGTGCGTGTGGGTGTAAACTTGTGAGTGTGTGTGTGTGTGTGTGGGCTGAGCCCCCAAAGGTCTGATCCTAGAACCACCCCTGGGTACAATTGAGCATCATCTGCATATAGCAGTGATATGAGATGGAGATTACACAGTTATAGCAGAACAAGCGGTTACTACATCTTACACCTACTGTGTTAAAACCAATGTTTGTGTTATTCCAATATAAACCTTTTCTTTTAGTTCTGGTTTAGTCAACTACTGAGAAAGATATCTGTTTTACTATGCTCCCTGGCTCATCAGATCTGTCTGTCGAACACTGTATCATATTGGCCAATCAAATACAAATCCTTTCAAATGAGAGGGAAACTGTCAACTGTTCATGATAATCAATCTATCAGGACAATTTTGGGCTGATACTCTGAAAATCCATGGTGGATAATTTGGATTGGAAATTCTCATTATTCTTGTTACTTACTACGTTTATTAAATCAAGTCACTTTGATTTATATGCCCCAGTACCACAAATTGCACCTGACTTTACAATCTGCAGCAGCAACGCCCCCCGCCAGATGTGACGTATAGAAAAGGGCAACATATTAGATTTACAGTATGAACAATCAGAATGACAAAATCATAGATCGATTATATGAGGAATGTGATGGATTATTATGGGACAGCAGGAAACCTAATCAAATAAGAAATATATCACAATGTGCATTGTTAGTTATATTATCCTTTTTTTTCTTCCTTTTTTGAACTAATTTTTTATTTGACACATACTGTACATTCAAACACAAACTTAAACACTGAGGATATACAGTTATACTTGCTTAGTTATACAAGTCTTTTTTTTTTTTTTTCTTGTTGACTTGTTGTAAATATCAGTCAGTATTCTTGTACTTGTACATCATATTTCCCAAAGTCCAATCCTCATCTTCATTTCATTTATTTTCCATTTATTTGTAACGCAACTCTGCATATTCATGAACATCCAATATGTAAATATGCCAGATTTAGCTCTAAAGCTAATTTCCATTTGCAGTCCCACACTTCATTTTATTATTCTTCTATTCTTCATTCCATTAGCCTTGACCAGCTTTCTACGTTAGTACGAGTACTTTACAAGTGAGAAAAACAACAATACACACTATGAATATTTTCAAAGTGAGAAAAACAACAGTACAAAAAAAAAGAAAAGGAAAGAAAATACTATATTATCCTTTTAAAGCAGTGGGAAATAGCAATAGGTAAATGCTGTAGCAGAGGTAACATCCATCTATTGCCAGTAGATTAAAAGGTGGTTTGGAAAATGGCCTGTCCACATGGAAGTTGGGTTTTTAATTATAAAAAAGTATATCAATTAGCGCAGCTTTGGAAAACTCAATCTCCTTCACTGCAATCATATATCTGAGACATTATGAAGAGGAGAGGGAGGAGGAAGTGCTGCTCATGGACTCACCCCTCTTCCCTCCCAACTCCCACCTTATTTAACAGGCATCTTCATCAAGGTCCGGGCCCATTAAATACATCATTGGAGCGGTGATTAAAAATGAAACAGACTTAAATGTGGTAATCAATCATTTAATAGGTTAACAGGCTTAAAATATCAGAGCTCTCCCTCAACCTGAGCCCGCTAGAGAAAAGAGAGGGAGCGGAGGCGAGAGGAAGAAGAGATACCTGGAAATCATCTGTGACATTATTTCATGCCAATGTAACATTATTGTTATAAAGCACATAAAGCTAGGAGTCACAGTATTACAATACAACCCCATTCATCATTTACAGTCTACTTGAACTGGCTGTTCCGCTGAAAAGCAATAATAAGCGGGTATTGGAGCGAGATGCAAAGATACATTCAACTAATTGCACATAACTGCAGCAATTACCATGCAGCTACATGGAACTAAAAGCATCGGAGCAATAGAATGCTCCGTTTGGAGCTTCCTTTGAATGGCAGCATGAATGCTCCCTATTGAGGAAAGGTTGCGCTCTAGATTCACACAGTGGTTAAATGTGTGAACACTGTATTCTCAAGCACGACCTCCCACTGGTGTCACTCCAGGGTTTCTTTCTTCGCCCTATGATGTAAGACTACCAGCATTTTTTTTTTCACTTTTGGATTGGGAGATGAATGTGACAGTTTCTACATGATTCAAAATTTCCAAATTGTCACCTTTCACCATCTGTGCTAAGTGCCACAGATGGGTGCCACAGACTTGTACTGTAAAAGTGTGATCTACGTTTGAATGGTATGTTGGAGGAAGAAGCGAGAAAAACACACTCATTGCCAACTAAATGACTTACAATTTTCCCATCATTAAAAGGCATGATGAAAATCTAAAAGTTTATACAAAAATGCAGGGACCAGATGCATTAAACAGTTGTGTGTTCAGGATGAAAACCGCACACACAAGGGCCTGGATATGTATGCAGACTTGTATCATATCTGTAGACATGTGCAGAATAGAACTGGGACCTGAACCTAGCCCACTAAGCACAGGAGAGACCTGTCCCAGGTGAATCCTGTTGATCTGGCCATGTTTTCCCTGTTACCTTAACTCTTTCGCGACCACACTAATTCCTCAGCACATCCGCTCAGGACCACATGTTTTTGGCTATTTGTTTACCTTTTATCTCACGTCGAACCGAACTCTGTACGTCACCTAGAAACAAACGGTCTTCACGTGATTGAAGAGTGACTTTACAACGTGCTCCACGAAAAAACGGCGAGTTTTTCCGCCGTTTCGTTCGTGAGGACGAAGTAGAAGAAGAGAGCTGGGTTTCTCCAAAAACGGAGCTCCCGCTCTAGTTTCAGAGAAAAACGCACTTTTGTGTCAAGTGGCAATCTGCTCATTTTACCGCTACTCTGCAGTGTGGCATGTCTCCCAAATCATTTCTACGGCTAAATAAATATATTTGTAGGCATATCTGGGGGGGGTGGCAGCCTGGAGAACAGCGGTGCAGCGGTGTGGGTCTCTGGCCGCAGCGCAGCAGCTCCGGGACACTGCTGTGTGACTGGCCGGCGATGAGCGCTCTGGGGCGGGGGCGGCTGGTCACAGCCCCCGCTGCAGAGCGCCCGCTCTGCTGCACAGCGCCGTGAAAACAGCCGTGATAACGGGCTTTCAGATCCGAGTCTCCAAACCATAAACGTTTGTAACAGCACCGGTAAAAGTCGCCACATTTGTCGTCGGTCGTTTTTGTCAAAAGAGGGTTTGGAAAGTCGTCAGATTCAGCGAGAAAGTTGCAACACTGTAGCCGACAGCCGCACAGCGCTGCACGCTGTCCCCACAGCAGCATTCAAGGAGAACGATTACTCAAACAAAACCAAGATCACACAGTTTATAAAAAATATTATGTTTTGATTTTAGTTTAAAACTGTTTTACATATCAGAGGACTACCATATTCACACACAGGGTACCTCAGAGTGTCTATTATCGTAATCTGTAAAAAAACGGTTTTGACGAGTTTGCTCGTCAATGGTCGTGAACGTTCGGCAGGCTGTGACGAGTTAACTCGTCAATGGTCGCGAAAGAGTTAAGAGGAATGTCATGTTTTCTCTGGACTGTATGGAAGCGTTTATCTTCCCAGCTTGAATACAGTTAGGGGTGTTTATTATGTTATGTTATGTCTCACCTCTCTTATTCACTTCTCTATTCTGTCAAATAAAGGCAATAATTTCCAATTAAATCATACCAACATGCTTAGATTTGTGATTAATCTAATACTAAAGCTTTTAGTAGGCCCATTCATACAGTAGCATTGATCGGTTAAGAAGGCGAGTAAACTTTAAACCAGATGATGACAATAGATTAAAAGTCTGAGGGTCATTTTTAATCACTATTAACCCGCTGGTCCTCCTGGGACAAAACAAGTGTCCATTTTTGCTTGTTTTTTGTGTAGTGGTATGAGGCACCACTGTCACATTGAACACAAGGTTCTGCTTCACCACGCCCACTCTGGCTTATTAGCCAATCATTGCTCGACCCGAGGGGATAAAAGTAGGCTGTGTCCCTCCTCCCGCCGTCTCGGTTCCTGCCTCTTCGGCCTGCCCACTTCTGGGTCGTTGCATTCGCCGCTGGACTCGGAGCACAGGTAGGCGCGCCTTAGCGTGCTGTTTGTGTACATTCGTGAGCGTTTAATTTAACTCAAACCGTAACTCCTTAAGAGGGATTGAACATCGACATATCTTTCGATTTTTTTCATTGTCTTTGAAGTAGACAGATAAAAGGTGCCTGCCCCAGTGACTTCAAAGATGTGTTTGTGCACCTGGCTGCTTTCACAGCAGTTAGTATCTTGAGTTCTACTCAGTTCATTAGTGAGCAAGAGAAGGAGCAAGCAAGCAGAAAGAAGGAGCTAATATGAAGAGGAGTTTTGATAGCAACAAAGCTTTGGCCATGGCCATGGTGTTCTGGTATTGTATTTCAGTTCGTACTTTTTTGGTGAGCAAATTCATTGATTTATTTGGTAGCAGTGGCCCTTAAGAAAGAAAGGAAGTTGGTCACAGGAAGTTTCGTGTTGTCACAAGTAAATCAGGAAGTGGAGGCACATGACAAGGAAAATAGCTAGCTAGTTCAGCTGTCTGTTTCCTTCTGAATACACTTGCCTACATCTAATGCCATATGAAGCATCGTCGGTATGTAATTTTGTCACATGTCCTCTTGTTCAATAAGGTATTATTTGCTGTTTAAGAGTTGTTGTGAATTTGAATATTTTTTGTGGATATTTTGTGCGTAGCTAATTACCTAGCTAACTACCTAGCTAATTTGCAGATTCATTTACAATTTATGTTATGTTTATAGGACAGGACAATGGTATGAGTGACAACATATTAAAAATCAACAGGTTACTTAATTGATAGATAAATAAGCAATAAATAGGCAATTAATATGTTAGTGTGGCAAGGTGAAGAGGGGATTGAACCCACACCTCCCGGGTAAGAGTCATGCGCGCTTGCCAGTCACCCAAAGGGACATCCCCTTGGCCAAGTAGCCAGGGCACATGATCAATTGGGGGCATAGTGACAGGAACCTCAACTGTCACATCTCTCCCCCTCTTTTCACAAGCACGTCCTCGTGCTCCGCGCAGGCTGCCACACATTAGGAATCCATGGACCCACCCCTAGTGCTACATGGATCCTGCCAACAACGCCAGAATGTGGCAAGGAGAAGAGGGCCCGGGCGGGCTTCGAACCCCAGACTCCCAGGTAAGAGTCATGCGTGCTTGCCAGTCACCCAAAGGGACATCCCCTTGGCCAAGTAGCCAGGGTACATGATCAATTGGAGGCATAGTGACAGGAACCTCAACTGTCACATAAGCATGAGTGAGTTAAAAGGTTAAAAAGGAGTAATTTGATTTCTGATAAAAGTATGCTACAGTGCATTACCAAGGTTTAAAAATATGTACTGTATAAGAAGGATATATTCTAAGCATGTTTCCTTTGTCGGTTCTCAGTTTCACCCTTTTCTAGTCAATAAACCTGTGGACAAACTGGTCAATGTCTCCAGAGTTTTGATGAACTGAAGGTGTTTATCTTACTGCCGGGTTATATTCTGAACATATAGCGAGGGCGGCACACATTGGACTCATCATCAGAGGCATCCAACTCATCATCATCAGATGAAACCATCTTGGAGTCTGACTCTGATGTGGAATATCCACTGCAGTTGTCCACTTCTGAGACTACTGAGGTTTCTTCTGAGAGTGGAGAGGACACTGAGGAGAGAAGTCCTGTTCATCCTTCTCATGTGTGGACAGCAAAAAATGGCGAGATCTGGTCTGCATCACCTGCTGAGACGCTGTGCTACATCCCGGTGCCTACTGGGATGGTTCCAGAGCCCACAAGGTATGCGATTGTAAGAATAACTGATTCTTTTGAGTTGTTCTTCACTACTGAGATGAAGATGACAAATCTTCATGGTAGGAGATCGGTGTCAAATTGGAGTGACGTGAATCCCAGAGAGATGAGATGGGCCTGCTCATCCTGGCCGGCGTGTATCGCTCTAAGGGAGAGGCGACCCGTAGCCTGTGGGACGACTACAATGGCAGAACAGTCTTCAGGGCGACAATGTCAATGAAAAGATTCCAGATGATCAGTGCCGCTGTCCAATTCGACGACCGACTCACCCGTCCTTCGCGACATGAATTGGACAAGCTTGCTGCGTTCCGGGCCCTATGGGACATGTGGACCCACCAGCTGGTTCCATTTAGAGGCCGGTGAAACTTTCGCCAATACATATGGAAGAAGCCAGCAAAGTACGGGCTCAAAATATGGGCCATCACAGATGTTTCGAGAAAGTATGCCTGGAGGTGGGCAAGGGGAAAAGGGTCATCCTCGACTTGACGGAAGGACTCACTGGTGTCACAGTGACATGTCACTTTTTTTTTTTTTACATCCTATTCACTGGCCCAAGAGCTCCTAAAAAAAAAGATGGCCCTCATGGGAACCATCAGGAGGGCACAAGGATTAAATGTACTATTAGGGATAAACCTACCATTTTTCTTATTAATCTTTAATTTAAATTGTTGAGACACTGGACTTTGAAACACAGATGACACTCCATGAATTCACTGGGACCATGGGACATGGGATTTCATCCAATTCAGAACAAAAATTGTCAAGCTCATGAAAGGTCAGAATAAAGGATTCATCCTAAAAACTAAATCTATTTGGTGTTTGAAAAAATACTTCAGTTTGGACCAAAACGATACAACATGTTTAGTTAGCACACATGTTGCAGTCATTTATTACAAGATGTTATAAGTGGCCTGTCCTATATGGAGGCTACATTAAAATCTTAATGGACAATCTGTTTGACATTTTAATTTCAAACACACCGTCCATAACACAATATTCGAATGGTAGTTTAAAATGCATTATAAATAAAGTAACCAGATGGTCTATTTGACTAAGAAATGTTCAAGTCACAATTAAAATAAAATAAAATGAAAACAATAATCTGCCCAATAGCGGATGATATTCAAAATAAGTAAGGCAAAACAGAGGCCTGGTCCCAGCTGTATTTGAAACGTAAATGTCACCAGGATCTTTTGTCGCCAAGTAAAAATTGAAATGCAACCGGCAGCATAGTGGAAAGTATTAAATTAAGTAACACAACACACTCTATTAACAAGGCAGAGCATCGACCCTCACACATAACCTGTTGTTGTTGTTTGCTGTAAAGCAGCACAGTGTCATGAATTCATCTCACATCAGTAGGACATCAGCTGGAGCGATATCACAATCATCAACAGCAAATGTCAGAAATAATGATGTACTTTATAGCACCCACATGGAGATTGACTTTTATGAGGCGTTCTGTGGAACAGTGATGACATGAAAAGACGATAAAAACAAAGGGATAAGAAAAAGAAATATGAAAACACACACAAAAAAAGAAGAAAAAAAACACAGACAAGATTAAGAGAATAATGGAAATCTGTGCAAAGGGAATTAATTTAGGTGAATTTTTTTTCTCACTGAATTATTGCAAAGAGTTGTAAAAAGCTGCATGTTAAATTAACTCCTTATTCTACTTCATAACTCTGCACATTCTTACCACATCATACCACATCCGTGTATGTAAAATGAATCTGTAAATGTGTGTGTATCAATGTAAAGAAAAACAATTCCGTGCACATAGTATATCTACATGGGGTACTGCCACACAAACAGGGGCTTCCTGATAACTTTCTTTCTTCAAGACTTGAAAGGTATAGTTGGTTACCTTACTGTGCCTAGTTCCCAAACTGTTTCTCGGGAGCGTCAAGAATGACTTTGCTACGAACGACGTAAAGTGAGCTGTCCATGAGAAGGTGCTGAAACTGACTGTTTTTAACATTCACTTTAACAGGAGTATTATTTTGTGATGGGACTTCTTGAGTCAAACAGCACATTAATTGTTGATATCAGTAACGGCAACAGCGTTATAACGTGGGAAACAGTAACTTTTTTGATTAGGCTACTTGTTACTTAGTGCCATTAGGGAGGTTGTTATTATTAGCATTATTATATATTATATTATTATAACCCTTTTTTCAGACATGGTGTCCAGCTGGCAGATGTTTTGTCTGCTAAAATAATGATGTGGACTAAAGACTCTGTGGGTGGCAGCGTGTCTGGTTAAGCACAAGGATACATTGTATCGCTGCCATTGTTTGCCCTCACAAGTGGCCACCATGATGACACAAAGCCTACCTAATTATACCATATTGTAGAAGGCTATCACTAATCTTAATAGAATAACTAATCAAATGTCATCTTATTAATTGAATAAAGCTTCTAGTTATATTGGCTGCACATTTTTATTTAGTGAAAAAAGTTTCCAAAATCATTTTCTTCATTAATGGCAGAAAATTACTGGTGAACACAGTCACTGTACCATGGGATAATGTCAATTTCATGCGCAGCACTGATTTCTAAACATGGGCGTTGTGTGTGGATGCATGAGGTGAAACATGTGTTCTCCCTAATGATTAGGGAGAACACAGGAAGACAATACCCTGAATTTCAAAATAAAACAGAAACTAAACCTGGGAACGAGAGACACAACCATGACAGCTACATTAGGTTGAGATGTGGTGACTGTGAATGCCAGGATATGTCCTTAAAATCTCAGTGTTTACAAAGAATTTTTTTTTTTTTTTATTAATTTCTTTTTTTTTTATCCTTAAATGAAATGAAAATCAAAGTCATACCCACAGAAGAGTGAAAAAATATCCTCTGTTTTATTTAATCTCAAATATTTGGAGTGGATTTGGGTTTTTATTTGCAGTGAAGAGTGATTGGAAGCTGGAGCAGCAGGTCTCAATTTCCTAAAGAACAATTCAGTAATTCAAGTAATGAGAGAAAGGCAAAGAAAAAACTTGGCATGAGCCACTCATTTTAGCTCAAAGAGAGGTGAATGAAATTAACCTCTTAGCTTGGTCCACAGTCAAATAGGCTAAGTTTGCTCCGCTAACATCAGTTACTTAATATTTTCACAGAGAATTCTGTGTGTTGACACTCTGCTCCTTTTTCAGCTGATATTTAATCAGTGCAGGCAAACCTTTAGCAGCTGTTCACACTGAATCAGTCCTTCCTGCCCCTGCCTGGTGCCAGGCCCCACAGATGCAGCCACATGCTCTGCAGCCCTGTCTCTCCATCCTCATCAACCATGACATGTTGATTGAGATATCCGTGAGTGAATTGTGTGAATATATTATTATTATTATTATTATTATTATTCTATGAGACTGCACTTTGCAAAAGATGCAACATTGAATCAATCTGTGTCTTTTGGCAAGTCATCTGGCCAAGGCTCTGTGTGTCTCCATGGCTTTGATGCCGTCAGTAGGTTATGTGCAACTGCAGATTGTTCAATATTACTGCATACTGTATAAGGGATTCATTATAAAGGTTGTCAGTGGTATGTGTGGGAGTGTGTATGCAGTTAATTTAATGCATAATGCATTTTGTTTATCACAGCTAGGATGATATGTTAAATACACCTACTAGAGTTCTCATCCAGCCTTAAAATTAAAACACCACCCTGCCCGGCCCACGGCTGCAGAAGCACGGACTCATCATGGACTGACTAATTTCTCGGCCCTAACTTGGCCAAAAAACAAACAAACAAAAAAGCATTATTACTAATATAGACATATTTAATAATAACAGTGATGATGACATGATGAGAAAAATAATGTTCTACTCACCCAGCCATAATGACCTGATGAAACTTGAATGAAACACCAAATCAAACTGGACATACAGGCAGGAGAACTGTGTCAAAGCTGAACTATATTCTTCTGCCAGCAGATAATCATCACCAAAATTAACAGTGCCCATTCAGTGCATTTTACAATAGAAAACACAGTACAACCAGCAAGATGTGTAAAAAAAAAAAAAAAAGAAAGAAAGAAAGAAGCCCAACCAGCCTGACCTGAATCGACCCCATTCGTTTGTATATATTTTTGGTCTGACCCCGGCCCAAACCAGCGCGTCCAATCAGGTTGGTTGAGCCGTTATGGCCCATTGAGAACTAACCAATGTGTCTATAGCTGACTCAAGACAGTGTTTTAGTTTGCATTTAATTATTAAAACATAAATGTAAAAAAAAAAAAAAAATCATAAAATCATAATTTTAGGGGAAGTTGCATAATATACAGTGTATAAAATTGCTCCAATTCCCAATTGGTTTGAACTGGTACTATATTAATTTATGTATGTATAGCAACTGATTTACATGTCAGTAGTAAATATTCTTTTGCACATTCATTTTTACCATATGGAGCTTTAACAGGCCTCACAGGCTGGAATCTTCACTTGCCACCAAGAGTTGTTAGGCTGCACACAGAGGTCAATTTAAATGAATCCACCATGCACTGCCCCCCAATTAATTTACACTGACCTTTCATTAAGACTGACTGAATAATTAAATGAGTTTTCAGTTTTTTCCCACATAGCTGCCGCAAACCTAAGACAATGGAAACCGAGGAGAGTCCTAAAATAGACATCAGCATCACATAGCAGGAACATAAAAGCATGTTATTCTAAGCAGCTGCTCCGCCGCTGGACTGAAAAACCAAAATCACATATGGTGCGTGAGAGTGGCTGCTACTTGTTGACATTTCTAAAGAGTAAAGTTTTGGTGAAATGAGGTTTGGTAGTAAAAAATAAAAAAGTGAAGTGAAGACATAAACAGTTATTGCAGTCCAAAGTCTCATGTTCCAGCACCATTAGTCAGCCACAGGAGCAGCTGTCCAGCTGTGCTTACACAGTGCACTGAGGTGAAAATTGATTTATTCATCAAATTAAGTTAATTTGAAAAAATCCCTTAAGTTATTGACCACTTTCTTCCTCAGGCCTTTCAACCTAATATATGTACCTAGCTGTTACCGGACCAATGTTAAACCCTAAGTCAACTTTAAAGCTCCTGTATTTTATTGTGTTTTATTTATGATTGTATATTGTTGAGGGTTCATCTATAGGAAGAAGAAAAAACTCAACCTCAACCCATCTCAATTTGTTTTTCATCTCTCACGCATCTCTCTGAAGCTCTGGTAACAACAGGTCAGTGAGCCAATCAGAAGAGAGGAAATTCTAGACTTCTATTCTGATTGGCTGACTTGGCTGGCATGATCTTAGACCCCAGAGGGTTAAATGATCCAATAAAAACAATATAGCAGATTGGGCCATGGTTGATGGTGATTACTGTATAGTTGTGACATCACAAAGTTACAGAAGTCCTGACAGCTGGTTTTAAGGCTCAGTTTCTGAATACAGACTGTGCATTTCTCTGAGACTTTGATACTTTTACAGTATTGTAATACAGACATAGAGCTGTGTCATGAAGAAAACACAATACACAACCATTGGACTGTCACTGCCTTGCACTGCATGTTAGAAATTGTATTCTTGTCTCCCCCTCTTGCAGAAACAATGATCATGCAAAGACCCCAGTCTTAATCCATGTCTGTCCTCACCATTGCTTTCGTATTCAAACTGCAATCCTTCCTCTGCAGACAGCTTCTTTTGCCTTTGGCTCATACTCCTCACTACTGTTGCTTTGAGACATGTTCTATCATCTGTATGCATACTGTAAACACGTCTGAAGCGTCTAACACACAACTACATCTTGTATGCCGGGCTTTTATTGTGTCCCCTGAGCAACGCAGTACCACATGCTGAGGGTTCCTCCCCATGCATTTCATGTGAGAACCTTCAGCGTGTTGCTCAGGGGTTTTCATTTAGCTTCCAGTTATGTACAAGTACAATGTACATGAAGACAAGAGAACGCCGTCTTTTGCTCTAGCAAACTCACCGGTTGATGGAAAACACATCACAGCATGTTCATGGTGCGTGGAAGTTGCTACAGACACCAAAACAAAGGTTTACCTGGTTCTGAGAGTGTTAATTAATGCTGAGTGAACTCGTTTGGCAACAGCTTGAATGGGACAGACGTTCATTTACTTGTGTACTTTGGGAAATCCCACACTCACAGCTTTAAACAATGTTTACAACAGGGAAACTGATAAAGAAAGGAAATAGAGGGGGTAGTTAAATATCTCTCTATATATTTGTATAATAAAGCACAATATAAATATAAAATATAGGGAGAAAACTACAGTAAAATATTGTAGAGAGCTGCTGTACAGGTAAGTTCTCCTTGTGTTTCCCACTTGGCACCTCTCCTCTTTCCCTCTTGCAACAGTCTTTGAAGATAAAGATGATGGTGACTATTACTTGAACAGAATAGACATTTGCACATCCTCCTCTCCACAGCTGTAGTGGCCGGGGTTCTCCTCTCAGTGTGAGGTGTCACAAGTGCTCTATTCAAAGAAGGGCCATCATTTTCCAACAGCTTGGAAGTCTTCCATCCTGGGAACATCTCAGCCTGGATGACAAAGGCAGGTTATAAAAGATGTTTTAAATGATCAGCCAAAGGCCAGTTGGCAGCATGGGACCCGGTTACAGATTGTCCACCCTTCTCTTTATGGCATTGTTATGCAGCACCACCACAACAGTTAGAGACCAGGGGGGGATTCCATGAAGCTCGCTTAGCTCAAAGTCTGGTTTAGATGGCCTAGTCCTGCTTATTTTAGTGGGAGTTCAGTCAAGCTCCAACTTGGTAACCATGGAAACCATGGTCCTGGCTAAGCCTGACACTTTGAGCTAAACTACGACTTCCGTTCCATCAACCTGAGCCTCAACTCCGATTAAGGATTAAGGTGAAGATTAACTCTAAAATGTCCAAAATACAGTTCTGCCGGTGCTTTTACACACTCACCGTCATGTAATGATAAAATGATGAGACACAAAATAATATAGTTCATAAAAACATAAACTATTAAAAGAAATCAAATAAAATGACATAGCCCACACCGATATAGACAAAATCAAATGAATTAAAAAGTGATAAAATGAAACTGAGGCATTTAAGACTAAAGAATTATATGTAATAGTTGATATATATTACTTGTTAAAATAAATTAATACATTTTGTGAATTTCTTACGGTCTATTAAATGAATTAAATGTTAACAGGTGTCACTATCTGCATTCATTTTCTCTCTTTCATGAGGGTTTTAAAGTATTTTTCTGACTTTTACACCTTTATTTCAAGAGGAAAAGTAGAGAGAGACAGGAAACGGGGAGTCAGGGGGAATTACACGCAGAAAAAGTCAACAGTGGGATTCAATCTAAGACTCCCTGCAGCGACAATTATAACCTCCAGAGCGTCTACCCAGTGAGCTATATGGAATACAAGAATTAAAGTTTCATTTGACGTTTACTCATTGATCCTGTCAGTCATAACCTATTGCACCAGACCTCCTCCGTGACTTTATTAACAGCAGCAGTGTTTCCTTTTCTTGTTGTAAAATCCTTATATTCATCATAAATCTCCATAAGCAGCCTTTATTCCACTGTGGAGAAGCTTCAGTGAGTGCGTTTCCTTTGTTTTGGGCCATTTTATGATATTTTCGGCACTCGACTGGTGTGGGCTTGGACGAGGTGATAGAACAGGTTGGGGCTTGGTTTAGGGTTGGTGCTAATTCAAGCTTCAAGATTACATCATAGTCTGGATGTTATTAGTGACTTTGATGGAATACCCCCCAGGGCTGTGTTGTCTGTGGAGTTTGATGACTGAATACCACCAGTCCTACATGATGACATTAGGACCTGAGTTGTAGTATTGGTGCTCTACCCACTGGTTTACATGCCGACTTTCTTCCTTCTGATTCAAATCATTCTGAAGGAGGATTTCATGTCAACTGTTTAGATGCTTCACTGTATTTATTTAAAACGGTCTGGTTTGGGTGGAAATTACATGACTGGGGTATTTTGCCAGGTTCGGGCCGAGAGTTAGTTCCAGTGAATCGGACCACAAGTCAGGCCAAGTTGGGTTTTATGAAAATTAAAACACAACTTGGCCACATATTTTTGGTCACATATTTTTTATATATTATTAGGGGTGACAGATTGGTGTTCTCCTAATATTGGGGGGGGGGCACATCATGTGGCTGATCAAAGATGGAGATCTATGGTCTGATTAACACTGAAGTTGTTGTTTTGACATTTTTTATTCAAGCACTTGCAAGTGAAAAAAACGTCAGTTCACATTACATGACATCATTTTTCTATTGATTGGTTTGAGAGAAGGAACATTTTACCCAACTGAAACCCAATGAAATTCCATTGGGTTTTGGCCTGTTTACTCTGATTAAGCTTCAGTTTGGACATCTAAACTTATTCTAATTGGAATACTTGGCTCCACTGGTTCCCTAGCTGGCCCTTTCTATATTTGCATCTGTTTTTGATTCCTGAAGCATGTTCAGAGATGAGGACCACTGAGGACAACAGCCCTCACCAACTGACAATTCATCATCATGATCAGAGTTAATCTGGAGATCATTTCACTTTCATGACGCTCCCTCCTCTACCTCACCATCCTGATCAAGGACATGTTCCTCGGCCTCCTGGGCTGTCATTATCCTGCTCATGCTGCTCATCTTTTCAACCTCTGACAGAGTACAGAAGCCTGTTGTTGGTAGGACTACATGTAGGGAGCCTTTTATATTTGTGTCACATCCTCCCTGAGTGTGGGCGGAGTTTTCCAAGGGGAAATCCAAAGTTCCTGTCTTAGGTAGAACGATTTCCAACATTGCTCAAACTCATTGCTCATGTGTTAACTTTTGTGCATGTGTGTGTTTGGAATATGAGACAGACTGTGTCTCATATTTGAAAATCAAACAAATAACTTTCCATTTAAATGTTACTTTTTATCATTAATCAATATGGAACAGTTATTCATTTTCAATATACATGACCAATTTACTTATGAATCCCATGCAACAGAAAAAATGGTTTTATGCTAGAATAAATGCTTAGAATATTTCTAGATATCCATGTCATTTTGATAATAAAAAGAGTCTGTTGTGATCCGGTGAAAGTATCAAAGCTCATAGAGAAATACACACAGCCTGTACTCAGAGACTGGGCCTTACCACAAGCTGTCAGGACCTGCAGGCCAACACATGATCCAGTGATGGATCCATGTCAGCTTGAGTAGCTCTACACAAAAATGAGACCAAGGATTTCAATCCAAATTTGACTGACCATCACAATTACAGAGGAGATTTAACAAAGCTACAAGTGGGATAAGGTCCATTGTAAGTCCAGGGCTTTTTTTTTTTTTCAAATTGATGCCGTGGTCATCAGGATTTTCTGGTCAGTCTCTCTCTCCCCCTCCTTTTTTTTCTTTCTTTTTTTCAATTTAATAAGCATTAGGATGAACTACTTTTATACCTACTAAATCAACAACCAGGGTCAGCTTGCAGCTTTACAATTGAATCAAATACCAAGCCTGGATTGACAAAGAATCAGTTTGTCTTGGTACTGATAAACACA
Source organism: Trachurus trachurus (assembly GCF_905171665.1). Lineage (NCBI taxonomy): Eukaryota > Metazoa > Chordata > Actinopteri > Carangiformes > Carangidae > Trachurus > Trachurus trachurus. Next base: position 33,514,794 of record NC_139894.1, read on the forward strand.
TATCAACACAAATACATCATCTTAAGGGGCATCAGCGGTGTACTGGTTAGCATTGTACCCAGAGCCTGGTCCTATCTGTGTGGAGTTTATTCTCCCTGTCCCTGACCCTTTGTCCATAGGTGTGAATTTGGGTGTGTGGGTTGTTTGTCTCCATATGTAATTGCCTTGGCCCCACAGAGGAGGTATATGGACCGACTGAAAACCAAGGCCATGCGTTGATCCTGGCCTACCTGGAGTAACACATTCACCTCTGATGTGAATCTTAATTTCTTTACGTGATGTGATTAACTTCCCTCCAGAATGTCCGACTACTGAAACTATGTAAACGTAAACATAAAATTCCACCGGAAGAGCAAAACCGGCTTACGTTTTTGATGTTCGGAAAAAGGTGGATAAACATGTATTGATCAAGTAACAGTGCGTAATGTGAAAACCTGGCTTTGATGTCAGTTAAGCAGTTAGTTAGAGTGAGTGAGTTGACTGTGCTGTGCCAGGAACCAGCTATCGCTCATCTCCCTGTACTGCCATGGCGATGCCGGGCCGACATGCTGGTATGGAAAAAGAAAATTAAAACTGGAGTAGCTGAGTGCTGCTGTATGCTCAGACTCCTCTAATTAACCATGTAAGGATTTTCAAGCAGCACTGACCAGTAATGGCCGCTGCCTTTTTCCCCAACATAAGACGAGTGCGTGTGTGTGTGTGTGTGTTTGCCGTGCACACTCACACACTATGTGATATCTTCACCATTAGTGAGTCTTTTTACTGCTCTGCTCATGTTTTTTTGACTTTTACACTGAGTAATTATGGTCCTTGCTCTCTCACAGCAGTGGGTGTGTTAACGTGATTGTGAATGTTCACCCTGACCATTCAGACCAGGCCTGGATCAGCTCAGGGCCATGCCACAATTAATGGTATTCTATCTTAAAATCTGTGAATATTAAACTAGTTTCATTATGTTCATGTCATGAATATATAAATGTCAATTTGACTTATTCTCTACTTGTGCTCAATTTCACCAGAATAAACATGATTATTTGGAGCAGTTTGTCTGTAGATAGAAGAGTCGACGAACCCTGACCCCCCACCTGACATGGGCCCGGACAAGGTCTTGGGTTAATGGTGCTTGAAATCTCTGGGGGAATTCCAAGTCTCTGGGGGATCATTGCATCTTTGCTGCATGCTCGCTCTCTCTCTCTCTCTCTCTCTCTCTCTCTCTCTCTCTCTCTCTCTCTCTCTCTCTCTCTCTCTCTCTCTCTCTCTCTCTCTCTCTCTCAGGAGTTCTCATGTTGAACGTAGATCAAAATGTGTATCTGGAAAGATTCCAGGAGGTAGATGTACAAATGATCACCTAGCATAGACATCACAAACTTGGTGCCTGTGGAACGGTTGTTATCTTTGTTGCTTTTGCCAAACACACAGTATAACAACGATACAGATATGAAACATCCACAGTTAATACTACAATAAAAAACAACAATAGAATATAATAATATTATCTTCAGTGGCATGCAAATGTTTGGGCACCACTGGTCCAAATGTCTGTTAATGTGAACATGTTAGCAAGTGGAAGATGAAATTATCTCTAAAAGGCATGAAGTTACATATGACACATTTCCTTTACATTTAAAAAAATATATAGATATTATTTTCATCTTCATCTTTTACATTTTCAAAATGACAGAAAAGGAAAAGGGCCCTCAGCAAATGTTTGGTTACCCTCATACAGTAGATAGTACCTAGTAGCCCCCCCCCCTTTGGAAACTATCACATTTGTAAATAGTAAATATCTTGTCTGATACCTTGGTCAAAGTTATCTGAGAGCTCAAGTCTCCTGGGTTTCCCATTATTTTCCAGGCTGCTGCTTGGTTTCTCCTTTTCACTTTAAAATTGTATAAAACAATAATAATATACTGATATTGCTTAACATATTCCAAAAGAGTGTTTCATGTTTAACTTTATGCCTTTTGGAGATAATTTCATATAGTTGTAGTTGAGGCTTTCAGCATACTGATGTCACTGAGTCATTGATGGTACTGGTGATGGTGTCATTAGCCTTGGCTGATTGGTTTAATGTTGAGGATTCCCATCCAGAGGTCCTGAAGTATATGAATGTATGAATGAGTCACCACTCAATTCATTGCAGCTCTCTTAGTGTTGATGAACTCTATAGCACGTTAGATGTCTAATTTTCTTCCATTCTTACCAAGTGACAGCCTCAGGTTGTAAAATTAACTAAATATGGAAGTGATCAGAGATGCAGTTCCTCCACTGACCCATCCAAAAATAAGTCACTCCCCAAAATGATTACATAACTCATCAATTTACATTGTATTGAGGCTCAAATTTCTGGATAATGGAGGATGTGGTTGCTGTGAGCGACAGGTGGATGAGTGAAGGCTTGCCACAATCTGACATGCAGTAAAGTCTAAACATCACAGGCCCCAACTTTAGGGCCCATTATTGGATTAGCTGGGAGTTAGGCTACGCTGCCAAGACGTGGATGTTGGAGCAGCTCAGTCTGAGCTTCAGACAGCTCATCAGTGATGTCACGGGAGCTACGTCCATCTTTATTTACAGCCTGTGGTTCTTCCTATGAGAAGCAGATGGTTATTACCACAAAAAGTTATGTAGTGGAACATTTCAAGTGAAATAACTTCATGTATCTCACAATACATATCTCTTTGCCAGATGTTAGGCGTGGTGCCACATGTCTGACTGCGAAATAAGAGTGGAAAAAATAGTTCTTGAAAATGGAAATACATTTGTTTAAACAGACAGGCTGTGCAGGTTACTCACTAATGTGCAGCAGCGCAGATCTATTTTAGGTTGATCTCGCTGAGGAGAAGATCATTGGCCCTGATTACAGATTCTTTGGATCTTTAGCAGAGACCTCTTCTGTGCTTCTCATTTATCAGCTGTGTTAATTGAGACAATGTCCTTGCTGTCACTGTCCACTGCCCTAAAGAACAAAAAAAAGACATGATTAGACATATTTTTAATGAGATCTATGTCAAAGACAAACAACCAGGTGACAATTTCAAACACAGTTGGAGATCAATGAACAAAAAAAAAAAATTTACCAAGGGCCACAACAGCTGGATCAGCGCTGCTCTCTGCTCCTTCCAAAACTATTTGATGGAATTCATCAGTGTCAGTTTTGTATCCTGGGGGATGTGTTTGTTGTGACAATGCCCATATTCAGTTACACCTTGGCACAACTGTTGCCAGAAACAGGAGCGAAATCCTCTACTTGCATATTGTACGAATCAGGGGCAGAGATTCAGGGGGGACTGGGAGGGCGGTACTCCCCCAGCCCAAGGTCCACAGGGGCCCACTAGTTTCTTTTACTTTTTCTTTTCTTTAAAGCCTTTATTTTGACAGGGAATCTGGAGAGAGACAGGACATGGGCATAGACTGAGGGGGAATGTCACGCCGAGTGGAATTGAACCTAGGTCCAATGCCTGTTTATGGGGCACCTGCTCTACCATGAGGTAAGCCTGTGGATATTCTCATTCATCCAGGTCAACGTTATCTCTGGGCAACAAACTGAATCGAAGGCAACTGGACTTGTATTTGTCGTAACGCATCGGTCTGTGATACGTTGCGAACTGATGAAGCCCCTTGGATAAAAGGCGAAACGTATTCCTAGACAAATACAAGTCCAGTTGCCTTCAATTCAATCTGTTGCCCAGACATGAGGTACAGACTTATTTTTGAGGAAGCAGGACCAACCCCTGTTATATTGAATAGAGCCACTGATCACCAATGCTTTGAGTTTGTGATGGATTTTAAGAGTAAGTGTGACCTTCATATAAAAAACTAGAAAATGATGGTAAAACACAAGGCTGCCAGTCAGACTCCTTTGTCCCGACAAAGTCGGCCTCATCATCACCATCAGAGATCTAACTGTCCACTTCAGGATCACCTGACCAGTAAATCCTACAAACACAGTAGAACACAGAACTATGTGGACAAGTAGAACTGATCTGAGTTAGAATCAATCTGCCTCTCTTTCTTGAATAACTAGTTAAAATCTCTAGAAACACACACTTCTCTTTTGAACCTTCATGTGAGTGCATTCTCACCGTTCTTGGTAATTTGCCCAGGCTCAGAGTCAGTGTGTGTGTGTGTGTGTGTGTGTGACTTTGTCTTAGTGTGATTATGTAAATGCAATTAGAGTCTCTTTATCTGTTCAAAGGCACCAGGATGAAAGCGAGGCAGACATGACCTGCTACACGGCCCATCTTCTGCCTTGTGTTCAGCACAAGAATACCAATGTTCCCGCATTAACCTGGAGAGACAGTGGGTGAGTATGAAAAAAGGAAAACACATGGAGGAAGAAGAAGCAGCAAGTTTAGCACAATAATAATGGAAGATGTGCGCATAGGTGGAGAAAATAAAGGGCATTCATTTCTGTCAAATCAATAACATGGAGGAGAGGTAAAGAGAATGCTAATGAGTGATATGGAGGTGTGAAGATAGTGTACATCATACCACAGGGCTTTCAGCACACTGATGAATTGAACTAAACACCGGCTGCTGCTGTGTGGTTTGTATGTGCTTCGGCTTCTGAACAGTTCCTCGACATGAATCTAAACACTTCTGATGTGAATCTTAATTTCTTTCCATGATGTGAGTAATTTCCCTCTAGAACGTGATAGGGTTTGTTACTGTTTTAATAGTTTCAGTTTGAGAAATAAATGAGCAAATCACAGCTTTGTAGGGAGAAGTTATCTCATAAATTATTTTTTAAACTGATGCCTTTCTATGATACATATCCAAGAAAAGAAAATACAGACAAACAAAAAAACATTTTTACTGTCTAAAAGACTCACATGATTCATAAATATAAATACATAACTGAACCATGGCTTTACAAGCTGGCAGGTCAGTTCAAACATCCGGCTAATGTGAGGGTGCTTCCACTTAATGAAAATTCATCCTTTTTTTTTTACAACCTGGGTTATATTTTTGTAGCTTTTAACCATCATCACCATCAGTTTTTAACAGTTTAATCACCAACTTTATGAGGCGACAGTAAGTGTGTCCAGGAAGTCAAAGGACACAGGCACTGGACCCATTTCTGAATGAAATCTAAAACAAGTTGAGCTGTGCACAGCGCTCATCTCACTTAGTTAAACTGTGCACTGTAGGCTAAACACAAACTGTACACTGCAGTTGAATAGTACCTTAAGGGATATTCTGGCATACATTTAACCCATGGTCCAACGCACTGTGACACCGAGTTAGACCCCCCCCCCCCCCTCGAGAGATGAAGTCTGCTAACTGCTAGCTTCTCTGTTGTAGCAACTTTAGCAAAGACAGCATCATAACAAACAGCGCAGTCTATTTGCTAAAGTTGCTACAACTAGAGAAGCTAGCGGTTAGCAGACATCTCTCAAGGGGGGGGATCAACCTCGGTGTCATGGTGCGTTGGACCATGGGTTAAAATTATAATTGATAAATTGATAATCAACACACAAAAGTTAGCATGGATGAAACAAGCATGACAGTGCTACCGTCATCATCCTTCATGCTTATGCATGACTCAGACATGGACATTAGGGATACCTCACCCAAAATCGATAATTCACCAATTCTCTACTCACCAGCAACAAATTTTCATATAACGGTGGCGGATAGACCTCACTTTTGAGTCATCCAAAACACACACGATGAAACATCCAAATACCTCCATACTGCTCGTCCATACTGAGCCAAGTGTCCTGAAACCGCCACATGAAAAAGTTGGTCGGAAAAAAATAATTTGATCTCTGTTTAGGCATTTGGATGTTTCATAGTGTGTGTTTTGGACGATTAAAAAGTGAGCACTATCGAACGCCATTATATGAAAATTCGTTGCCAGCCGTACCCCCCCTGGAACTCTGAAAGTTCTCCAAACCCTTCCTTGGCATGATGGCGAGTAGAAAATTAGTGAATTATCGATTTTGGGTGAAGTATCCCTTTAAGAAGGACACAGGGAGAGTTGCTCAGATTCATTAAGGCTGGCTTGGGCCAACTCTGCTGTCTATTTGTCCCCATGAATGACTCCAGTCCTGCTATGTCATGTGAGGTCAGGTCAGGTCAGGTGAATCCCATCACCCAGAGGATTCCTCCAAAAAATGCCCATCCTCCAGAATGCAACACACTAACGTCAAGCTAAAAGTGAACAGTCATGAACAAGCTAAACCTTCATCCTTGAAGGGTCCATTCTTTGACTCAAGTGTGTTTGACTGAAGGATTAAGTGCTCCAATGTCACTGCCTTTAAAAAAGGATTCATATATTTTCACATCTGACAGACACATGAGCAGGGCTGCGTTGTAAGTTATCTAATGCTCCCTTTGGGTCCACTTTAAGATGATTTCATGGCAGCTCAAAGATCCATTTACCCAGAGTAAACATGGTGATATTTTCATGCATTTTGACCTTTCATTTCGACCAAAGTGGAGATTTGGAAAAAGTAAATTTTAACATTTGCATATATGCAGTGGGGTGGACAGAGTTTTAGGCTTCAGGATGTCACAGTTTGAGACAGAAATGCATCGTGTGTTCGACCTGTGTTTATAGTTTGTTTGGCTGCTGCAATGGTGTTATTCTTTATTGTTGTGTTTCTTGCAGGATTCTGATTGGTTAGCATTACTTTATACTTCTCGTTACACTGCCACCGATTGGTTTGGCATGCTAATAGCTCTTAATGGTGTATTTATGTGGGTTTGTGTAAATGAAGAGTTTTTTTAAAACAATCTGATGTGAACAATGTTCATTATTGAAAACATAGAGGGGGGAAATATCTGTTTTTTGTAAATACATGGCTCCTTCTCTCACTATGGGCCCTAGTCTCGTGGACCGGGCGAAGTCTAACCTCAGCGCAGCTTCGCCACGTCAACGGGGTGTGGCCCAGGTCCATTTCGCAAGATTGGTGGGCCGCGCAGTCAGACTTAGACCAGCGCAAGCCCCTCCCCTCGTCCCTCCCACCGGCGCAAACGGTGAAGAGGGAGGAGAGAGGGCGGGAGGGAGATAGGAGGAGGAGAGAAAGGCGTGGAGTGGGTTTGACACAGCCGAGTCAGATCTTCACCAATCAAATGAGCTCCTCTCCTCACCTTTAACTGCGCGGCGGGCGATGCGCGCTGCAAGTTTGTCATTTTATACTTGGACATTGACGGAGGAGACAGCGACGCCAGAGGCCGAACCTCTCCCCGGAGGAAACAGCTGTTTTGGTCCGGAGGTCCGAGCTCAGAGTGACCAACAATGAGTTTACTAATATCCTTAACCAGGATTGATCTGATACACTGAGAACCGGTGCTCAGTGTAAGAAACAACAACTAATAAACTAATAAAGAAACTCACATTTATTCAAACCCTGTGTAAGCAAGATGAGAGGTGTTATCACAACATAAACAAACACCATGCGTAACGGATGAAATCAGCGTAAAGGACGCTCTCTCCCTCTCTCTCTCTCTCTCTCTCTCTCTCTCTCTGTCCGTCTCTTTTTTCTCTTTTTTTTCTGTGAAAGAGATGCTGAGTACTGTAGTAGGCTATATACTGACTATCTGACACAGAGGCTGTTGTCGTGGACTAAGAGAGATGAAGATTTGTGTTTTGTTTTTCATTACGGCTGCCTGATGCGGTCGCTCGCGCTAATGAATTAATAAGTAAATAAATAAATAAAGCGATCATCACAAGGGCAGAGTGGTATCTCAACACGGCAGCGACATGCAGTCATCCACCCTCAGTCCTGCTTGGGACATCCACAGCTGCTTTTCAGTGCCAGTTCGTCCCTGCTGTGTTAATTCAGGTGGAGTTTCCATTACGCGTGCCACAGCCTTTGATCTCTGCTTTGATCTGACGTCAGATGTGACGGGACAATCTATATAGATATAAATTCACGTGTTGATTCCATTAGTTGCATTAAATAGTGGTTATTGTGGATATTTATTGCATTGAAATGTGTCTGGAACTGTGGAGATCTGCCTGTGAGGTCTTGGTGAGTGTGTGCACTGCAGGTCAGTCAGTCAAACTTCCACTGCACCTGCTGCGCTTCGCCCTGCGCTGAGAGTAGACCTGGTTGGAGGTGGCGAGCTTTCAGCGCAACCTCGGCGAGACATTTTCGCACAAAACTTCCACTGCACCAAGCTGAATCTGTGACGCCTCCCCCTGCTGCGCCGCCACGCCTATCTCAGCGCAGCGCGATCTACAAATCTCCCAATCTGACTTTGCGCTAGGCTGCGCTGGTCGAAACTTGCATTAGACCGGCTGCGCTACCTTGCGCTACCTGCGCTGCGCCAGGAAACTAGGGCCCCTTAACTCATGGTGTGTGCATCACATTTTCTTCACATTTGCGACTTTGTCTTGTTGTATGGTTTGTGGGTTCTTTACTGTTTGTCGTCATCACACAAACTTCCTGTGTATGATTTTTATTTTGGCTCTTTTGTCGAGATCTGTTCTTTTTTAACCTTACCTGCTCTCGTGGGAGTTTCTCTGCATTCCGGTCTGTGTCCTCACCGGGAACGTGCAGGTCTGAATGATAAATAGGCCAATAAGTTAATCTAATTATAGTCCAGACTGCTCCCTGTGAATGCTGCTGTTAATGGAGAAGCTGTTTGACAGAGCAGATACGTTATTCCTGGGCTTTAAAAAGTTTAGATGAATTAAATATAAATTCACTTGTGTTACAGTGCAGACTGGGAGCATTAGCATCATCAGATATGGGACACTTTGATTTGTGCAAATCCAAACCTCAATTTAAATATACTTTTTTTTTTTTAAAGTCTTGGTAAGTCGAGGCCCTGCACACATCAGGCTTTCTTGTCTGATTATCTGCACCAGTGCACATCCACCAGCAGTGACATCTGAGCGGCTGGAGAACCATAATATTCCTGCCCCACCCTTGATTCCAAGTAGTAAAACTTCAAATAAATCAGATCTGATGCTGTTTGCATGAGATTAGGAGTCTGACTTCACAAACAAATAAGGCTGCATGAGTCACATGGGCAGGCATGGGTTGAAACCTTTCATTTTTTTTTTTTTTTTTTCCTTTTTCACACGACAACTTTTTATTATTTAGTATTTTAAAACCAAAGGTAAAAAAAAGTCAGTTTGAATTAGAGTGAATGTCAATCTGTGCATTTCAACCTGTCCCATCCTTCACATGATATCTCAATACCGATCTGATTGAACATCTTCAGATTTGAAATAAATAATCACTCAAATTATCACTTGACATAAATCCCCCCCCCCCCCCCCCCCCCTACTCACAACAGATTAGTAGAGGAACAAACCCCCAAAAAAGCCTTTAGTTTTTGACATACCCCTACCCGAGGTAGAACAAAACTCAACCATGTTTTTTCATATCTTTAATATGTCTAGTTTATGAAATGGATGGTTGTATAAAAATATTTTACTGCAAAATTATTTTTTTTGGTTAATATTTAGATGCTTGCCAAAACCGAAAATAGTGAAAATTTAGGCTCCTCGAAAAGGGGCAGTGTTTGCCTTATCACATGTATCTCTGGAAATAATGATCAGAATGTCATGTTCACAGACAGTTATTGAATGCAGTAAAGCAAAGATTTGATCAATACCTTTGCCCATCTCTGAGATTTATACACTTAAACACACATGAATTATAGGCGAAAATTTAATCGGAAATTAAAAATCCAGAAGGTATGTATATATTTGTCTGTCATTATTAAAGTCAGAATACCAATCATCAAAAAATGTAATTTATATGTACCAAAGACTGTTATCTTATCATAAAAATAGGTTATTTGACTATAAACTTCACCCAATGTTGTCACCAGCCCCTAGCAGGTAACTAGTGCAGCCAGCTTCAAACAGACAAATAGGCTATAATGGGGCCCGATTTGTGTAAATGTGTGAAGAGAAGGACACAAACAATAGATTAAGCTAAAACAATTAAGTTAAAACATGACATTATGAATAAAATATACATTTCTTTATCATTCTAAATACATTATTTATTTATATTGTATATTATTTTTGAATAACATGATATGATGACACTATGAGCCAACAGGCTGTATGACACTATATTTTCACATAATTTACTTGGAAACTTTGACTGACTGAGTGGCAAAATCAAACAATAAACATAACTTGAATCATACATTAATAAATAAAATAAATAAATCATAAATAATATAAAGTGTAGAAGTACACTGGAGTTACACTGGGGTTCTGAAAAAGTCAAGAAACGCTTGGACCCTGCAAGGGCTCCAATTCAGTGCAATTTCAAGCCACCGCTCTTCAACAGCTGATGCCACTTCCACATTGATAATAAAGTATAGAAAAACATACACCTGGTGAGTGTAAGACATAAATACCATGTAAATTCCACATTAAAACTCAATTGTAAAAATATGTTAAACACACTTAAAGGTGTACAGAAATGGCCGTTTGTCCTGTTTGTCGCGCCGAGTTGTCACGAGCTGCAACACGAGTTTACCCGAGTGAGGAAAACAAATTTGATTGGTCGTTATCGAGCGGGCGGGATATTCAAAGCTTGGGGCGAGCCCGAACTCCGTGTGTGTGTGCGTGTCTCAGACGTTTGAATGACGGATGACGGATCCAATATCAGTGGCTGGTGAATCGTGTACAGGCTGACGTATAATCCGTGCGCCTGCATTATCCAATGCGAAAAAAAAAATACACACTTTCGTCCTGGATTTACTCAAAAATAGAATTTTGCACAAAGTTTGGCCTGCATCGTCTGATAGATGAGTTATTACACTAATTTAATGACCCAGAGTGGTCTTAAATTCAATTTTCTTTTCTGTACACCTTTAAAGCAGTCTGAATACAAAAACATCAAGAAAACTCATCAAACCATATTAAACATGCTAAAAGAGGCACCTCTTACAATAACTGGGGATAAATGCACATAGATGAGCAGTCAGAGCACAGAAGTATCAACATGAACACACAGCAAATACAAAAATACACAGACAGGCAGAGAAGGACCAGTTCAGAGAACGGGTCTAATGCCACACTCTTCATTGAGGCCTCTGGGTGCCATAGTGTTGAGAGTGTATATCCAATACAGTTTGCGTTTCAGAAGCAAACTGTATTTGCCGTACATGCTCAATGCCCATGTACAGTACAGTAAGTAAGAGAAGCAACACGATGGTTCGTTAAATTAAAGTGGCAGGCAACTGGACTTTTCTAATATGATGATTTCTAATGGTGCTTCTGTGTTCTGAAAGTCTATTCTTCAGAGGTCTTGAGGTCTTGCCAATGTAAGCAAGGCCACAGGAGCACTCCAACAAATAAATAACATTACTGGTCTTACAGGAGATGACACCTTTAACTTTTAAAACCTTGCCAGTGTATGGGTGGTAAAAAGTCTTAGTTTGACGAGTGAAGTTGCACGGCTGGCAGTTGCCACATTTGTATTTACCAGGATCAACTGGACTCAGGACAGAGGTGGATGGAGTGGGAGAAGTGCCCTTACAAGCATGTTCCTGAGGTTAGGGGGTCGTTTGAACACAACACTACAGTAGGTGGCTCGCCCAGCTGTATTTTTAGGGAGGGATGTCATGAGAAAGAGGTGAGTATGGGATGGCACAGGTGAGTCTTTTGTCTGCTGTTCTGCTCCTGGTGTTTTTCACACAGCGAGCTTGTGTGTACTCAGCAAAGCAGTTAGAGGCCTGTGCAACCCACTCCTATTTTTAGTCTCTTGTGAGTGTAGTATTTTGGGCATAGTTACGAGTCCACTAGTTGATGACGTAAGCAAGGTGTGTCAAGGTGCGGCACAGTCCTGTAAACAAAATAAAGGTTGGTGGCACACGCACGCCAGAGTGAGACCGAAGCACATTGTCTGTGTTTATTAGACGTGAGCTGTGAATACTACATGTCAGAGTTAAGTGCTCATCGACCTGCCAACAGAAGATGGACAGCACAGGTATCCCCACGCCACGGATGGACTGGAATTCGTCTAACCTGCCTGATGCATGGAGAAAGTTTCGCCAGCATGTAGAGCTAATGTTTTCAGGCCCTCTATATGCTCTAAAGAAGAAGAGGAGAAATGTAGCTACTTGCTACTTTGGGTCAGCAAAAGGGCTGTGACGTATGTAACACATGGACTCTTACGGCTAATGAAAGAAAACTTCTAAAGACATACTACGACAGGTTTGGAGCTTATGTAACGCCAAAAGCAAACCCCATTTGCACACTTTAAGTTTCACGAGAAGAAACAGGGGGACAGTGAAAGTTTCAACCAGTTTGTGACTGAGCTAAAGCTACGCGTAAAAGACTACCCCAACGGCGATGAGATGGTCTGAGACCGCAAAAAGTTACTCTGCTATGGTCCAACCTCACGCTTGAAAATGCTATTGATATTGTACGTTCACATGAGTTGTCGCAGCAGCAGCTAAAGACGATGGTTTTTCCTGCTGCTACCCCGGCTAGCAAGTCCGTGCACTCAGTGAACAGATGGACAAATAAAACGGAACACACACGCCATGGACGCAAAATGGCCAGCGAAGCAAATTGTGACAGTGCCACTAGGAGCAGAGTGTGGTGCATTTGGGCGAGGGCACAGCCGCACAGAGGACTGTCCAGCAAAAGGACAACAATGCAACAAATTTTACCATTTTGCTAATGTGGCAAGGTTAAGAGGGCCTGGGCGGGTATTGATCCCACACCTCCCGGGTAAGAGTCATGCACGCTTGCCAGTCACCCAAAGGGACATCCCTTTGGCCATGTAGCCAGGGCACATGATCAATTGGAGGCATAGTGACAGGACCACCACTGTCACACTCAGGTTTGCAGGACAAATACACAGCAGAAACGGGCAACATTTAAGTCCAGGAAAGTACACACTGTTTCTGACTGCACAGAGCAGAAATAGGTAAAGTGAGGCGCAAATTAAAGTTTAAAGTTGACACGGGCGCCCAGGCTAATGTGATACCAGCAGACACATTTCACAGAATATTTGGAGATGTGGCTCACCAGACAGTTGCATATCAGGATACAGGGGGCAGATGCTTAAAGTGAAAGGAGGTTGCAGGATAACATGCAGATACAAAGAGAAAACAGTCATGTTAGACTTTGATATTGTTGATGTTGAAAACGCTCCTGCTGTCTTGGGCATGAGAGCATGTCTAGATTTGGACATGGTTAAGATGGTACACATAATCCAAGCACAACCAGAAACACACACAAGCATCACTGAAGAGTTTGCAGACGTGTTCAAGGGCATTGGGCTGTTTCCTGATGAATGCGTCTGTGGCAAGACGAAGGAGGGCCCGGGCGGAGTTTGAATCCTAGTCTCCCAGGTAAGAGTCATGCATGTTTGCCATTCGACCAAAGGGATATCCCAGTGGCCAAGTAGCCAGGGCACATGATCAATTGGAGGCATAGTGACAGGACCGTCAACTGTCACACGTCCTCCACCTCAAACCTTCAGCCACACCAGTGGTGTGCCCACCTCGCCGCATCCCATATGCTCTTCGTGGCAGGCTCAAAGGTGAACTGGATGAAATGGAAAAAATGGACATTATCCAAAAGGAGACAGAACCAACTGAGTGGGTAAATGCTTTAGTGGCAGTGGAAAAGCCAAAGACTGGAAAACTCAGGATGCGCCTTGATCCTCGCCCCCTGAACAAAGCCATCCAGAGACCACACTATCCAACTCTAGACGACATCACACCGAGATTAGCTGGAGCACAATATTTCAGCGTGTTGGATGCCAGATCCGGCTACTGGACAATTAAACTAAGCCATGAATCATCCATGCTCACTACTTTCAACACTGTCTTCGGCAGATACAGGTTCAAACGACTTCCGTTCGGAATCATATCTGCACCCATGCAACAAAGCAGAGCTGGAGACCATATAGGGCATGGTAATTTACCTCTCCAGGTTCGCCCCCAGACTTTCAGAGGCAACAGCTCCCCTCAGACAGCTGTTAAAGAAGAACAATGAGTTTGTGTGGGACTCAAATCACGACACAGCTTTTCAACAGGTGAAAGACCTTCTGACACAGGAACCTGGCCCAGTACTCACATACTTTGACCACACCAAAGATGTAAAGCTGCAAGTTGACGCATCCAAATGCGGCTTGGGAGCCGCATTGCTCCAGGAAGAGAAACCAGTCGCATATGCATCCAAAGCACTGAATGAGACTGATGAAAACTATGCTCAGATAGAAAAATCGCTTTATGCAGTTCTTTTTGGATGCAAACGGTTTCGTCAAGTGGTTGTTGAATCGGACCACAAACCGCTGGAATTAAAAATGCGGAAGCCTCTGTGAAAAACACCAGGAGCAGAACAGCAGACAAAAGACTCACCTGTGCCATCCCATACTCACCTCTTTCTCATGACATCCCTCCCTAAAAATACAGCTGGGCGAGCCACCTACTGTAGTGTTGTGTTCAAACGACCCCCTAACCTCAGGAACATGCTTGTAAGGGCACTTCTCCCACTCCATCCACCTCTGTCCTGAGTCCAGTTGATCCTGGTAAATACAAATGTGGCAACTGCCAGCCGTGCAACTTCACTCGTCAAACTAAGACTTTTTACCACCCATACACTGGCAAGGTTTTAAAAGTTAAAGGTGTCATCTCCTGTAAGACCAGTAATGTTATTTATTTGTTGGAATGCTCCTGTGGCCTTGCTTACATTGGCAAGACCTCAAGACCTCTGAAGAATAGACTTTCAGAACACAGAAGCACCATTAGAAATCATCATATTAGAAAAGTCCAGTTGCCTGCCACTTTAATTTAACGAACCATCGTGTTGCTTCTCTTACTTACTGTACTGTACATGGGCATTGAGCATGTACGGCAAATACAGTTTGCTTCTGAAACGCAAACTGTATTGGATATACACTCTCAACACTATGGCACCCAGAGGCCTCAATGAAGAGTGTGGCATTAGACCCGTTCTCTGAACTGGTCCTTCTCTGCCTGTCTGTGTATTTTTGTATGCTGTGTGTTCATGTTGATACTTCTGTGCTCTGACTGCTCATCTATGTGCATTTATCCCCAGTTATTGTAAGAGGTGCCTCTTTTAGCATGTTTAATATGGTTTGATGAGTTTTCTTGATGTTTTTGTATTCAGACTGCTTCAAGTGTGTTTAACATATTTTTACAATTGAGTTTTAATGTGGAATTTACATGGTATTTATGTCTTACACTCACCAGGTGTATGTTTTTCTATACTTTATTATCAATGTGGAAGTGGCATCAGCTGTTGAAGAGCGGTGGCTTGAAATTGCACTGAACTGGAGCCCTTGCAGGGTCCAAGCGTTTCTTGACTTTTTCAGAACCCCAGTGTAACTCCAGTGTACTTCTACACTTTATATTATTTATGATTTATTTATTTTATTTATTAATGTATGATTCAAGTTATGTTTATTGTTTGATTTTGCCACTCAGTCAGTCAAAGTTTCCAAGTAAATTATGTGAAAATATAGTGTCATACAGCCTGTTGGCTCATAGTGTCATCATATCATGTTATTCAAAAATAATATACAATATAAATAAATAATGTATTTAGAATGATAAAGAAATGTATATTTTATTCATAATGTCATGTTTTAACTTAATTGTTTTAGCTTAATCTATTGTTTGTGTCCTTCTCTTCACACATTTACACAAATCGGGCCCCATTATAGCCTATTTGTCTGTTTGAAGCTGGCTGCACTAGTTACCTGCTAGGGGCTGGTGACAACATTGGGTGAAGTTTATAGTCAAATAACCTATTTTTATGATAAGATAACAGTCTTTGGTACATATAAATTACATTTTTTGATAATTGGTATTCTGACTTTAATAATGACAGACAAATATATACATACCTTCTGGATTTTTAATTTCCGATTAAATTTTCGCCTATAATTCATGTGTGTTTAAGTGTATAAATCTCAGAGATGGGCAAAGGTATTGATCAAATCTTTGCTTTACTGCATTCAATAACTGTCTGTGAACATCCATTCCAAATTTGGTGACATTCTGATCATTATTTCCAGAGATACATGTGATAAGGCAAACACTGCCCCTTTTCGAGGAGCCTAAATTTTCACTATTTTCGGTTTTGGCAAGCATCTAAATATTAACCAAAAAAAATAATTTTGCAGTAAAATATTTTTATACAACCATCCATTTCATAAACTAGACATATTAAAGATATGAAAAAACATGGTTGAGTTTTGTTCTACCTCGGGTAGGGGTATGTCAGCTTTTAGGGGCCTTAGTTCCTCTACTAGATGGATACATGAGATCCTATACTGTGTTAAACTAAAGAAGATTTGATTCTCCCGTTGTGGTTCCTTAATAGCCTTTAACAAAACTTGGCAACCTTTTATAGACCACATTGAATGACTCCGCATTAATGAAGAATCTAAAGAATTTGATTGATTAATTGAGCAGAACCAATCAAGTGTGTGTGTGTAAAAAAATCTATATTAAAAAAAAAAAAAAGTCACTTGACCGGATAGCATTTCCACCCGTCTCCAATGACCACATCGAGATCCAATTGAGATCCGATCACAGATTTTCCCGGGTAAATCAAAAATAAATAAATAGAAAAAGAAGAGATACTGGTAGCCATCTGTTAAGGTGCGCTATTGTGCACACTTTTATGGCTTTTCGAAAGTGCAAGAAGCCATCTTCAATGTCTTGAATGCCAGCGAAAGACGAGAGTACTGAATTATGCAGCTGCTTTTCTGACAGCTGTGTGCACTGTCCAGAGGACGATCTGGATGTGGGAACGCAGTGAAGACGGGTGGGAGACGACTGTGATGGGCACTTTCACAGAAGAAGACAGGGTAACACATTTCAGTGTGTGTTTACACCAGTACCTACTTTCATGTGGTCAGGCACTGTCCGATTGCAATCCGATCACTAGAAACGCATGTTAATGTCAGGAAACGGGGTGACTGAGACTGATTAGAATCTGGAGGTGACAAGTTCAAACATGTAATTATGACACAACTTAAAGTGATGTCAGGTGAAGTGGTGGAATGTCATAAGGTCAAAGGTCAACTTCACTGACACATTGTCCGTTTACACAGCTGACACTTAGAAAAGTTTGCTTAACTTTTAAACTGGTTCCACCTGAAGAAGTCCAGTATTCTTTCTCCTTTTTCCACTCTACAGGTCTCCATACCCCTGCAGTCCCATATCAGACTCCACCTCCCATACACAAGTACAGATTTAGGAAAAACCGCCTTCACCTTTTATGCCCCATACCAATGGAATCAATTTCAGGACTCATTGAAAGTTGATAGACTAATTTCACTTGAGGCTTTTAAAACCCTACTTCACACTACAGTACTGAGTGTTCAGACTTGTTCTTGCTTTATTTAGTCTGTTTACTACTATGTTTCATTTTTTATTACCTTGTTTCCATACCTGTGTATTTACTGTATTGTAATTTCTGTGTTTTGAGCTCTGCTCGCTACAGGGCGTCCTTGAAAAAAAGAGCCCGCTCTCAATGGACGTACTCTGTCAAAATAAAGGTTGAATGGAAAAAATGAAAAAAGGTTTGGTCTTCAAAGATTCTTGAAGGAAACATGTGGCTCTGTAGCTGTGTTCACCAACCAGTGTCTAACTGGTTATGGATGCTGGAGAGGTTGTGTACAGTGGCTTTGTCACCCAGCTGTTGGAAACCGGGTTGATAACAGCCATAACACAGGAAATAAAAAAAATAGAAAAAACATCATGTTTGTATGATTGCTAATTTCAGAATAAAAGCGCAGTGTCCTTTGTAAAAGGTTCTTTTTTCCCTCCCTCTCTCCTCTTTTTCCCAGGCTGCCTCAGTGAGCACTGAGCTGTGTATTCTGAGATCTCACTGTGGCAGCATTCAGTGCTTGGTTAACTATATGAGTAATGACTGAAAAAGACTAATTTATCAAATCAGCCTCAACTCATTGACTTCCTGCTTCACGTCTTTAAGACAGAAATGAGCTACGGTGCAGCTTTTCTTCCCATTTCATATCTGAGGAACATTAGTGAGACAAACAACGCACTGCAGTTTATGATTGGCTATATATCAGAAAACGGTGCAGTTTGTCCTTTCTGTCAGCATTTCTTTGTTATAAACAACACCACTACACATGCTGCCGGATGAAGCTTGTGTATTTAAATGCCAACTTTTCACACTGTTTTCAGATTATTCTACCTGGTTTTGAAAAAAAAGAGAAAGGTTTCACAAACACAGTATGTTGTGGGCTTTTTTTTCTTTTCCATAGATATACCTTTTATACTAAATAACAGCAAAAACACAAATGAGCGTTTGTTACTCAGTGATATTAGATCTGCCTCCTGCCTCGTTGTTTAACATTCACTTTCACATGCCAGGCTGTTTAAACACAATAGGGTTTCTTTGTGATGAAAAATGTGTGAGAAAGTTAAATATTGAATAGCTTTCATTCCCTACTGTGACCAAAGCTGTGTGTGGCGCGGCACGTTGCTTCAGCGTCTCTCAGAGATGTTCCTTTGGGCTCAGATTTGTGGCTTCATTTATAACTGTTGCGCTCTGACAAAAGGGCTTGAAAAATGGATTTTGGAGATAGGGGAAACTGGAGATAGTGTGGTACAGAGGCAGGTTGTAGAATGAAATGTTAAATGTTATATACAGATGTGGCCAGAAGTTTTGAGATACAATTTTCACAGACTGCTGCATCAGTATGATGAAAATGCATCAGCATATAGCTCCAGAATGTTATGAAGAGTGATCAGATGAGTTGCAAAGTTCCTCTTTGCCATGAAGATGAACTGAGGTGCAGTTTTTGCAAAGAAGAAGGCTTCAGGGAGCCCAAGAAAGTCCAGCGAGCACCAGGACCATCTCCTACAGTAGATCCAGCTGTGGGATCGGGGATCCACCAGTGTAGAGCTTAAAGGGGACCTATTATGCTATTTCAACTTTTCAGACTTATAGATATGTTTAAAATGTTGGATAATGGTTCTAGAGGCTGTGGAAGTGCCATATCATGAGGTTAATGCATTTGGAGGTAAACCCTGCTAGTTGATTGGGATTTCCCTGCACACTCAGTTGCACTGACTTTTTTTTAACATGAGCACGCATCGACGTCATGGCGTGCCGGACTCCCCTACATGGTCATGCCGAGGCAGCAGGGGAGGAGGCGAGGAGGACCTAGCATAAATGCTCTGGGTCTGCCCCGCCCCCTCCCCCGCTACTCTGCTGTCAACATTTCGCAGTGTCGGCACGCTGTGCGATGGCTCCGATAAAATGTTTGTTCGGGTGTGACGGCAAGTTAACTTTGTTTAGCCTCCCTAAAGAGCCACACAACAGGCAGAAGTGGACGAAGTTGCTTTTTCCTGGCCAGGAAAATAAAAATAGGCCAACATACGTGTTTGTTTGTCTGCGGCACTTCAGACGGGACTGTTTTGTCAACATGGGCCAATACGAAGCTGGATTAGGTAAACTGCTCCTGAAGGACGGCGCCTTTCCGACGTTACTTGGTCGTGTTGAAGAGTCAGAAGAGCAAGCTGTAAGTCAGTGTCCTAACCCTGTTTATTTTGTGTAAGAAATCTGACAAAGACAGTAGTCTGTGTAACATTTGTGTGCATACAGGGAGTTACCTGGGGCGGGGCCGCGGGGGTAGTATAGCCGTACTCTTTTGCGTCTATTTTTAGAACGGAAAATGACAGCGACGTAATTATTTTTTTAATAAAAGCGGGACATTTCAGCCTTTACATTGATCCCATCGGTGTGTTTGTAGCTTGACCAGAAGCCGAGCAGTCAAGCTGTATGTGGGAAAGTTATGAGCGGTCACATAATTGTTTACAGTGGAAACCATTCATAGTGATCACGTTAGTCCAGAGTCAATTTGATCACTATAAGCAGTATTCACTGTATTTACATCAAGATGGTGGCTCTGTTGCCCTGTATGACCACTACTATCAGGAAATCTCTACTAAAACTCCCTCAAATCCTAATAAATAATGCGTAAATTACCAATGCATTTTATGTAAGTTGAGACCAGTAAATGGTCCTGAGATGAAGGATAACTTGTGTTTACTGCAGGAAACATACAAAACACACACAAAATTGTCTGTGAACCTCATGTAAATGTCAGGGTTGTGCTGTGGCACTCTGCCTCACTTCATGCCAGACATACAAGGCGAGTGGGCCATTTTTGCAAGGGTTTATGTTAGTTTGCTCACAGCTTATGAAAGTGTAGGTGGCGCTCAGTGTACAGTAAACACACCAGTTGAGAACTAAAGTTAATGTGGCCATTTTCCTTTTCCAATTAGAGTACATCACACGAGATCCTGACAAGCCCACAACACGGACACATGGGAAGTCAAACGGAGCCTGCATCTACTGGAGATCGTCAAACACAGTTCAGCCCTCATTTGGTATCTGTTGGCACAAATATGCTGTTGTACCCATCAACAAAATCTGTTGCCACACAGCTGGCCTATTGTACACTCAAACAACACGTGAGAAGCAAGGGTGTGTATGTAATTAGGACAATAAATGAGTAGAGTATAGCATTCATCCTCCTGTAAAGTGGAAACATAAACATGCATATTTACTTACATCACAATATCAAAACCTAAATAAATTCACTTTTATTTCTTTCATTCTGTCTTTCTCATCAGGGACGCAGACAGATGTTTCACACCAGAATGTTGGCACACAGACTAGAAAAGAGGTTGAAGTGGACACAGGGCTTGAGTTTTCCTCCACACCAATCAGACCAGCAAAGCGACCACACCTTGAATTTGAGATGGAGGAGGACGAGGACGAGGAAGAGGAAGAAGAAACTCCACATGACTCAACATACGACCCCGGTGACTCCATTACAGAGCCATCTGAAATTAGGTAAGATGCCACTACAGCACATCATTTTCAACATTAGTTCTGTTCATGTAAATAATTGAGGATTCTTTATTTCCTGATAGTGGAATAGAGTCAACCACAGCCTACAATGACACAAAGTACATTGTATTTGAGAGCTGTCTGATGGATCTACTACAAACCTGTCCAGTGTGCCAGTGGGACTGTCAGGTGCAGCCACAGAGACTGGGGACATATGTGGCCTTTACTCAGCTTTGCCTCAACTGCCTATATACCAGAAAATGGCAGAGCCAGCCATTGAAAGGACACAGTCCTGTGGGAAACCTACAACTATCTGCAGCTATTTACTTTACTGGTGGATCATTCATTCAGGTGCACAAGGTATTGGAGCGACTGTAGCCTGTATAAAAAACACATGTTGTTTGTCTTATACTGAAACAGTTATTCATGTTTATCTTATATGTTTTCCAGATTTTCAAAGCCATGAATGTCAAGATATTTAAATATGACACCTTCAGGAGGCATGCTCGGAATCTACTTGAACCCGCTATAAACCACAAATGGAAGAAGGATCAGCAGACTCTGTTTCAGACTCTGAAAAAGGAAAGCAGTATCGCAGTGGGTGGAGATATGAGAGCAGACTCACCAGGTGAGGAGTCATTCTATACTGAATGACTTGCTTTACTTTTTAGCACTGTCCTTGGTAATCAGCGATGACATAATTGTACAACTAATGTATTATTTAAATTAATTATATTCATCTATAATTTTCACAGGACGGGATGACCACCCTCACATGCCGACCCAGGTATCCCCAACACCAGCTTACAAAGCTGCGATAAGCAAGATGCCTGTAACGTCTGATGGACAGAGAAGAAGACCATCATCATTTCATAAATTACTTACTATTATATTCTTTGTGTTTCAGGTCTTGTGATTCACAGGGGAAATAAAATCGACCATGAGCACATTTGTGTGTGCATGTTTTATGTTTGGTTACAGTGCACTTTGTATTGTAAATAAACTTATCTTGATGTGAGTGACTGATTGTTTTGAACTTTTGTATCATGTGTTTGTACAGATATAGGAAAGTATTTGTTTATGTGTAATAGCAACTTTAATGAGAAGATGGAAAAACTTACTCTTCCTCTGTCCTCCTCCTCAGACGTCCATAGTCTGCTCTGTATATGTTGTTCATGTTTTGTAAGGTGTATGGATTTAACCCTTGAACCTGGGATACATTTTGTTACACTGGCACCAACTGAGGACAAAAGTGTCCTCGGACAAAACGCCATAAAAATAGTATACCTTAATATTTTTTTCCAGTTTTTTTTGCATAGATCTTCTAGTCTACTTCTCCTCTATTGATCCATACTAAAATTTCAATTAATTTCAGACTTTTAACCCCTTAAATGCCAGAATATAGGGTCCTATGAAAAAAAATGGCTAAAAATGCACACAAAAAGGGGGGTATTTTCAAAATACTGAATGCAAACTGGATATGTTGGGTGGGGATTTTACCAGGCTTGGACATGTCATTGATTAGTAACACACTTGATTTGAATGGATTTTTAGTTTTTTTGTAATCCCACTTCCTAATTTTTTGTTACACTGGCACCAACTGAGGACAAAAGTGTCCACGGACAAAACGCCATAAAAATAGTATACCTTAATATTTTTTTCCAGTTTTTTTTGCATAGATCTTCTAGTCTACTTCTCCTCTATTGATCCATACTAAAATTTCAATTAATTTCAGACTTTTAACCCCTTAAATGCCAGAATATAGGGTCCTATGAAAAAAAATGGCTAAAAATGCACACAAAAAGGGGGGTATTTTCAAAATACTGAATGCAAACTGGATATGTTGGGTGGGGATTTTACCAGGCTTGGACATGTCATTGATTAGTAACACACTTGATTTGAATGGATTTTTAGTTTTTTTGTAATCCCACTTCCTAATTTTTTGTTACACTGGCACCAACTGAGGACAAAAGTGTCCTCGGAAATAACGCCATAAAAATAGTATATATGAATATCTTTTTACAGTTTTTTTTGCATAGATCTTCTATTCTACTTCTCCTCTGATGATCCATACCAAATATTCAATTAATTTCAGACTTTTAACCCCTTAAATGCCCGTGTAAAGGGTGCTAGGAAAAAAAATCGCAAAAAACACACACAAAAAGGGGGGTATTTTCAAAATACTGAATGCAAACTGGATTTGTTGGGTGGGGATTTTACCAGGCTTGGACATGTCATTGATTAGCAACAATAATGATTTGGGGGAATTTTTAGTTTTTTGGTAATGTCAGATTAAAAGAAAAGCTCCCATAGACTTCCATTATAATTTATTATAATGGAAGTCTATGGGAGCTTGACGACTATTTCCCCATTATCCTTTTAATGAGGAAATAGTGACATAAAAATACTATGAATCTCATATATATAGATAAGGTGGCCTCAGACACACAGTTACGTATGCACACACGCACCCACCCACACACACACACACACACATACACCCCTCAACAAGACTGCTCCCGTGAACGACTGTACGTTATTTCTAATTCACTCTGATCCAGGTGTCTGTTTGAAGTAAGGATCAAAGTAATAGTTTAAATGTCTATTTTTACATATAGGCCATATAGGTCATCATTTTTCACAAAAAAAAAAAAAAATTGGAATGATACACCTAACTACCCTAACTAAAAAAAGTTACACTCTTACCACCTGTGGACAAAAATGTCCACGGACAAAACACCATAAAAATAGTATACCTTAATATTTTTTTCCAGTTTTTTTTGCATAGATCTTCTAGTCTACTTCTCCTCTATTGATCCATACCAATTATTCAATTAATTTCACACTTTTAACCCCTTAAATGCCAGAATATAGGGTCCTACGAAAAAAAATGGCTAAAAACTGCTCCCATGACCTAACAACAATATGACCCGCAGCAGGGCAAAATGTAAACACACCACCACTGAGTTCATTCAGCTTATTCAGGGATGGCACATACACACACACACACCAGCCTTGGTCTGACGTTTTGTCCATGGACTTTTTTGTTTGTGGACATTTTTGTCCTCAAGTGGTAAATGTGTACGTAAACTGAGGATGAGCTGGAGAATGGAGTCTGGAGTCCTCTCCTTCCTCCACCTCCCATGAAGAGATCTCCAGTGCTGAATGCCCTTCCCCCCCGGCCTGACAGCTCAGTCTGACAGCTCAGTGGTTAGTGAGGAACGCCCTCAGTGGTTAATGAGGAACGCCCTCAGTGGTTAATGAGGAACGCCCTCAGTGGTTAATGAGGAACGCCCTCAGTGGTTAGTGAGGAACGCCCTCAGTGGTTAATGAGGAACGCCCTCGTGTGGATTGAATTGAATTGAATTGAATTGAGGAACGCCCTCGTGTGGATGTGGAAGGACAGGCAGGTCAGACAGGTGCTTCCCAAGCTGTGTTTACATTTTGCCCTGCTGTGATTTATGGCTCTATTGTTGTTGTTAGGTCATGGGAGCGGGCATGAGGGGTGGAGGGGGGTGGGGGGGCAGTGGCCTATATGTAAAAATAGACATTTAAATTATTACTTTGATCCTTACTTCAAACAGACACCTGGATCAGAGTGAATTAGAAATAACATACAGTCGCTCACGGGAGCAGTCTTGTTGAGGGGTGTGTGTGTGTGTGTGTGTGGGTGCGTGTGGGTGCGTGTGTGCATACGTAACTGTGTGTCTGAGGCCACCTTATCTATATATATGAGATTCATAGTATTTTTATGTCACTATTTCCTCATTAAAAGGATAATGGGGAAATAGTCGTCAAGCTCCCATAGACTTCCATTATAATAAATTATAATGGAAGTCTATGGGAGCTTTTCTTTTAATCTGACATTACCAAAAAACTAAAAATTCCCCCAAATCATTATTGTTGCTAATCAATGACATGTCCAAGCCTGGTAAAATCCCCACCCAACAAATCCAGTTTGCATTCAGTATTTTGAAAATACCCCCCTTTTTGTGTGTGTTTTTTGCGATTTTTTTTCCTAGCACCCTTTACACGGGCATTTAAGGGGTTAAAAGTCTGAAATTAATTGAATATTTGGTATGGATCATCAGAGGAGAAGTAGAATAGAAGATCTATGCAAAAAAAACTGTAAAAAAATATTCATATATACTATTTTTATGGCGTTATTTCCGAGGACACTTTTGTCCTCAGTTGGTGCCAGTGTAACAAAAAATTAGGAAGTGGGATTACAAAAAAACTAAAAATCCATTCAAATCAAGTGTGTTACTAATCAATGACATGTCCAAGCCTGGTAAAATCCCCACCCAACATATCCAGTTTGCATTCAGTATTTTGAAAATACCCCCCTTTTTGTGTGCATTTTTAGCCATTTTTTTTCATAGGACCCTATATTCTGGCATTTAAGGGGTTAAAAGTCTGAAATTAATTGAAATTTTAGTATGGATCAATAGAGGAGAGGTAGACTAGAAGATCTATGCAAAAAAAACTGGAAAAAAATATTAAGGTATACTATTTTTATGGCGTTTTGTCCGAGGACACTTTTGTCCTCAGTTGGTGCCAGTGTAACAAAAAATTAGGAAGTGGGATTACAAAAAAACTAAAAATCCATTCAAATCAAGTGTGTTACTAATCAATGACATGTCCAAGCCTGGTAAAATCCCCACCCAACATATCCAGTTTGCATTCAGTATTTTGAAAATACCCCCCTTTTTGTGTGCATTTTTAGCCATTTTTTTTCATAGGACCCTATATTCTGGCATTTAAGGGGTTAAAAGTCTGAAATTAATTGAATATTTGGTATGGATCAATAGAGGAGAAGTAGACTAGAAGATCTATGCAAAAAAAACTGGAAAAAAATATTAAGGTATACTATTTTTATGGCGTTTTGTCCGAGGACACTTTTGTCCTCAAGTGGTAAGAGTGTAACTTTTTTTAGTTAGGGTAGTTGGGTGTATCGTTCCAAATTTTTTTTTTTTTTTTTTTTTTTTTTGTAATAAATGATGATCGTTTACCAAATTTGATGGCAATAACTCTAACTACTGCAAGACAATCAAGAGTTGAAAAATGCAAAAGGACACTTTTGTCCCTTTCAGACACACAATTTGGTTGTAGGCCTGGATGGTCAGTCATGCATGTTGGAGGATTTGGCTCTTGGTTAATTCTTCTTACAACCTTTTGTGACAAATAGCATACTATAATATATATACTTTAATCAGGTGTTTAACAGTGAACTGGCATTTTCCATACAAGATACAACAATTCAAATTTGCTACGTTACATTTGGTATTTCTTTACAGCAGACGTTTTCAACCTCTGTCGGCATTTCAGCACAATTCCCACATGTGCACCTAGTAAAATGGAAATATGTAAGTGACAGGACAGTAGTTCTGTAATTTGTAGAAATGGCTTTCATTTACACAAACGAAATCCATCCTTAGGCCGCACAGGCTAACGTAATTACTTACCATTCAGAGACGTCTTGAAGTAACCTCTGTTCATGAGGAACTTCAGGCCGTTCAATCTCTGCCTCTGGATCAGATTCGGGATCCAACACATAGGGCAGTATTTCATTTGTTGACATTTTCGGAGTTCGCTGTTTGTTTACTGTCACCTCGTGCACCGGCAAAATGAGGAGGTGGGGCTCGGCAACGCTCGGCAGCCCTTCGGGAGTCGGCGGGGCCGACCAATCACAGCGGAGTGGGCTCGGCCGGGGGCGGACACGGGTGAGGGTCGGGGGTGGAGTAAATTACACAGACCGTTTTCGGAGGATGCAGAAAATACAAGGTAGAGATGCAGTTACAAGCGCAGCATCCCGAAGATCTGTAGAGCTGTCTGTGCGGGCAAACGTGTGTAGCTGCCATAGAGGAGTCCAAAATCAAATACAAGGGCCCGGAAATGAGTATAATAGGTCCCCTTTAATGCTGAGGAATGGCAGCTGCACGCATAGTGAGGCTAAGACCTTTTGGAGGATACCTGGGTGTCAAGAAGAGCAGCAATGAAGCCACTTGTCTCCAAGGAAACCAGACTGATGTTCTGCAGATGATCCAGCAACTGGAATGCTGAGGTACAGTCTCCTGATCAGTCCCCTTCCCCATCGTTTGGGACATCCAGAGAAGAAGAGGTGAGCGCTCCCATCAGTCCTGTGTCATAGCAACAGTAAATCATCCTGACATCATTCCAGCCAGCAATGCTATGTGGGGTCCATATGGGGCCCACAATTGTAGTCCAAGTGGGCCCCATGTGGCTTGCACCAGGATCCATATAGGCCCATATGGACCCCACATAGCATTGCTGGCTCCATAAATAAAGAACGGTACCAAAACATCCCCCGAGAACAACTTCTCCCAACCATCTAAGACACTTGTTAAACTTGATGTTATTGTCAATAACAGGCTTTAACACTTATAAAATCTGTTTGTAATTACACTCCAGTTACCATGGTAACATCTTACAAAAGATCTAAAACCCTTAGCCTCGGCTGTACGGTGATATCTTAGTACTTTTTGTATACACATTGTCATACTTTCAACCATTCAGTGATCTCTAGTTAGGGCCCGAGCGGCGACTGCTGTCGCCCAGCGAAAGCCCTATTGTTTCTGCTATGTTTATTATTATTCTTTCTTTCTTTCTTTCATTCTTTTTCTCTCAAAAGGATCGCATTTTTGGAGGCTTCAACATGCCCCAAAACGCGTAAATTTTGGCATGCACATCAGGACTGGCGAAAAATTTGATATTTTAAAGTCGTTGGAAATGGGCGTGGCCAAATGGCTAAATAGCGCCCCCTAGAAAATTTCAAAACATCAGCCCCGCCTTTGTGTGTCACCTAGACGCATGAAATTTGGTGGGCTTATAGAACATGGCAAGACGCACAAAAAAGCCTCTTATGTCATGGTGAAATCACAACAGGAAGTCGGCCATTTTGATTTGAATTTTGGACCTGTTTGATCTATCTCCTCCTAGGGATTTTGTCCGATTGACTTCAAATTGGCTAGAGACCACCGAGATGCCACTCTGATCAAAAGTTGTGCTCCGCAGGTCTCTAGGTCAAAGGGCGTGGCTTCTGGTGCCTTGAGGATTTTGGCGACTTTTCGTTTGCTCGCCATTTCACCTTCGAACAGCTCTCACACCCACATACTTTATCCGATCAACTTCAAACTTGCTGGACATGATGACGGCTCCGCCCTGAACGTCCCCATATATTAATTTCCTACGTCACTCATAGCGCCCCCCGGTGGTAACAGGAAGTGGCCAGGTTTTACCTTAACGTGTGCTGATGGCACATAGTTGACCCCATCAACTTCATTCCACTTCTAAAACATGCAGACTAAGGTGGTGAAGCTACATCATGAACGCTGTGAAGCTACGAGTAATGGCGTCCGTGTGGGGGCGTGGCTACGATTCCTCGCCATGAACATACGTTTGGCTTTTTGATGGCTTTAATGAACTCGTATCAACATGAAAATTGGTACACAGGTCCAGGGTCACGACCTCAACGTCTCCATATGCTCATAGGCGATCTCACTCATTCGACCCCTAGTGGAAACAGGAAGTGGCATATTTTACATCAACATTGTCCGATATTCACGAAACTTCACATGTGTGATGAGGGGCTGACCCTGAACACACCTGCACGCATCCCATTACTGCCCCCTAGTGGACGAACCATTAACTGCTCATAACTCCCTCATGCTTTGTCCGATTCACTCCAAACTTCACATGAGTGATGAGGGGCCGCCCCTGAACGCACCCGCCCACAACTGCTTAGCGCCACCTGGTGGATGAACAAAACATTGCAGCCCAGGCATGCCTCAGGCCCCGCGGTCGCATGGGTGAGCGAGGGCCCGTCATCGCCGCTTGCGGCTTTAATTCTTTACTAAATCTGTGTTTGTTTGTTTGTTTTTTCTTTGTAGTTTGAATTACACTGTCATGAAGTGTTTTATTTTTTAATCTCTTTTTTTCATTCAGATGACTCATAGAGTTGTTATTGTAAACTGAGCATTGTTTGGAATTGAGAAGGACCTATCAAGTGGGAAGTAAAGAGTGACAAGTGGCAATCACTTCCTACCACTGTGATTGGTTACACTTGCAGCATTTTCTCAAAACAGCATCTGGAGCAGGACCACACATTTACACACATCATTTGATTTGCTCATTCAAAACAGCAACACATTCAATGTAACACTGATCACTGCCGTCTTTAGGGCTTTGTAAATAGTTATTTATTTATTTATTTTCATTGTACAGTTCAGGCTTCACACAACATTCATTCATTCTCTGCAACAGAAAATACTGTGCCGTGAATCTGGTGTGAGTAAGTGTGTATGGAGCTGGTGTGTGTGTGTGTTTGTGGGGGGGGGGGGGGGGGGGGGGGGGGGGTGAGACAGACTGACAGATGCCCCCACAGGATGGCAGACACTATAGGTCACATATACTGCAACATGACATAATGTACTGCCCTCGTTCCACTGTACATTCATCCTCGCACAGACATATACACACACAAACATACATATATACTATATACATATCCATGTTTGCAAAGTTCTGGTAGAAACTCAGAATGATCAGTGTTCAATTTCTCCGTAAGTGTTTTCAGGTCTGTATTTTTGCTTTTTTCAAATGTCTATTGTAGAATTGAAACCAAAAGGTAAAAGCAGAAATGGTTTTTATTGTTTGCACTCCCCGGTCCCTTTGTGCAAGATATGATCTCAAAAGTTACAGTTTTGATGATTTGGCCTCAGCTTTCTCTTTCACTGTGAAAGCAATTGAAAAAAAACAAACAATAACTTCATTTTGTTTTGTCTTTTATGCCTTTCGCTTCCTTTTTTGTTGTTGTTTATTCTTTGTCTCGTTTCCACCGGCCTCCTCTGACTGGAAGATGCAGCACGGTGTCTGTGCTGAGCGCAGCAGATGACTCACTCAGGCTGATGTCTCTGAATGAGCTCGGCTGACTAAATGGACAAGAGGCTCTTGAGAAAATGAACACAGAGGAAATGTAAAACGGAGGGGGGGGGAAGGGGGGGTCGGTGGTTTTTACGTCCTTCCGACCCCCCCACGTCTACTGGCTTTAGGCAGAAGGAGGTGTTGTGGCTGGCACTCGCACCTCAAAGGGCGCTCCCTCTCTCCGTCTCTCTGTCCCTCTGTGGAGGCTTCATTTTGTCCCCGCTGGACACGAGGGTACGGCCAAAGCGACACAGAGGGAAATGTGATGTGACAGCAGCGGCAGCAGCTGTGGGGAGGAAAGGGTGGTGTAGGCCCGTGCTTCTCAAAGTAGTAGTAGGGTCCGGGGACCCCCAGGGGCCCTTGAGATGGGTTCAAGGGGGTCCCCAACTTCTTCTCAAAATGTTACCACTTTCTTTTCCGGAAACCTCTCTAAATTTTTCCAACGAATTCAAGTCATTGATCCTAATATGAACGTACATTGACTAAAAAAGTAATACTATTCGGTCGCATAAAAAAATATTTGTGTATTTCTGGTGTTTCAAATGGTGTAACTCCGGTTCGCCTGCATCACTTTTAGTCGCGTTTTTTGCTCCCCCCAAACATTGGGTGACCATCAGGACAACGAGTTAGGGCTCAAACATGACCGGAATTCTCCTTTAAGTAGCAGGTTCCGCATGGCTGCCCCCCATCCAGGTCCACTGCTGATGAAGATGGTTCAAAACACTGTTGAACGTGTTAAAGTCCATTCAACCAGGAGGATGGGAACAAGAATATTAAGGGCATCCAAAACACTTAGGTTAGGGAATAAGCCTGAGCATATGTTTGGACCTGTGGCTCATTTGCTTTGCTCCAATTTAGGAGCTAAAACCATAAAGTTGTTGCATTTCTCTTTTGGGTGGTTTGTGTTAACACAGTAACAGTCTGAAGAGGTCCAAGGTTGTGAACAAAAGCCATGGACGAACCAACTGTTCTATCATTGGTCAGAAACCTTACGCAGTAGGAAGAGGAGGAGTTGGAACATCATGAGTGTGGCTAGTTTTTTCTTTCTTCTTTAAGTTAAGTTAGTTGTGTTGGTTGCTGAGCTGATTGTGTTCTCATTGCCAACAAACTGCTCCAGGGCTTGAAAGGAAGCAAGCCGATCGAGACCAGCCCGTCTAAGCGATCTCGGCCCGCTTGTTTTATCCCACATCTGAGTGCAATTGCTGTGTTCACATATGACCAAACCAACCAGGTCTTTGGGGTTAAATGTTCCTTGTTTTGGAACAACTGCTAAGACAGGTGACAGTTTAAAACCCTGAAATATGACAACTTTGAAAAGATCAAAAGATGAATGGTTGTGGTTAAGGACAGGATCTAGTGCTGAATCCAACAATGACTGACAATGGATAAATCTAGTGAGAATCAACAATATAATTAAATACTTTATTAATGATGTGGGTGTGCTGCTCTAAAATGTGAAAAGACAAAAGCCATTGAAACATATGACTGTTTTGTATGTAGGGTCTGGGAGTTGTTAGGTGTGGTGGTAGGGATTGGGGGTGTGTGTTTACAGTGACTTGTATTTGTGTATCTGTGTTCAAATTTGAAACATCAGGATTGGGGTTTGCTGGTGTGTATTTACAGTGCAAATGTGTTATTCGCCCGAAACACGTGTTTCACATTAGCTGGCCTTCCTTCATCGTCCATCATCACCTTCATCATCCTCCCTCTGAGTGCAGACAAAAAAAACCTACCAGCTAAAACAGGAAGCACTAAAAACCTCTCATAACCTCCTCCAACCTTTTTTCACGGTCACGTCTCCATTTCCACACAACTGAATCAGACAAAAAACACACACAACAGGACCAAACCGTACGTCTACACAAATAGGGAAAATGTAACGTGGATGTGCATTTGGCTCGTCCTCCGTCTACATTCCTGCCATCATGGCTGACCTCAGAGTAGAGTTTACCTCTAGATCATGGTAGAGTTAACTTAATGCTTTCAGTGTGTGCTCTCTGATAGTACAGATACAAAGTGGAGGAGGCATTGTTGACTGTTTGATCGGAATGGTTTTCTGGCGTATCCACTCAGTCTGTTCTGTATTTTTATTCTCATGTTATTTGCTACTTTTTTTGTGCATTAAGCTTTTAACTAACATCACTTATTTTTGTAAGTATGAAAATATCCATTCCTTTTCATTTTTTTAACCCTTCAAATATCAGTTTCTTTGCACAATACACTCATTGGTAAACAACCTCAAAAATGAACATTCTATATTCTCAGGGCTACTGTTTTTTCTTGTGTTATTGAGATCACACCTCATCATACATCCCCCTATTGGAAAGTAAGAACATTACATACAATTGCTCCCTTGGCCAAAAATGGACCAATGACAAAATGTGGTAGAAAACATTAAAAACTACATTTTTAAGTGTTGAGTCGAGCTTACTGTAGAATGAATGGCACAATACCAAAATTGTATGATTTATTACTGTAAATTTTACTATTGTTTTAATGGGTTTTAATTGGAGTCGATGGAGCCAAGTTGTGACATAAACATCAAAGATGCAGATTGTATAGTATAGTATTGATATACTTAAAGAGCTGAAGTTGAAAATTTAAAAAAAAGAAAGAAATCAGAGACCAGAGAGATGATCCAGACCCTTGGGAAACATCATTCCATACATTAACAGAGCTAAAATGGCAAGGGGAGAAAAAAAAGAGACAAACTGGACACCAATGGCCATGGAGACCAGAGGGTTTCATAACCCTTCATGGTGGACGGGAATGTTTTGTGCGTGAACCTGAAACTGTCTTTGGAACTCTCAGTCAACCTAACTGCACTTACAGCACTCGTGATAATCCATGCTTTTTCACTCGGCATTTCTCTGTCACACTGTCCACAGTGTAGATGTCATTACGATTGTATTTTCGCGGGGGTTACTGCTCGGCTAGATAACATATCTTGTTACACGAGGGAAGCTCAGGGGAGTTGCTAGAAAGAATGTATGGGGAGGATTAAGAGAGCTTTCTGAGGCTGACCATCTTTCCCCCCATGTGTCAGGGAAGGAAGTGGAATGATTAGTTAGCTTGCTCTGCACCTCCTCAGTTAGCCGTGCAGCTGGCACTGAAGAAATGCCCTCAAGTGTGGGTGGACATTTTATAGTTATTTCTCCACAGCGATAAGCAGGGGTCAGCAGAATCCAAACCTAATGTGCGATTTTTGTATTATTGTCATTATCACTGTCAGTATTATCTTCATGGCTGCATCACTGCAAAGTCCACAAAAATGGGGCCATTGAGGGTGTTACAGCCTTGGACTGAACTCACACCTACAGGAGGTGTGTTGGTGCTCACAACTCTTCTGCTCTCTACTTTATTTAATGGACTTTTGGATTTTTTCTTCATTCTCGCCACAGGCTAAATCTGCCCGGGTAACAAGGTGGTCGAGGTTAAAGAACATGTCATCACAAAATCATAGATAAGTTGGGTCGTGACCCCACCGGAGCGGCAGCCGAGGCAAATCATCCACCGCGGAGACCTCCACCGCCCATTTACTTCCTGCACTGTCACTGAACATTACCTTTCAACTTGCTCTGAGCAGTGTGATGTGTTCAGTTCTACTAACATTAAGCAGCAATGCAACCTGGTGCAATGCAGTTAAGTCGGTGAGCTTGTAGATGGAGTATACTGTGCATTTCTAAGACAAAACCCTACCCCTAACCTCCACTGTTTCTATTCACCAGAGTGAAGTTTGTTTTCAGACATGGAGACAACTCAGAGTTGACCTCTGGGGCAGAGCACAGGGTGACCAAATTTCAGGCTGTCAGATTTCATTTTTTCTCACTTTTTCACAGGAGTAAAGGCTGTATACGTCCATTATGTTTTGCTTTGTGCTCTTATTACACATAGATTGCACAGACCTGCTGTAAACCAGCCCCCTAAACCGGCCTTATTTCCCTGCTTATGAACCAGCCTGCCACACCAGTGCTCCCATTAAGCTGGTCTCCTCTCACCTTCTCTCTGCTGACTATACAAACAAACTTGCATTGCCTAAACTCTGTAGCTTACAGCATTAGAAGCAGCTGTGAGGCTGCCATCTATCTCTTTGCTTGCTTCACTCTGCCTAGTGTTGCTGAAATTTCCCAAATTTTCAATCAATTTTCAAACTCGCTTTTATAAAGTAGCATACAAATAACTTCAGACCACTCTAATAACAAAAACAAATCTTGATTTGTTCAAGAATCACAAAATTATTCTTTTAACTCTTATCATTAGTGTGTGTTATGGCTCAAGCCAAAACACTCCTAGATTACAATGTTCACTTTTGGATTGGATATTTACGTTCATAAATCGTTCAGACATGAACTCATCCATGGTCAGAGAGAAGCAGGTATCTGTTTTCACTGTCACTTCAAGTGTAACAGTGAGCTTTCGTAAGAATGAACCATTATCCATCTTTGAGCGTGGTTGTCTGAATGTAGGTGATCAAAACAAGAAAATTATACATTTCACACAAATTTTACTTTGTATATTATTAGATAAAGTCATTATTAAGGCAACATGATTAGAAAATACCCAGTCCAATCCTGTTTTCCTTCCCGGTATTAAATTGACTGACCATTTCCCAGGATTCACGAAAAAATGGGTCTCAGGGAGCAACACTAACCTAACCCCTACCAGAAGGACTTGGCAGCTCAGGGTAGTTGTAGTTCACTGGGATATCATATCATCAATATGGACCAAGAGCCACATGCTAGGTTTTGAGAGTCTTTGCTAATGTTCTTGTTGGCCTTATAAGGTCGTATTCTTTTCCTTTTTGAAGTATAATCAAATATATGATGGAGTTGTCTTCCTTGGTGATTTTAATATGCATGTATTCTGGCCTTTTAATCCCTTCTCCAATGACCTTATTGAATCTTTTAGCTGCCCTGAGCTAAGCTACATGAGCAAAGACATTAGTATTCATTTTGATCAATGGATCATTGCAACAGTGATTGAATATAATATTTTAACAGTTGTGATTGCTAACTTTTTCTTTTTACTCAGTGCATGATGACAAGAACTGAGACAAACTCCCCAGTATTTTGTAGTAGGATAAGGTTTAATACAACCAATGTTTCAACAGATGTAACTTCATTAATGAGGGTAAATTACTCAGGGACTAGGGGTTTTTTACATTGTACATAACCAGCATAATAAACTGCCTGAGGCTAATCCTTAGAGGCAAAACACCCAGACACACGTTCTATTTCTTGCTTACACAGGGGTTTACTCACAAAAACCCATTTTAGAAAAAAGAAAAAGAAAAAGAAAGACAGAAAAAAGAAGCTTGATTTAGGCCTATTAGTGTTTTGGAATTAAAAGTTCTTATAGCAACATCTGTTTTCCCAGCATTACCTGAGGGTCTGACTCTCTCAGAAAACACAATTACTTCCATCCCTTAATTTACATGAGATTTACATGGAATATTAACTACATACCTCAGAGTGAGTTGTTTGTGTAACACAGGTTCAATCCAAACTGAAACAGTTCATCCATGTGTGATGCTCTTGACTAAGTCTGACCAGTGCAGGATGGTGTCTCTTGAGTGGGTTAAGTGTGTGGGTTGCAAATCAGTCTTTCTAATGCATAATTGGTCTATGTTGGTCACTATGCACACTGTTTGTACAACACTTGCTTTATTCAGTCCCATCAGAATTTCAGTAGCCTACAAGTCTACAACTTCCTGGTAAAATTTAGGAGGGGGGAACTTTACAGGAACGTCCACTCGCTCGACCCTCTAGGCTGCTGTGTCTCCACTGGAGGACCTGTGTAGGACCCACCAGACTCTTGAGGTGAAGCAATCCCTATGCAACAGTTTCAATTGTAGCGTAAACGTTGTGCGACAGTTTTCATTTTCTTTTACTGCGCTTTCCACCAATTATTTTTCTTCTATTGAGTTTAAATGCTGCTAATGTTGATGCGACATCACATCCCACTCTGAGTATACCCAACCAACACTGAGTAAACATCAAGCCCCACCCAAGAGTTTTTGGGGCTGCTACCTATCCTGAGGCAGGGCCACATAAAGTTACCCCAAAGTTTCCTGCAGTGGAAACGGGGCTTATGTCTGAAGGCCAAAATAGGTGAAAATTTTTGCACATGTGAATGGTTAACATGGGAATTCACATGTGATTCACGTAAAATTGTGAACAATCACACGTCATATGTGAAGTTCATGTGGTTTTTCTGTAAGGGTAAGCCTTTTTTTTACTTTATCTTGTGATCAAACCCAACAATGCAATGCATGAAATCTAAATGGATGTTCAGTGAAATTACATCAAATGAGTGGAATAAAACACAATTTCAGCAACATCTGGCACGAGAATTTCCTCCGGGATGAAGAAAACTCACTCCTGGCTTCTAATTGTCAGACTCAATCAGGTTGCCAAGCTTCAAAACAGATCTAATTGAAGTCATAGGTAGACATCACATGCTCTGCACTTCCATCATGCACCCTGCTGTATGTACAGGTAGTCTTCAGCTCGCAGTCTCTGCCTGGTGACTGGTCTGCTCTGTCTTCTGTCACAGCTGGACAGTGGACTTATTGGGAGCAATGGACGTATGGATCAGAGCACCACATTGGTTTTAAAGTTAGCGGTTGTTTTGTTGTTGTCTGGACATGAAAAAGGGGAACACACATTTGCATATTTACACTTCATATATTTTTCTAATAAATGTATCTATACAGAGTTAAATAATGCATCAGTGAGATGGCTACTCTGAATATAATGCCTGCAAATAAGATAAGGGAGCACAGACTGAGAGAGTAAATTGGAGAGAATGAAAAATTTTAATTACACTATAACAGTAGCTCAGGGGTAATGATTTGACTTTGCTGGCTGCAATATGTACGACATGATACAGTTTTTACAATCTGCCGCGCTGCAGCCATGTCAGCAGCACTTTATCACTCCCGGGGCGTCACATACAGACGCTCGGTCGGGCCTAAGGCAAACCGGCCCCCCAACCTCAATAACCAGACAGATGTTTTTATTTATTTATTTGATTTGATTTTTTTTTTTTTTTAACCAACCCTCTGAAATGACCCACTGGAGTCCATACTGAGTACTGACAGCAGCGTACGTACATCTTTCACCATACTGTCATAATGATATGGCTCAGTAAGGTTTAGAAAAATAGCATTATTTTGATTTTTTTTAAGTATTTCCTGAACAAAATTTAACAATTTTTTTGTTGTCATGGTTACAATGATAACTCATTGTGAAACACTCATGTGAAATAGAAAAGAAAAGTCTTTGAACTTTGTGCTACATCGGCGTACCTTTCGCTCAGCTTCTACCATTACTGCCGCCACTAGATGTCGCCTGGTAACAAAATGTAACCATGGGTCAGTGCAGTAGGTAGACAGGTCGTGGTCTGGGTGGACAACACATGAAAAACATGAATGCCTGGAATCTGGTACGTTGGCCGTGGTTCCAAAACATGCAAAGAGGTACTAAAAGGTGACGTGAAAACACTCAAGACCACTGATTGGTCAGAGAGAATCGTCACTGCATCATCAATGCATGGCATGCATGGAACATCCTCCACATATCAAACCAATGCCCGCCATTTTAAAACAGCCAAGTTGTCACAGCAACTGCAAATTTCCGTTACGTTTATCTGGTCTAGAGTATGGTGCAACATCCAACTCTCATCCAGGAATCCAGACCACCAGATGATCCACTACAATTATGTTTTGAGACCCCATCTCACTCCACAAAAGCTGGCCAAGTTTCCTCCCAACCACTCACCCAATGGTACATACTGTACCCAGGGTACCCCACATACTTTCACATAATGTGGGACTTTACTGAAATCAACACCTTTTGGCGATCAGTTCTATCTCTGTTGTCCTCCATTATCGGTAAAACTCTCCCTTTTACACCAACGTTGATTTTGTTAAATAACGATTCTGACTGTCATCTTTCAGCTTCCAACCGCCGCATTCTCCTAGCTGGCATTCACTACAGCAAAAAGAATGGTAGCCATCAGATGGTAGCAACCCAATATACTAAACATCCCACAATGACTTATATCTGGATATCTTAAACTTGGAGATTTCAGTTGCAAAAATACATGGTGCCAAACAGGGGAATGTAGCGGTATTGGAAAAGGGAAGAGAACAGTCAAGATGACATATTATCATGGAGAATTGAGGATATGTACATGATTGCCTTACCCTCTGCCTTCCAAGCTTCCCCTTGTTGTTTTCTTTCTTTTTTTCTGCTTGCTTGTTGGTTTGTTTTTCTTTTTTCTTTTTTGTCCTTGTCGTGTTCTGTATGATTGGTAGTTGTTTGTGGTTTTGTTGTGTGTATGTTTAATAATGATCTGTATGGACTGTTTGGTAACTTTTACACCAAAGCAAATAAAAAAAGTTGATCACAAAAAAAGTTTATTTTGGGGAAATGGCAGCCCGACATACCACGCCCTGGTTGATTGAGGGAAGTTGTTGTTGGTCTGTACGTGTGTCGCATTGAAGATGACGTCAAGGAAGTTTTGACTTTGCTATGATGACCACCTACTCAAAATGTGGTACTATCCTGTAATGCAAAACAACCCCCAGAGTAGTACCTGGCACCAGAGTTGAGTCGAGCTGGTGCCACAAAGTGGAAAAGCTGCTACACCAGTGACACTCTGCTTGTCATTATTTTTCACATGGAGTGTATTTGCTGTTACAGTGTAGCTCTCCTATCAGATCATCGCACATGTCATGCTGAGGAACCTGTGACCAACTGTCCATATGTGGTGACCTTAAAGTGAAAACCTTTGCTTCTGATGCTTCATGACAGCAATTGTAGCAGCAGGAAACATCATGTCATGTTCAGAGTTGACTCATCACACTCATCCTCAGCAGGATGGAAACCTTCTTCCTTACTGCAGCTTGTGGTCCAGGTTCGGCTCCTTTAAGCAAAGTGTGTGTGAGCCATCTTCCTCACTCAATGTAAAAAAAGGGAGTATTTTCACACCTCTCCGTGCTTTCTAATGACACAATAACAACTGCTGAATTACAGCGCTGTTGTTAAAGGAATAGCTCTATGTGAAAATGGGTGAGCCATCAACAGCTTGTTTATGATTCACAGACTGAAGTGTGCTTGTTGTATTCTTTTTTATTTCCCTCGTAGTTTGACAGAATAAATTCATATCCTGACTAAATACATTTTTAAATCTATTGAAGCTTTCAAATGATTTTTTTTTCATTATTATTTGCTTTATTTTTGTTTCATCCAGCCAGTGGGATTGCAGACTCCCCAGAGCCAAATCAGTGATTTATTCTGTTGTTTTTTTGAGGTCGATGCAGCCTTTAAAAAAAAAAAAAACTGTACCAACATACCAAAGTATATTAATGCTTAAGTATTAAAATGTGTTCTAATGGGCTCTGTGGTTTTATATGCATGGCACAGAGGCTTTCTTTAACAAGAGTTTCCCTAATGGTTCGCAATGTTTCCAATGTATTTCTGTATTTATCATAAATGAATTCAGACTACTCACTTCTCTGTCAGAATGTAGAGTCTAACTGCTGGTTTGCTGTCACTACTACATCTATTACTGTGGCTGCTACTGCTGGTGTTGACAGTTGTGTGCATGTTGTTGCAACTGCCACAATTATATCTGCAGAGGTGACAGCAAACACATGCTGAAAAAAAGTGGAGAAATTCAATTTAACTGGTTTAATTATTTCTGTTGATATTTTTAGAGTAGAAGCTGTTCCACCTTTACATCTTTTTTTTTTTTAAGCACTCTCCCTAATGGCTCTCCCATGATATTTTAGTAAAATAATTGAAAGTTTACAACATTTATGGAATGAAATTGTGGATGGAAAACTTTTTATTTTTATTTGGCAAAATGGGTGCTAAATAGAAATGAAGCGGTGGGTTGGTGTACATTTTTTATTACATTTTTCCAAGGCCTTGTCTTCTTCTTTTTTCATCTGACCCACTGACTGGATATTGAATTTAAGTTTCTGGCAGGTCATTGTCCCCAAACCACTGCAAGTGTGTGGGTGAAGCAGTTCATCTAGCTGGAAGGGTGGACAAGGACAAAGGGTGGAGTGGTGCTGCTATGCTAACCCAAGTAACTTCTACAACAATGACAAGAAGAGATCTAGAAATGTGACCAGTAGGCAGAGTAGGACAATGTGCATGTATGCCTACTTTGGTAGGTAATTTTATCAGAAAACAAACCTGAATCATACTTCCATTGTAAAGTGTGAGATTAATTGCAAATATGAATCATATATTGTATCTATATTGATTGAAATTGAGATAAAGACAATAATGTTAATAGATTACAAATTAAAATTTGTATTTCTGAATTGATTTTAAAACCCAAATAATGACCTGGGTCAATTTGACCTGAGGGATAACAGAGCATCCCAAAAGTGACGACAATACAAGCCTGCAGTTGTTACTCAGTAGTTATTTGACCTCCTTGCTGGACACCTGAGAGGAGCCAGAACTAAATCATCTCCATCTGACACACCTTCAAGTCCACCACCAAACCAAGAGACCGCTAGAAAACTACTAGCATTTAGAAAACATAATGGGGCTTTTTCCCCCCAGTATATCATCTGCGTTATATTTAATCAGTTAGCTCTGACCCACACCTTTTGTTAATTCCTGAATCCAGCTTTTTTTCCCCAAACCTGTACTGTGAGTAAATGAGTGGTATTTTCAATATGGATAAGAACATATATTATTTATATTTTGTATATTACAAATGATATAATTGTCACTTAAATAGAGACCTGACCATAGTTCTGGTGAAACAACTTTTGCAACAACTACAGAACTACAGACAAAGCTACTGTCATTGTTAGAAAAATATGTATACCTACATTTTCCATTGGTTAGCCTATATAATGATGGTTGTAGACACTTTACTTTTGAGCTAATCCGCTGTCACCATGTTGGTTGTGTTTGACTGCACGAAGAGAAAGAGTAAACACATATATTTAGCTGTAAACATGTTTATTTCTGCTGTAAAGTTAGACATTTTAACATGGGAGTCTACGGGGACAGACGCACTGTTGGAGCCAGATTCATGTTTACTTCATGTTTCGGCTTCAAAGGCTGAGGAATAAAGGTTGCAGTGAAGTTTTTTTTTGAAAATCCCTCAGCTTAGGAAGTTGTTTTAAACAAGGCTCTTGTTTTAGAGGGCAGCTTAGGTCTCAGTGGGTGAAAGGTTGGTAAGGAAGAGCTTTTTAACCCAGTATGTCACTGCTAAGGTCAAACCTTTGAACATCTCCTTTACCCATTTGTTGGATTTGGTAATTGATGATTTTTATTTCCAGTGATGCTTTCTGCTGCAGATTTATTATATACATTTTATTCTTTTTTTCTTTTCTTTTTTGTGACCGATACCTACCCTCCCTGGAAAGTAGCCTGTCATCTTTATTGAAAAGGTTTTACTGTGTGAGCCAGGGAGGGATGTGCTACACCATAGTGAGACAAGGAGGAGGTTAAGGATTGCTGGAGAAGTTGGGAGTGGAGGAAGACAGATGTTGAACTACAGAAATAGTGCATGAGTGAGGGAGAGAGCAGGAAGTATAAATAGTGGTCTTTCTAATATGTGCTCATGAACACCGTTGCCAGGCTCCCGGGTTATTGTCAGGTTATTGGAGGTATTTGGATGTTTCATAGTGTGTGTTTTGGACGATTGAAAAGTGAGCACTATTTGCCGCCATTATATGAAAATCTGTTGCCAGCCGGAACCCCCCACCCCCACCCCCACCGGAACTCCAAAAGTGTTTTGATGACTCTGAAAGTTCTCCGAACCCCCTTGGCATGACGATGAGTTGAAAATTGGCGTATTATCAATTTTGGGTGAAGTATCCCTTTAAAGGCTCTGAGGTTGTGGTTTACCGTGATGGTGAGAAAGAGATAGAGATGTTAGAGATATAGTTATTAGAGATTGCATTATTAACAGTAACAAAATACACATTACATTTGTAACATGTAGGCATCCGAGTGACATACATCTAGGTTTAGTGAGTGGAGAAATGGTGACCCTTTTTCTGTGAAGTAGTTGATGTTGAGTGATTGTTTAACTCTCCAGTTGATTAAGATTGTTTGTTTTCTTGGTCACGACAAGAGCTACCAGGAAGGATTTGGAGTGGAAATTTGGGAGGTCTATTGTTGACAGGTCGCCAATTAAACACAGGTTGGGGGATAATGAGATCTTGTGGTCCAAAATGACGGAGAGTTTCTGTGTGATTGTTAACCAAAAGTGCTGGACAGGTGAACATAGCCAGAGAGCATGGAGGTAGGTGTCTGCAATGTTCTGAATGCATATGTCTGTCTGAGTGAAGCCCATTCTAAACATCTTTTGTTGGGTAATGTGTACTCTGTAGGAGTATTTTAAATTGGATGAGTATTATCTTGGCATTTCTTGTTATTGTAAATGCGTTCTTGGAAATCTGTTTCCAGAAGTCAAGATCTAGGGATGCACCCACATGGTTTTCCCACTTTCAAGTTGGGAGATGTATAGAGCCGGTCCATGACAGTATGTAGAACTTAGACAGGTTCAAAGAAAACTTTGTAATGAATCCAACAAATTCTGGTGGCTACAATGTACTTTGACATCCTGGAATTCTGTTTTTGCTTGTTTTTTGTCAATTGTAAATCTTGGAGGAAATTGCCATGTCTTACTTCAAAAGTACGGAACATGTCAGTGGTTTGTTGGCTCTGAAGAGGTGGTGGAGGTCCCATGTGCTGAGGTGGAGAGTTCTTTTGTTGCTCTCCATGTCTGGATTGTGCCAAATTGGGGAGAGTAAGCTAGGTTGTAATTGGGAGTTTGTGATTTCTAGGGTTTTCCACCAGGCAGACGGTCTTGGGGCAATCATTGGATTTTTGAAACAGCTATGGCATTTGAGTGTAGTGGTGATGAATGGAAGGTCAGAGACTTTTATGCTGTCAAAGTCTGCCTGTTCTTGTTTGGGCCAGGAGTTGTAGTCTTCGTTTGGATGTAACCATTTGAGTAGGTATTGTAATTGGTCTGCTGGGAGCATCTAAGCCGCCTTCCAATTTGTTTTTTTGTTTTTTCTTAGAGTACATAGGCTGATTTTTGCTGATTTGTTCTTTGAGTAGAATTGTATGATTGTGGAATCTATGACTTGAACCATTTTGTTGTTGGTTTGAATGGAATCATAGCGAATAAATGATTTATTTGTGGTAGAATTTCCATTTTAACTGTAGCTATTCATCCCATGAGAGCAATGGGGAGATGGCCCTAGCATTTCAGTTCACCACTTTTTATTCCTGTGCTTGTATTATACCTCTCTCCTTTTTTATAGCACTTGAGATGTACAGTGTTTCCAAATGGCCAGCCCTTGACCAAGGTTATTACCAACTAAACAATTCCTTGTCATTTGTTGAGTTTGGTCCTTCTCTGCTCTCTCCTTCATGTTGTATGCCTGAATCCTCCTCTCCTGATAACAAATGTAGTAAAGATGTGTAGATAAGGAGACAGGGACATCATGTGCTTGGTAGTTTAAGAGACACATGCACAAAGCCAGGAGACCTGTAGGCATGTGGAGAATTCCCAGCAAATACACAGAGCCGGTTTTGTACGAGTGTAGCTGTTCCAGGTAACTGGCACTGACTGTGCCTGTTTAGAAACTTTGAAATCTCACTCACTGATAGTGTATCATGATATCTTTGTGGCAGCGCGATTCCATGGATAGCAGTGATTCCAGTATTCAATTAAAAGCAGCAGAACCACATGTTAGATTCACATGGTATACGGAGCAGGTAGTAGAGTATATTGACGGAGACTCACCTGCATTCCTCACACAGTGGGTTACCGGGGTCAGAGTTTAGAGTCCAGACATCAAGTCTATGGGTTTCCCATGGCTATAAATTCACTCTCTCTCACACACATACACAGTTATCTGGAAGGCCAAACCATTTAGACCCTCAGGTGTCGTAAATCTTGCTCCGAGGCTCCCCGACAAGCCAGACACCGGGATTACAATTCTACATCCATCGCTCACACTAAAGCCCCTAATTCCCCGTTACACAAAGCAGAAACAACCCTCCCCTGCAAGTGCTCCAAAAAGTCACGGGATGAAAAAAAAAAAAAAGTACTTTAGAAAGTATTTTGTAAAGGAGCCAACAGCCTGCAGTGACTTTGCAGTGCTTTGATGAATA
This sequence comes from Trachurus trachurus, assembly GCF_905171665.1. Classification (NCBI taxonomy): domain Eukaryota; kingdom Metazoa; phylum Chordata; class Actinopteri; order Carangiformes; family Carangidae; genus Trachurus; species Trachurus trachurus. Next base: position 33,558,729 of record NC_139894.1, read on the forward strand.
GAAGCTGCTGCAGCACAGCTTCACACATCATCCCAGTGAATCCTACTCAAAGCTGTCCCTGATGTGCCTATTAACACTGTTAATTACCAGTAATTAGCTTACCCCCACACCTGAACATATGCCCCGCTGACACGCGGCACTCCTTCACTCTGATGGAGGGAGCAGGGAGGAACATACCATGGCAGAAGCTTTCAAACTTTTTGTTCGCTGCCAGAAAAGTGTTCGTCTGCTGTTCTTGCTCATTTTGCGCTTTGGGTTTTTGGGGATTGGTGTAAATAAAACATTCTTCTTTGTGTATTTATATCAACATTACTCACTGATGTATGCCTCAGATTTTCTCTTCTATCTCAAGCATGGAGGTAGAATTTTCGAGAAATACTGTATTGTTCCTCTGTTCTGATTTGTTCGTTTATGGAGTTTATTGAACCCTCAGCCTCCTAATTCATGTATTCTTACTTTTCTTTGTCCTTTTGTTTTGTTTTATTTATTTTTTTTACCTTCTTTCCCCCTTATTTGCGCTCAAAACTCACTGGTTGTGTCATTATGCAACCTGATGATTGACATCTGCCAGTGATTTTATTTTCCCCTCTTTTCCTTTTTCTCAGATTAAAATGCATCCAAAGTAGGCGAACAGGCAATCTGTAAGTAACTTCAAAGAGAAATAGAACACAGAGCACCGATAAAATTTGATATTACAGGCAGATTTTGATTAACAAAGGATTAAGGTCCAGGATCCAATCAAATAGGTACCGGTCCCAACCGGCGAGTTGCTGGATCTTGTTCCAGCACAAATTATGCCCCAACCCCCCCGACCACGTGCATTTGTTCTCAAAGAAGCCGGCGAAAAATCAATCCATGGAGTGGTGAATATTGTTATATATCAATTAGTGTTGTGATATGTGGTGTCTTATCTGTGATAAACAATATATTACAGATTACACACTCTTAAAAATGTTGGGTTTCCCAACCCAGCGCTGGTTATATTGGACAGAACACACGCTGGGTTAAATTTAACCCAAGAAATTGGATTGGTTCCCTTAATACAACCCAATTGGGTTGTTCATATAACCCAATTAAGGGTTCACATTGACTACACTGCTGGGTTCTTTAAACCCAGCAAGTTGGGTTGCTAACGTACCAATCGATCCCTGAAGCTAGTACTCAACAGTGTGTCACAAACTTACAACTTAACAATTGTGGCAGGGTAGGGTTCTATTGTAACATTAACTCAAATAGAGACTAACTTTAGATCTTGTAGCAACTCCTGTACCTCATACTGTACACCGCTTGACTACAGGAGGAATGCTGTTTATTATCCTCAGAACACACACAAAAAACTGCACAAAGGAAGGGAGGTCACTAACCAAACACATAACTCCACTTATGGTGTCAAAGTGCTTATTTCCATACCAGTAATTGTAAACTAAGTAGAACATTGAATTAGTAAATTAGTGTGTAGAACAGTATCACTAAAGATTGTCTAGCTGTAGCAGATAACATCTTTGGTGATATTTAACTATTTCACTGCCAAAGACGAGTTATCTCGTCTTAGCGAATCCAAGCGTAGTCTGCCAAAGACGAGATAACTCGTCTTAGCGTTTTTTTAATGGCAACGCCATGTTGAATGTCTTGCCCTACTCCTCTGTGAAGATCAGACTTGTATCATCAAAATAAAGTGCAGAAAAACACATTTGGATTGACATATAAAAAATATATAGCGTATTTCTCCCCCCTCACGGAGCGGAGCGGGTGTCTGACTGCAGCGGCGCCGCTCCGTGACTCTGGCCGCCGGTGAGAGCTTCGGGGGCGGCGGCGGGGCTCATGGCGGCTCGGCAGCTCGGCAGCTCGGCGAAGCTCCGTGCAGCTCCGTGATACAAAGCACAAACGTTAGTAACAACAACCCCGCTGATCGCTCGTCGTTAGTCGTCAAGAGCGTTTGGAAAGTCGCCAGATTTTGCGAGAAATCACTCAGATAGCAGCTGGAAAATCCCTTGATCTAGTGTGGATGAGGAGCGGACGGCGCCGGGGAACGTGACGAGAGCTAAAGATGGTGGGAGTGTCTGTGAGCAGACGGTCTGTGGCTGAGTTCAGGGGGCACGTCAGCCAGAGCTGTAGGCTGTGTGTAGGTGTGTGTGTGTGTGTGTGTGTGTGAGAGACAGAGAGAGTGAGTGAGACCACTGCCTGCTGACCAGAGGAAGCTGGATCTGATCTAAAGCGCCGTGTTTCGGCTACAAAAACCTGTCGAACTGATCCGCGCACGCACACACACACAGACACACACGCACGCGCAAGCACACACACACGCACACGTACATGCACACGCACATGTCACGTACGCACACACACTAAAAAAAAGGAAAGAAAAAGTTGTAATTCAAAGAAAAGAAAGAAAAGACGCTGGAGTAGTGTGTGTCAGTAGCTAAATGTTTTGTCTTTTGTCATCAAAAGTCATTTGTCAGTGTTGATTTAGTTGTTGTTTACAAGAGAACAACTGTACAGATGTTGAGGCATCACTAAGGCAAAATATAAAGGAGCCAATTGTACTGGTTCACCTAAAAATGACAGCCGACACAAAAACCTCTTTTTCTCAAGATTTTGGTGCCAAAATGGCATTTTGGGCTAAACTAACCTATATTCAACCGCCAATTTCACAAGACTGGAACAAGATAGAAACAAACAGGTTTTTTAGCTGGAAAGTAGAGACCCTAATCTTTCCTTTGATGGGTTGAATGTGTATGTAGTAACAGTACATAATATATGGTGGGTCTACGGAAATCAGTCAAAACAAAAAAAAAAGTTCTCTCTTGTTTCCAGAGGTACTGACATCCAAAATGTTATTTACTCAGTTATCCTCCTTCATCTCGTGGTGTTGCTTCTAACAGATGGTAACTTTTAGGCTTGGGCAGCCAAATTTTGCACATTATCCAATGCCAATAGATTTTTATTTTTTTTCTCATGTTTGAGACATCACTTTTAAGCCCCCCTACGCCTACATGAGGAACACACCACATGTGCTTTACGATTAATTTTTCAATCACCCCCACCAAAGAGATATCTAAACTGTAGAGAAATAATCATCTGAAAACGACTTTCACATTCAGGGTTATAAACTGATTTAAGCACATAAGCTCACAAAGCTTTACACAACCACTTCATCACAGCGCCAGTTACACACATGCTCACACATGCACATGCATATGGATAATTATTCTCTCTCTCTCTCTCACACACACACACACACACACACTTCTGCACCAGACACACACTCATGGTCAGCCAGAGAAACAGATTTTTTTTAAAGAAGGTAGCAGGGGAGGTTGCTAGGAAACCATTGTTGAATTGCGTGCAGCGTTAGCGTGTTAGCGCCGGCTGCCTTGCCTCCAGGTATGGCTGGGATTTGAGATTTCAGTGGTGAGGTGCAAGCGGCTGAGAAGATAAGGCCGGAGAAAGCGCCGCTTAGTGTGGGGAATAGCCGGGATCAAGCTGAAGGGAGAAAACAGTCGGCGAGCTTGATCATATTTTGCCTGTCCAGATGTGTTTTTTTTTTTTTTTTTGCTGCTGCTGCTGCTGCTGCTGCTGCTGCTGCTGCTGCTGCTGCTGCTGCTGCTGCTGCTTTCAGCTTCATGTGAGTGTCTGCATTCGCTGTAGCCGCAGCACAGATAGCCTTCCTTCACGAAAGCCCAGGAAATAATTAGACAAACCTCGGGGGGATTTGTGGGAGTGTAAAGACGAAATTGGTGGTTTTGGAATGTGGTCGAAGAGGTGAATAATGTTTGCCAAGATGTGCACACACATACACACAGTCTACACAAAGGAGCAACATCAAAATAAAAAGTGAATTTAAGCAAAAAGGATTAAAGGTTTTGGCTGGCAGGGTAAATTGAGAGACAGATTGGTGTAATGCCTCTTTAGGGTGATTTTTCTTTACTGTGAAACGCCATTGACTTAGACCAGGACCAGGACCAGGAACAGAAGTCGCTCTGGGGAAGAGTGGAGGTGGAAAATTCAGTTCTGACAAACACTGACCTCTCACACTGATCCTGTGATTCCCTGTCCGTCCACGGCCTTCTGTCCGTTTTAGTTTGTCTGCCCACTCAGCCGTCATCAACAGCCTGCTGTATTTCAGAGCCCGTCCACACGGATTCGACTTTCAGTGAATCCACTTATTTTTTAAATTGTTTCGGTATTCCATCCAGACGGAAACAGAATTTTGGGGGTGTTTTTTGGAAACGGGTCCCAGAGTGGGAAAATCTTGAAACACCGCCCCAGCGTTTTCATGTAGACACCCAAAACTTATCTTTTGTGGAACAATGATGTCATACCTCCTACCGCTCTAACCTGTAACCTGAGCAGCACCACTAGACGTATACAGTCTATGGACGTATACAACTGTTGACAACTGTCAGTCCCTCAGACACTGTGGCCGAATTGCGTCCGTTAAATCATCACCAATCGGTACATTTGCACTGACATGGCTCCCAGTCAACATTTAGACACGTAAATAAAAAAAATTCATTCATTCATTCATTCATATACCCACACAAACATATTCCAAATAGGAATAACAGTACTATAGAGAAAAGAAAAAAAAACTACAGAAAACAAAGCACATGCAGACAAACAAATAGCACGCTTCCAGTCCCTTCCAAACCCCTCCACTCCTTTAATGGTCTACATAACTACAAACTTCATAAGCAAACTCAAAAGAAATATCAGAAGGACAAAAACGTGTCAAATAATTTTCCATTGGAGCCCAAATTTCAACATAACCCACGTCATTATTTTCCAGCCTGAAGGCCACTTTCTCTAAATTCACTGCCTCCATCGCCTTGGTGACCCATTCCCACTTTGATGAAGTTTTGGAACAGATCCAGTTGTTGATGATCAACTTCCTTGTGATTATGCATAAAGAGAGGAACACCTTCTTGTCCTTAGGTGGAACTTAATTAAAATTATGTAAATCTCCTAATATACATTACTCTGGTGTAAGTGGAATAGTTATGTTAATATGGTTCATAGCCTGTTTTGTTGTACCAAACCAAATGTATTTTATTTTATGGCAATCCCAGAGTAATTGAAACAAAGTTCTATCAATATTACTACATTTTGGACATTTACTGTCTTCTTGTAAGCCTATTGTAAATAGTTTTGATGGTGTGTAGTATAATCTGTTGAGTATTTTGAATTGTCTTTTTTATACATCAAAAAGGTTGCCTTGCAATTGTCCATATACCGTTCCAGTTTGAATACAGCGGGGAAGCTTTCCTTCTTCTTCTCTGTTATTACATGTGACAGCATTTCAGAACAAGCAAAGACGAAAAGAATGTTTTGGGTGAAACTCCGTTTCTGTGTGGACAAGGCCTCAATAAAACTCTTGAACTGCTTCTTGGCGGTCCTCATTTGGGTCCGGAATATGACAAAAGAGGGCTGTGGCGGGTGGATGGATGACAGAGGAGAGTGGTGTTCAATCCCTTTTGTGAATTAAAAGTGCTTTTCTTGTTTCTACTCTCAACACAGTCAATGATTATTTAATCAAGGACCTCTTATAAAAAAGAGGAGAAAACAAAACAAACAAAAAACAACCTGTATTGATGTGTTTTAATCAGATTTGACTGACTAAACAATTTCTCAGTTATAGATAAGATACACTGTTTCTTCATTTTTGTTAAGGTTTTTAAGTTTATCAGTAAACACAAGATACAGAACAAGAAAAGCAGAGAGCTTCTACACCGGAGTCATCAATACACAGCTATCGTTCGGTACACACAGATTTATTAAATTATTGTTCTTCTTACAATGTTCCTTATTTCTCCTGAGATTAACAATCCAGTTTTGTCTTGTATTTTTCTCAAAGGCTAAAGTCATCCTGGCCATGCAGCATAACAATAATATGAAAAAGTCAGAGGAAGGATCTATATAGTTAGTCACGTCTCCAAACAAAACATCAATATACAAACCCAATATCCTTGACATTAAAATGTCAGAAAGTTACATTCTGGTCTTAGTTATATTGTATTTTGGCTTTGTGGGGGCAAGTAGCCTTTCCTAATGGGATGTATTGACTTCAGCACTAATGATGTTATTAAATTAACATCCAGTTCCCTACTAATTACATGAAAATAGATCATGTGAGCGAAGGAGTCATGGGTTATAACAAGCGTTGGTACTTTCATACAGTTATTAAAGGTCATAGTCAATAGTGAGCACACAGAGCTGGGATGTAGGCAGAGTCAACACATGACACTAATGATACCAGAACCATGTGATGATGGTTTAAAGCTGCATTAAAAAAGCCATTTATACACTTTCCCAGGGAGGCACAGAGGCGCATTGGGAGATTTGGATGTGAAAACACAAGAGTATGTGCCCACATCAAGATGCAGACTCTGTAACACACTCGCAGACAGAGAGAGTTTTGGCACAACACAATATCCCATTTCATGGCTTGGCTGGGAAAAGCCTCAAAAACAGGCAATGTGTGAAAACTCAGCCTTTTCCACCTCACAAGCGTATCTGCTTGTGCCTGTACTCTGAAATGTTTAACACCCCATGTAACAATGTAAATTGGACACCCTTTGGGGGTGGCAGAGGCAGGGAGAGAGTAAGGAGGGATGGATTTGAAGTGTGTGTGTATGTGTGTGTCTGAGAAAGAGAGGATGGGGTCAGGAGAGAGAACAGCAGGGTATTTACATACCAAAGGCAACCACTGTTGCAGTAAACAGTTCCTTTCCATCTTCCTCCAGCCCTAGGGAAAAACCTCAGCGATTGTTGGCTTATGTTTTTTCTTGTTTTGTTTTTTTTGTTTTTTTGCAGACACCTCTTCTAATTGAGAGCCCTTTTTGGTGAGTTGAGGCCTGTCCATCCGGGAAGCAGCAACAGAATGCAGACCGTCCTCTGAGGGGCCTCCAGCACCCCAAGGAGCCCGTCTGACAAGCCTGTAAGCCTTCTTCTCCTCAGACCCCGGCTATCTGAATCCACCAATTACCAACACTTCTACTGCCGGCTCCCTCTGCCTCTATTTTTCATTTTTCTCTCCATTTAGCCTCCTCGTTTTTATTCCTGCTCTTGCCACTTCCTCTTTCTTCTTCACTTCGCCTCCATCCCTCGATATACGCCACCGTTTTTCCCCCCCCGATTCTCCCTTTGCCTCCTTTCATTTTGCACCTCCGTCCATTTCCTCCCAATTTCCTTCCTCATTTTCTCTCATTGCCTCTGTCATTTTCACCGCACCGCTATCCTGTTGTTTTGTGGGGTGGTGGAGCCCCATCTGCACCCCATTAGGCTGGGAGGCGAGGCTTTTCCGTGCCAATGCTAGGTGGGAACGGTATGGCAATGACCTCTGTCGGCAGGGATTAAGGAGATAGAGCGATGCAAACATGTCCTGAAAAGAAAAGGACTCCACTTAGTTCACCTCAGCAACAGTGATTCAGCACTTAAGAGTCAGATTGGTACACCAGCTGGCTGATGTAGTACTGGACTTTATCAAAAATTCTGATATTTGTCAGTTGCTGTTGTCCAGCACGGGGAAAAAAAAAAAAAAAGGATATACTATATTCATTTTAGGGGTTTCCCTATAGCAGCCAAGCCAGGGGAATCAATCTGGTGTGGTGTGGGAGGATTTCACTCAGCGGCTTCAGGAGTGGTAAGCCATAAAAGCTGCTATGCAACCTGCTCGGTTCGCCTTAAAGGCCTACATCTACTTTATGGGAGTTCTAAAAACCAAAGACCAAAAAAACCTCAGGCTCATGTTTAAAGGCCTTACTTATGTTCCAATTAGTTTGCAGTGGTGGTTTACAGCTTCTCTTTTAAGTGAGATTTATCGCACCACACACCGATATCCAGTGCATGCTGAATATTTGACTGAACAACTTCCCCAAAATATATGTATACTGATTATTAAATACTAACAGGAGACGGTATGCAGCCTTGCTTTAGATTAGAACTGTTTCCAAATAATGTTTAACAACTAAATTTGGTCTGTATGTTATTGAGTTGTTTAAATACGAATTCTAATTGTGATGATGCTCATTTGCATCACTCATCAGCATCACCCCGCGCATCACCTCTTCCACCTGCTGCGTTCCCGGAGGAGATACAAGTCTATCTGCCTTTTTTTCCCTCCGATCTCAGAATCAAAGTCGGCCCAGCCAGACGTTTCTTCTCTGGAGAAATGTCTGGTGAGCGAGACTTATTGGGAGGCATACTTCTGTGCCAGTACTTAAAGGGATAGTTCAACACTTTGACAAACTGGCCCATAGCCATAATCCCTATAGTTTTAGGAGTAGGTTTGTCACCTTTAATTGTCAGTGCAAGCTATTTTTAGAACGGCGGAGCAGAGCCGCGAGCTGCTCAGAGCTACGCTACAGAAGCTAATGGGATTTCTGGGGTTTCCCACATCAAACTCATCAAATCAGTCAGGGGCAGTTTTTCAGCAAGCAGACTCTGCATTTGCCTCTAAAACAACTCTGTCTCGTAATGCTCCGCAGTTCTAAAAATAGCTTTACATCACTGGTTTTCAAATATATGTTTGAGCCAGATGATGGATTTTAGTCACTGGACGTCTGGATCTGAAGTTATCAGACAGATACTACAAAGAGTTAATGTTAACAGCTCAGGAGTGACTTTTAAAGTGGAACTCCTTCATTTGTTCACTTGTTTTAATCCCCTGCTCCATTTGTTATGGAGAGGAGTACGCCTCTGTGGATAATTTAGATGCTGGTAAAGACCTCCTGAACATCTGGTTCATACGTTATCAGAGAAACGATCACAATAAAGTTTGGCAGAAAACTGAGCTCCTTAAAGAAGCCCTTCACATGACAGGAGGAACTCTTAGGAAGACTATGACGTTAAGCCTCTCCTTTAAAGTGTCAGGGTCGCAGGGAGAAATGTTGCATCTCAATAGTTTTTTGCTTGAGCCTGGCTGATGTGCTGAGCAGTGGTGAGATGGATGGAAAAAATGAAATCAGAGAGCAGTAAAAGAACAGAGAAGAAAACAAGAGACAGAACGGAACATATATTTAGAGAGAGGCTCAGATTAGATATTGATTCTCGGGGCCAGAACTGATATTTTGTATTAAAGCTTCTGTTATTTTGGGCTAATATTCAATACTGTTGGATCCAACCGTCTTATACCAGGAACAAGATTAAAAATTCTCGTTTCTCGGCTCCGCTGGCTGCATTGTTCCAACAATACATATACAGTCTATGTAGGATGAGAGGAATAATGCTGCGGGTTTAGACTTTCTGTGAACCTCATCATTAGAAATGTGCATGTGCTCAGTGAGGGATGTGACAGTCACCTTGTTAAGCGTGGATATTATAGCTGGATTCCTTTTCCTTGAAAACTGGACAATTTAAAGGTTGACTAGGTCAGCAAAAATCTAAAGCCAGAGTTTTTACAATCTGTACAGTGCACAGCACCCTTTGTCATTAGACCCACAAACCTCATAAAGCATCTGAGGAAGGAACTCTCTTCTATATTGTCGGGTGTACAGAATAGAGTAACATAATACACAGTATGAACTATCACAGTGTCAGAATTATATTGCAACATTAATGAAAAAGAAAATTGTCCGACAGGCGAACAGATAGGAAATGAAACACATGACCCTTCCTCCGCCATGAGACCTGGAGAGACAGACTACTCAAACACACAAAAAGCAAATGAAGCACATTGTTGTTCAGAATGGCTGCAAAGGAATCATTTAACACTGAACTACCAAAAAGAAGAAGAAGAAGTCTCATGTTCGTTTTTTATTTGCTGGTTTTACAGCAAGAAACAGAAACAGTCTGATCATTATTGTTTAAGGGATATTTCACCTAAAACCACCTGGCAACAGACTTTCCTATAATGGCGGCGGTTAGAGTTCACTTTTGAATCGTAGTGCCTATTGTTGTAAACCATGGATGGGTCAGTACAGACAAGCAGTATGGAGGTATTTGGATGTTTCATAGTGTGTGTTTTTGGACATTTCAAAAGTGAGCTCTATCTGCCGCCATTATATGAAAATCCGTTGCCAGCCGGACCCCTCCTGGAACTCCAAAAGCATTTTGATAACTCTGAAAGTTCTCCAAACCCTTCCTTGGCATGACGGTGAGTAGAAAATTGGTGAATTATTGATTTTGGGTGAAGTATCCCTTTTAAAACTGCTCTGAGATTACCTGAGTGCTAATTTAAGAGACTTGAACTCCTTCATCCAGAAAGCAGAATGCATCTCGGCCTCCCCAGGTCTTTTTCTTGCAGGTGAATCACTGTTGGCCTCAGGGTGTCGATACGCCCGTCTGCTTGTAAAACAAAATCATGTAGTATCCCCTCTGCACTCAGAGTTTGAAATTCTGTTATGCTGTTTTTTTTTCTTATGTGGTATTTCTCTTGTGTGGATGAGATATGTTTGTTCTGTGTACAAGTCAAGCTGCTGCTCATAACCAACTGCCCCTTGTGGGATTAATATAATTCTTTCAATTGAATTGAATAACCATTGATGCAAAATAAACTGAGGTGGTGAATGAGTTTAAATATTGATTGATGACCCTAGATCCACAACCTAAGTTCCATGCATACATAAAGAAGTTGTTGAAAACTGTTTAAACAGTTTGAGCCTCATCAGGTCATGTTGCCCATTTATATTTGCATGAGACAAGCCTCTCTCTCCTTTTTCCTGCTGCATCACTGCCTGGGGCCAGGACACTGATTCAGCAACCAGGCCTCTACTCACTCTACGCCTTGGACATTTTAGATGAGAAGGTATGAAAATACAAATTACAGATTTTTCTCAAATGTCATACACTTCTCCTTTTTTTAAGCTTGTTTTTTATGGGCTGGCACTAGAAGCAGTGTCTCAGTTAAGTTGACCATTAGGACCGCTAGTGTTTGGAGGAATCACCTCACCAAGGAGATTAGCCTGCTGAACTCATTTCGATCCCTCTTACAAACACATTTATCAGTGTGCTGTGTAAAACCTGAAAATACAGTGGATGTTCCCTGACAAGGCCGACTGAACGTACAAATCTTTAACTGCACTGCAGCCAGCACAAACCACCTTTCTAACGGCCAGAATACCTACTGACATCAGACTCTGGTTGACAGTTGAAAAGCGAACAGGCTGCATTCACACCTGGGTCAAATGCTTCTTCAGATGCAAGTGATTGTATACAGCAACTACTGCATTTGGACACTATCATTTTCACCAACAACAATGGCTTGTGAGGAGTCTCAAACCACGGAGGTGCCCAACATTTACAGGAGCACCAACCAGGGGATCAGACCAGAGGTGTAGTGGTCAGGGGACGCAGGGGAATGCTGTCCGCCAACGATTTTCAGCATGTAAAAGAAACAAATAAATAAAAGCACTAAAGAAATTGACAGACTTGCCTGATAAGCCAATTTACAGTGGCCATCACTCCCTTGAAATACAGGATCGTCCCGTAGCTTATTAAAAAATTAAATAGTGTTTGTCCAATATTTCCGAGTGGCTTTGAATGCAGCATTATACCACCCACAGACCCATGCCAAAACTTGCTGCCATTGGTGGTTTAATCCCAAACAAGGGGAGAAATTCAAACACTACAACATTCAACACTTTAGTGTCAGTGACAGTGAGCTGAGACGGTGAGTGTTTTCTGAGGTGGACGGTGGCCTGTCAGATCTACGGTAGCTTCAGAAGAAAATAAATGTCTGATTCACAACGAAGCCTTTTTTTTTTTTTTTTTAAATATATCCTTTCGGCTTCATTTTGATAGCACATAGTAGAGATAGACAGAAAAGGGGGAGGCAGAGAGAGGGGGAATGACATGCAGGAAAGGGCTGCCACGCCTGTGACGTTTTTTTGTTGTTTTTGTTTTCATCAAGGATACAATGGCATTTATTAAATACATATATACAAATTATAGTGCTGATGTGAGTGTGTGTCTAGGCACCATTCATCCTATTAACTGTTTTTTCTACCACTTAAAGAAGTTTAGAAACATTACTTTAAGGTAAAAAAAAAAAAAAAAAAAACTATTTTTTTTTCATTAATTTTCATACATTATTGCTTTAAATTAGCAATAACATAAATAAATGAGGGAAACAGCCACACAAATAAGTGAGAGACCTTGAGGACCCATCAAGAGCTAAAACATCTGGAATAACAGGGGCCAGGAGGGTGGACAGGTCCCAGGACGGCCAGCGGTCCAGCAGAGAGGGGACTGTGTGAAAAGAGAGGGCATGGAGGGTAAAGTCACCTAATAGAGAGATTTAGAAGGACAGATAGAGAGATAGCCACACAGCTTGAACACTAATGCTCGAATAAACAGAGGGTTGGAGGGAGGCAGCAGGGCAACACAGACCCATGTAGGCTACTAGGTTTAATACATTCAGTGAGACTGAGCTCAAGTCTCCAGTGGGAGAGTGGTAACAGGTAAAAAGCCTGAAGTAATAAAATAATAATAAAGTGACTCAAAGTTCAGGCATAAGGATGAGTTTTTAACTTTGCATTTAAATGCCTCGACAGAGTCAGACAGTCTGATGTCAGCAGGGAGGTTGTTCCAGAGAAACGGGGCATGATAGAAAAACACCGTGCAGCCCGCAGACTTCTTTTTAACTCTGGGGACAGACGGGAACCCTGTATGAGAGCGAAGAGCACAGGATGAAATCTGAGGTTTTAAGAGATCAGACGGGAATGAAGGGACACAGAAGTTTAGGATCCTCAAAAGCACCTCAAAGTCTGATCTGACAGGGATAAGGAGGCGATGCAGGGACGGCAGAGATGATAAAATAAATGAGATGTGGTGAGTTTGATTTTGTTAAAATTACAATTATGATATCTGAGTGACAAAAAAATGACTGAATTGACGGTGTGTCGCATAGGTGCATAGTGGTCTTGGTGATGAGTTTAATGACCTGATGAAAAAAGGTGGTAAAATCAAATGTAACACCAGGGCCTAGTATTTCAAAAGTGATCTGACAGAATTATCCTGGTCGGATTTGATTAAACCATGATCTGATCTGAAGTTAAGGCAGAGACGAAGAGGCTATAAAACAGTGGATATATTTTTTGAGTGTCACAACGCTCCAAAACGGCTCGTTTCACTACCAGAATTTGATCCATTCAGTCTGATTATGTTCGGAAAGTCTAGAAGAGCCGCCTGATTATTATATTTCATTCCTGTTCTAGTTAGCCAAGAGTTAAAGCAAAAGTTAGCCGGCTAGCTAGGCGGAAGTCTGTAGTGCGCCCACTTCCGGTTTCTTCCCGAATTTCTCCCGAGTTTCTTTTAAAAAATCAAATACAAATACAAATAGTGTACTGGCTGTACACCCCTAATAACCGTATCCGGTCGGATCAGGATCACAGTGATCCACCCTGCCATGGTTTTGAGATACTCAGACAAAGTCAGCATAATCACCTTGCACGTGACTGAGAAAAGGGGGATTTCATTATTCAGATCAGTCTGATCCAGCCTGATCATTGACCAGCATCTCTGTTCTATCTGACCTCTGGATCAGTAGATATTGCCACTAGCTTTATGGAGTTATAGTTAAAGCTCTCTTGAACTTAAACTATAACTTCATAATTTGAGAATCAACATCAGATCCAACAGGAAGGCACAGTGGAATATCATCAGCATAGTGGTGACAATTAATTTCAAGATAGTAGATAATTCATAGACAGATCATAGATTCTGATGCCGTTAAGGACACCTCACCTCTCCTCCCCCACAGCTGGCTAACCAGCTCAGGTCAGTGTGATGTGATGTTAGAGTTGCACCACAATCACAATCCTCATATCCATTGTGCAGTATTGACTATTGATTTTTGTGCATTTGGCTGATGCAATCAAATTGCCACTTTCTGCTCAGCCAGATCATCACTCAGAGAGCAGTGGAACAGCAGCACTGTTGTATCTCAAACACTACCATTATGTATTACTATCAGAAAGTGCAGTGGTGCAGGGAGACACCTGCTACTCCCTCATATTTGCATACAGTTGAATTTACACTTGATTGTATTGAAACAAATGTATGCATAATAATTAGTACAGATCACATTACAAATGACGTCTGACTTCATCCAGTCAGATGCATCACAATCAGTTGCCAGTGATAAAGCATATTGGAGCTCAGACGTAGTGTATTAGACATACAAAAACATTAAGTAACACTAATAATAATATATAATAAGTACACACTATTAATCATTAGTTAAGTATTAATAAATACTGAATTATTCATTTATAACGCATGAATACTAATTAAAATGTTGTTTATACAGTTAGTGCTTATCAATGATGAGTAAAACATAATGACATACTAATGAGTATTCATGTGTTATAAATGATGAATTTGGTATTTAATGCTTAACTAATGCTTAACAGTGTTTAAGTCTCACCAAACATTAGTATAGAAAATAAATTTACAATATCCAATGAAACTACATGGATGCTTTTATAATATAAAAATAAAGTGTGAAAAAAAAAATCTTTTAAACCTTATTTTAGAAAATTGCTGGAAGCCAAAACAGGCATCCCATCGAGGTAAAATGATCCTTCTGTAGCCATCAAAAGGATGTCAGAGTCATCAGGATAACATCAATAAGAAGTCTGAGGCAGAACCAGGCTTCTGGCAGCTTGCCAATCCAGCTACCTCTACCAGACAGGTGGCTGTTTGGTTAAACCTGCTGGCTGCAGTTGGCAACATCAGGAAACATCTGCTAATGTGAGGTGTGTCTGTGTTTTTTTTCAAAACACCATGTTCTGGATTAGGATTGCCATGTTAGGAGATGTCTGTCTGTATGTCTGTCCAACATTTATTTTATTTTATTTACCGCACACAGAAGCCCCCTCACTTTTGGGGTAAAAACCAGAAATAAACTCAGGTTCCTGAAAACCCTGCAAGTGAGCAGCTAGCCTAGCCACCAGGCTAAAAACAACCCTAGCAGAGAGAAAGAGGATTCATTTTCACTATCATTTTACTGTGCTGGAGACTCAGCTATAGCATATAATAGTGATTATGTCATGGTTATAAAGGATGTAACAGTAACAATGAGTGCAAAATGAGAATGAATGGTGAAATATGAGCTAAATACAACAGAAGAGTTGAAAAAGAGCTCATGGGTAAAAATTACAATTCATATGAAGATTGATTAAAAAGATAATAATTCATTGTTTCTCATCAGTTCTGAGTTAAAGATGCCTGTTAAAACGGAATGCTCTTGTCTTCCAGGTGGAAGAGATTGATAACAGATAAGAAGAATATTTAAAACATTTCATAATGTGACAGAAAGTGCACTTTAAGTTATGTTAGCCTTGATGTGTTTCCTTTTTTCTTTCAGTTCACACGAGTTTGGCGAAAGTGCTGATCGGTGGTTGAGTGTTTATGTTTTGTTCTGCCTTGAGAGAGAAGTGGATTGCTAAAAAAGAGAGAATACAACATGAGACCTAATACGTAAGTGTGTTTGTGTTTTCTTTTCTTTTCTTATTTCTCCCAGTACTGTAACAGCATGAAGGCGTGAAGGCCTAACAGTTATACTCAAACAATGACAAGCAGTGCATGAACAACTTGATAATTGAACTAAAAAGGCCACCGTGTCATGGGTAATTATTTAATGAATTTAATTAGCTGTTATTCTGACAAGTCTTTTCCTCCGTGTCCACCCAAAACATCAGTATACTGTCCCTTTACATTGGACAGAGTGGGTTGGACTAGATAGATGCTATCTGTTTCTGTCACATGACATCTCTCCAGCACTTCATGGACTGTTACCAGGCTGCTGCCCACTCCACAGGGAATCACAGCTAAATAGTCAAAATTAACACCTTTTTGCTGTTCCTGATTACAAAGCCTCGACTGTGTTTTGATTTTTATTTTGAGTTTTTTTTTTTTTTATTTAGGCAGCTTGACAATACCAAATGTTTATTGTTTGGCTCTCGGAACTGCCTCTCACTTTGCATGAGTGTCCACTTAACAATGCGAGTGATGCCATATGTCCAGTAGCTGTGGCATTTTATCAGCCTGCTCAGTATGCAAGGCAGCTCTCGCACAGCAACACAGCCTGGTGGATCCTATAATTCACCTGGCTGTGCTTTTAGAGACCTAGGAAAATACATCCATTTACAGACTAAAAGGCAATGGCTGCATTTCCATTTAAATTTATAGCTCATTCTCATTGATCAACATAGTTTACTACTGCACTCTGGAAAATAGAGGCTAGGAGAAAGCAAAAAAAAAAGGAAGAGTCGATTAAAGTAAACAGTGAGAAAGCCAGACAGAAACTGAGTCACTGTGTGCGATTGCTAAGAGGAGTACAACAAGGAGGAAGCAAGAGAGAACAAAACGTGTGGCTGGTGAAGGAGAGGAAAGGCTCAGTGTGGTCTTACAGATGTTTTTGCAGTGTTCCCGACATAATGGTGCTGTAAATCCATCAGTATCGGTCCACGGCACGTTTACCTCCGCTAACTGACTGGAGCCCACTACGGTCGCATTGAAAGAAGAACGTTAAAAGCTGTATGGAGCCATCACAGTGACTGATGTGTTGTCCTCGCCCCGACGAACAACACTAGGAACCATGAGGATGTAAAAATTCCCGAATGGAACTTAATGCTGAAACAAGTGCGGTAAAAGGTCCCTGTGGTGAGGCTTTCACCGCCGAGGTGAACACAATAAGAGCAGACAGCTCTCTCACGTGTGATGGACAGTGGCTGCAGCATCCATAACTGTTCCTCCCCTGTCCTCAAAGAGGAATCCCAGTGCAGCAGCTGCGTGATGCAATCTGTCCTCCACGTCCCGGCATCTGTCCGGTCTTCTTTCCCCATATCTGTATAGTTCCTCCAATCAGATGCCTGAATCATATCAACTGGGTTCTTATGCCTCCATGTCGGTGACAGCCATCGCCAGAGGCATTTTGTTTTTTTGTGTTGTCCATCCATATGTTCCATTCTTGTGGACATATTGTCTTAATAACACTGTGACACATTTTTTTTATTATTCCATGTGGCACATACAGAACTTCTTTAGAACTTCTTTCAAAGGTCAAGGTTATGGTGACTCAAACAAACAACATTTTTATGTTCAAACCTTAAGAAAGGGGTATGACCATGAGGCATTTATAGGCATGAAGTGTTTATTTATATAAATTCATATGGTCTTTGCTTTGCAGATATTTATCTCATTGGTAATATTGATGGCTTTGCCTGTTGTTGATGCCCCCTGTGATTCATCTCTTAGATACATCTTGCATATGGGCAGGAACACCTATCCTTACTCCAACCCCCACTCAGAGGTTGTCAAATACTGACGTTTTGTCATACCTACTACCATCTAAACATTTTATACAAATCAATAGTGAATTGTCACTATTTCATAAGTATTCATATGGATTAACGTTCCTCTTGTCAGCTTTCTGCTACCATCTACGGTGTTAGGGTCAGTTTTGACCCATGTTTTAAATCAGCTGTAAAACACACTGAATCAATTATTTATCATCCCATTTGTTTCTCATCTCTTGGTTACATTGTCAGGCTTCCCTATCCATGAAAAGGTTGGTTTTGCACTTATGATTTCAGTTTTAAAGCATAAGTAAGCGATCCGGTCGTTTTGGCTAACTTCTAGTCAGCAGATGGAGTTAGCAGCCCCCGCCCTCGTCCCTACGTCACCACATTCACGCGCATCCCTTGGCTGCACACACAGAGAGGACCGCCCCTTTATGCCGTTCTCTCTCCTCATTGGATAAAGTTTGTAGGATACAAGGAAGTATACAAGATGTTTTCTCCTCGGATTACAGCAGAGCAGAGTGACTGACAGACCCGTGTTTCAGACCAAACACTCTATCTACGTGGTACTTTTATGCATTTAAAACCTGAAAACGGGTCACTGGTGACCCGAACAACAGAGAGGGGTTAATTAATTAATTTATGAAATTTGAGTACAAAAAAAAAAAAAGAAAAAGAAAAAAACACACACACTATCAATTTAAGGCCTCAATGGCTACCTAGTTACACCTGAGATCCACTGACACTGTATGAGCCTGATCCCAACCTGGGGTCTTCAGTTGGGGGTCTGCCAGCCAGTCTACCCGTGCTCAGAGGAATCACCTCACCAAGGAGATTAGCCTTCTGAACTCGGTTCGATCCCTCTTACAAACACATTTATCAGTGTGCTGTGTAAAACCTGAAAATACAGTGGATGTTGCCTGACAAGGCCGACTGACCGTACAAATCTGTACAAACTGCACTGCAGCCAGCACAAACCACCTTTCTAACGGCCAGAATACCTACTGACATCAGACTCTGGTTGACAGCTGGGTCTAATGACTCTGCACTAGATCTAAGTGTTTGTTCGTTCCAGCTGTGAATACACCAACTACGTGGACACTGTAATTTTCACCAGTTGCAGTGGCTTGTGAGCCATCTCAGACCACAGGGCTGATATTTACAGGAGCACCAACCAGGGGATCAGATGCTTCAGATCTAATCGACACACCAACTAACTCCTCCATCTGTGTGTGTTTGTTCTATGTAACTCTCAAACTCTTAGAAGGATAAAAAGACTTGATCTCCTTTTACTGAATTTACCAGTTTAGGATTTTTGTCCCCCCAGTGTTTCTCTCTCCCCTGTCCTTCTGTATCTTCTCTGTCTTTCCCCCACACTCATTCCAATGTTTGTTGTGTGTTTATTTTTCCAAGTAACACATATTTGCCATTTGCAGTTTTATCATTTTAGTTAACTAATAATGTATTCTAATTACACTTATAAAAAATAATCTCAATACTTTATAATAATATAATATATATTTATAATTATCTATCTATGTATCTATGTATCTATGTATCTATCTATCTATCTATCTATCTATCTATCTATCTATCTATCTATCTATCTATCTATCTATCTATCTATCAGACAAATTAGAAGAAGAAAAATAAGAAGAAGATCCATCCATCCATCAGATGAAGAAGCACTGACCCTGAACCTGGATTATGAAAATGTCCTCAGTAAATTCCATGGAAATGTGAAAATAAATCATAGGTATTGCATGTGTGCCAGTTCAAATTTGAAAATTAGGGGAAAAAATTAAAAAGGAGAGGTCAGGATTTGTTTGCTTTTTTCTTTGCGGTCATACTGGTTTCAGGTATTCTGTATCCAAACCATTGACTGACTGATAAACTGCATGGATTTACCATGCAACATGATTTTGAATGCCACTGTGGTGATTTTACAGTGCATGTTATACTAGAAATTACTCCACTTGCCAAATGTCAAAGAGTGCTGCACACACATACAAAAAAAAAAGAACTTAAAAGGAAAATATTTTACTCCAAACCATTTGATCGCCAAATCAGTTCTGCATAGCGTTGTCGGATCTGCAAAGGCCGTTGAACTGAGAGGAGAATTTGAAGAAATTAAAAGCAGCAGTGAGTCAGAGCTGTCACAAAAAATAGCTCAGCGCATGTCATATCTAGGTTTGTGACGTCTGGGGTTGCCAGTTCTCCACTGTCCTCACCTCCCTCCGCTTCTTTTTTTTTTCTTTTTTTTCCATCTTTCATGAATAATCTATATGAACTCTGAGTGGAGGCCTGCAGGCACGAGGTCTGGCCATGTCCTTGGAGGGAAACACAGCTCTGCCACAGACCTTAAACACAGCCACAGCTTTGGCTTTTCTG
Source organism: Trachurus trachurus (assembly GCF_905171665.1). Classification (NCBI taxonomy): domain Eukaryota; kingdom Metazoa; phylum Chordata; class Actinopteri; order Carangiformes; family Carangidae; genus Trachurus; species Trachurus trachurus. Next base: position 33,578,363 of record NC_139894.1, read on the forward strand.
CCCTGCTGGAAGACAACAGGCAAACAATAGCTCCATCAAAGTTTGTACCCTTGACCCTGTTAGGAATGGCTGCAGGGGATGAAAGGGTGTCTTGTGTGTGTGTTTGTGTTTGTGTTTGTGCACACATATGTCTTACTGTTTTAAAGCTGATACTGATTTTTTTTTGTTTTGACTCACGCTGCCGGAAGACAATCTTTAACCAAATATCAACAAGAAATGTCACATCTGACATCACTTTCAGACTCCACAAACAGGGCCTGTTTCTAGAAAACCATTATACACACAGAGGAATCCTTTGCAAAGGAAACTCAACAGACCACAATACAATGGAATAATAGCTGCAGTTAGAAAGTTAGAAAGGCGTTGACACAATGCAACAGAAAAATAATCTGTTTGCATGAGGATGCAAGTGGAAACATACTCAGAAATGACTTAATTACGTAGTGAATGCTTGAACGCAGTAAATATGATAAAGTGCTGATGTCTATAACATTCCTATTCCTCAGTAGTGGCTGAATTATTGTTGTAATCCACATTGTTTGTCCAACCTTAGGGCAAGACTCAGGGCAGTTTGTGTATGGCTTCTTCAGACTGATACCGATCACAAACAAAGTCATCCATGAGTGTCATTCTCAGACGTGTGGTGTGTCTTGCCTAAAGCAGCTAGTCCACTTTTTATTCTGTGCCCCTTAACCATGCACACCGGCAGTGATAGGTGTATGTCATGTTCAGTCTCTGACTTGAGAGAGGGGCTGTGTTATGGATGACAACATCTATGTTTCCATCCACATGTTTTTATGCACATTGAATTAAAAATGCCTTGTGAAACAGTAAAATCTGATTAAAGCCCCAGTGTGTAACTTATTTGGCTTTTTATTAGCAAAAATCAAATATTGTTTTCATAAATGCGTATTTCACTGAAGTGGAATCACACCCGCATACAAATGAAAGCTTTCTTGTACCTTAGAATGAGTTGTTACAAGTCGTTACAAATACATAAGTGGGCGAAGCACCGAACCGAGGCTGCCATGACACGACATCACCATGACAACATATTGTCGCGCCTGTATTGTTTTGCCTCGTGCTGGTAGACCACTTGTTTACATAGACGCTTGTTTATCCTGTTACATGCAGCGTCTGTTGTCTGTCTGACGTCTGCCTGATTTCAAGTGAATGCAACATCAAAAATACGTTCCGATATGCAACCGCACCGCTAGATGGGGGGAATTCCTACATATTATACCTTTAAATATCAGGAATATCAACTAAATGTTTGCACTGTCGATCTCATCGAATTTTCTCTTGATAGATAAAAGGCTTTTGTGATATATGCTGGTGAAACTGCTCTTTTCCGGATAAATGTTAATTGCTATCAGGTTTTACATATGTCTCTACATTTATCTCTGTGAACTTTCCTTATGCATGTATGTAATTATTTCAACTTGCAGTTGCACATCCACATAATGATGAATCCTGTATGCCACCATCAGATGAAAATAATACAAATTCACACAATGCGAGTAATGATGAGTTCAGTTACAAATGTGCATCAGTCGTGGCCCAGCAACATTAGTAGTGGCTGATCTGCTCCCTGCAATTATCTCCATATGAACCCTGCATCTGACTGGACCCGTCACTATCACACCTGACCATAATTGAATATAGGCTTAATGCTCGGGGCACAGCAAGCACTCATGGTTTATAATGAAATCCAACTTCATTCATCAACTATTAAACTCTTCTGATGAGACATTATAGGCATTTATTTTCAGAATAGTAACCGTTAGGTATCTGAAATTTATGTTTTTATTTTGACAAGATTGTTTGCCAAGGAGAAGAGGTCACACCAATATGGATCAGCTGTCTGTTATTTCTACCACTGTCAGCATCTATCTGTCTATATAATGCAGTGGGAAATGCTGTGTTTCTTGATGTGTCAAAGTGAGCGTGTGGTTGAATTTTTGTGAGTAGCTTGGGATACAGCTGAAGAGTATGTGAATGTGGTGCTCAGAAATACCCATGGACTCCAATCAAATGATTCAGTGGTGTTCTCTTTTTTTGTTTTGTTTTGGTAGAATAAGGTCTTATCTTGGGGGAACCATTACGGTGGCCCACAGCAGTAGTAATTCTAAACATAGAGACTTTGAATTGGAGCCCAGAGCCCAAAATGACTATACTTACCAGGCTAAACTTGGGGGAAATGCATAAAAAATGGTACAAAAAACATACAGGAAAGGAGTGTGAGGTGTAATCATGCAGTCATAAAATGGTTATGACTCACTCAGTGTGAGTCCAAAAGTGGCTGAAGAAGTGTTTGAGCAAGCAGACTATATATACAGTACCCTCACCAAGTGCTTTATTAAGGACACCAAACCAATATATGCAAGGTTAGACCTCCCATTGCTCCCAGACATTACTTCCACAAGATTCTTTTCCTTCTGCTCAGTGTTGGCAGTACCACTTCATTTCTGCAGATTTGTCGGCTGCGCATTCAAGCTGCCGATTTCCTGTTCAACAGACCAGAGGTGTTCTATTACATTCAGATCTGAAGGCTGAAGTTCACTGAAGTCATCAGGCAAGTTTGTGACATGCCGTTATCCTGCTGGAAGTAGACATTAGATGATGTTAAAGGAGACATATTATGTCCCTTATCCACAAATTAAAATAGTTCCCAGGTGTCTTAAAGACATGTCTGTGACATGCTTTGGTCAAAATACCCCAAGGATCAAACATCACAGCTCTTTTCATCCTCTCAAAACAGCCCTGTTCAGAATGACTGGCTTCAGTGCCTGTCCCTTTAAATGCAAATGAACCACTGCTTGCCCCGCCCCTTCTACCCGTACCAGTACAGGTAGGGGTGGTATTATGCAAATTCGAAAACTATTGATATTTTATGACAACAAGGAACAGCTTGTAAAACCACATGGATTTCAACATCGGGAGTCTGAAAATTACAGATTATTTTTGGTCAATTCTCAACTTTTGGGGGAATGGAAGACAAGACAAACATCCAAATGTATGTTAAAGAGCCTTAAAAATGTGATATGTCCATAATATGTCCCCTTTAAGCTGTGTCCACGGAGGATTAACCCAGTCAATAGACTCCCATGTGCAACAGGCCACTTTTCAGCTTCAAAAACCAATGGGTGACTACATGGTGGCTACATCCATCTTTATTTAGTCCATAGTTGTATACATTGCATTGCTCCCATGTGATTGGCTGATTGGATAATTGCATGAGCAAACAGATGTGAGAAAAAAAAGAAGAAGAAAACATTAGGAGACAATATGAATTTGGCAGTGTAGCGCTTTTAAATGTGTCCATGGCGTGTTGTCTTTACCCAGGCAAATCACCTCCATCTGACTAACTGCTGCTGACTGTGGTCCATGCAGCACACACTGTTACTGAACACACTCTGGAGGCTGCTTCTCTAATTACAACACTCAAACCAACCAGCCCTAAACTATTACTGCACAAGGACAAACACACACACACACATACACACTAACACCACCAACTGTCACCCCACCATAAAGTCTCCTCCAGCCATCTTTCTGTTAAAATAGCAGCTCTTGGCCAATCCAATGCATGCTGCTTTTACAACCATGACCAACAAAAAAAAAATCATTGTCGCCTCTTGTTCTGTTGTCAGCGATGGTGGCCGCTCACTTCAGGTCAAGAGCATCAGCTCAGCTCAGTAAACACCCTCTGATGGGCCGTGCTGTTTGGAAGCAGAAAAAGACCTCGAGGACAGAAATACAATCATGTGGAGCGTCTAGAGAACATGTCTGTATAATTGTGTGTGTTCATATGTTGGTCCATGTGCAGCTGGATATGATGCCCAGAAGGACTTTCCTCATGGAACACGAAACAAAAAAAACAAAAACAAAGACAAAAAAAAGTCTAACGCAACCCCGGTCAGTTTATTGAAAATAAACCAGCTATTCTTCTGCTATGTTAAATATTCAATTTGTCTTACACATACTATTTAATTTGTCTTCATTGAATAAATCTTACACATATACACGGTGCAAGCTATTTTTAGAATGGCGGAGCAGAGCCATGAGCTGCTCAGAGCTACGCTACAGAGGCTATTGGGATTTCTTGGTTTCCCTCATCAAACTCATCAAATACACAATCCAACAACTCCACAACGCTCTGGTGGACAAGTTGTGACCTGCACATTCACCACACTATGAGATAATAACGGAATGTTACCAGACAGAGTTGCTTTCGAGGCAAATGCAGAGACTGCTTGCCAGAAAACTGCCCCTGACAGGAACGCGCATCAGCAGTTTTGCATGAATTTACCTCTAAAACAACTCTGTCTAGTGACGTTTGGTTATTATCTAATAACATGGTGAATGTGCAGGCCACAACTTGTCCACGAAAGCGTTTTGATGTGTCTTTGCTCCAACCCACTGCTATGACTATAGGGATTATGGCAATGGGCCAATTTGCCAAAATGTTGAACTACCCCAATTTCCACTTGTGACTGAGGAAGTCCTGAAGAAGGTTAAACAACCGAAATGTTGGCCTTTTAACAATAAATAATATTGCAAGTAAGAAGAAAGTGTGTGTGAGTTTCTTCTCTCAAATACATCAATAAAAAAATAATGGCTTTGACCAAGGCTTGCATAACATGTGATGGTGTAGGAACCAACTCCATGACAAGGAAAAAACACACTCCAATTGCTGCTTTTTTTGCTGCAGCATTGTTGATTTGTTAAATTGCCATTAATGGAGCACAGCACTCTGTTGATGTTTCACATTAAAAGCCTATACCCCAAAAAATAAATAAGGTTAATATGTCCATTTAAGGCACTTGATGGCTTTTAATGTGAAAAAACATGTGCAGGGAGTGTTAAGATAATGACGGTTGGCAATTTAACTGCAAAAGTTGAAGTGACTGGAAACAATATGGTGGAAAAGAGAAACTTATAGCAGAAGAATATGACATGACTGTGACTCACAAACTTGTGAGAGGACATCTTAAAAAATAACGGAGATGCACCACTGTTTTGAATGGGTGACAGTTTTGACATTTTCCATATACTACTACAATTCTTGAATTATTTACAAAAGTTTTTTCTCTTTATTTCCTTTTCCTTCTTTTTTTATTTTCCTCCAATTTTTTTTTTATTTACCTAGTGATTTTTTCCCCCTCCAAACTAACTTTATCCAACAACAAAGCCATGTGCATATCTTTAACGAAGACATTTCCTCAGAACATTAATCACCTCTCATTTAAGACCACTCTTATGAGTTCTCTCTCTCTCTTTCTTTCTCTCTCTCTATCAACCAGCCAAGCAGCTGCAATATCTAAAAGGGATATAAACATGAATCACAGCAGGACTGTGGGTGTCCATAGAAATGAATTGTGGTGGCGCTGGGTGGGGCCGGGGAAGGGGAGCGGCAACAGAGTGATTTGAACTCATAATCGTAATGCACGTCGCCTTGAAGCAGACTTTATGAATATGCTCAAAGAGTCAGAGTGGCTGGCTGGCACCGGGTCAGATCTGATTTGCATATTGTTTACGGCCACTAGCTTAATTTGAAGCAGAGGTTCGAGCCTGCGATAACACCATGGTCTTATCTACAGAGTTGGTTAAGTGGCTGCAAGAGTAAACTTCTCAAAGTGATATGCTCCAGCAGGCTGACAAGGAGCGCCCGGCACTGTTGATTTCAGCTCGGCGCTTTGTGCGGTAAAAGCATAGAGGGTTTTATGGAAGAAGATGTAAACACACATTTCTTTAAATGTTATCATCCATCAATGGACCACAACATTATGGAGAGTAAACACAGTTAAAGCCACATTTTGCATTTGGAAAACAGTGTTTCTTAATGGACCCTTTTAAAAGGTTGAAGTGAATCTTTACCAGGAAACCAATGGTGAAGTTTAACTCTGCAAATATGATGAATTAAGAAATAAAAGGATCAGCTGATTTGTAGGATTTACATTTTATGGTTTTACGAAGAAGATATTCTACTTTAAATTAAGTTTTTTGTCAGATTTAGTTCTCATTTTTACCAAATCCAACCCATGATGCATGCTGATTTCCTTCTGGTCCAGTGTAGTACACCCACTTCCATGACCCAAATCTGACCCATGGAAAAAATGATTCTGAGATGCCTACCTCCACATCTGGACGAATGCTGCAGCAGGCACATAAAATCGTGCAGCTGTTATTCACCAAAGGAGGATAAGAGCCGGACGCGGGATGACTGCCCAGAGGTGGCCCGGTACAGTGTGTTGGCTCAGAGCTTTTATGTTGCTATCTGGGTTGGATTTGAGATAAAAAGGACAGACTATAAACATGTTCCACCAACATGAAGGGAAGTGAATGGTCGGGTTATCTGACAGGATAAGTCTAATGGTATTCTGATGTTTTCTTTTTTAAATAACACATTCCAAATGTAGGCTAAAAGTGAGGAGATATTACTTTCAGTAAAGTTACTGTACTGTACGTGCAACCAAAGTGCCGTTGATTTCCAGTTGTTCAGTGTAAATCCTGTGATATGGAAGACTGAAGATGTCAAAATGAAAAAAAAAAGACTTTAAAACATTACCAAAACAATAACAGCAATACCAGAGGATTTTTTTTGTTTGTTTTCTGTCATTTTAACTGACAGGTTCATTTTAATCCCACTTAATCTGTTAATCCGTCATTTTAATTTTTTTTTTTTTTAATGAAAATAAAGGCATACTATAGCATTTAATTTCCATGCATTATTTTTTTAATTAAAGGGGACATATTATGGAAATATCACTTTTTGAAGGCTCTTTAACATATATTTGGGTGTTTGTCTTGCTTTCCGTCCCCCAAAATGCGAGAATTGTCAAAAAATCTGTAATTTTCAGACTCCTTGAAAATCCATGTGGTATTATGAGCTGTTCCCTCAGTTGTCTTCCAGTGATGTAACTAGGATTCAAATTTGCATAATACCACCCCTACCTTGGACCGGTAGATGGGGCGGAACAAGCAGTGGTTAATTTGCATTTAAAGGGACAGGCACTGAAACCAGCCGTTCTGAACAGGGCTGTTTTGAGTGGATGAAAAGAGCTGTGATGTTTGATCCTTGGGGGATTTTGACCGAAGCATGTCACAGACATGTCTTTAAGACACCTGGGAACTATTTTAATTTGTGGAAATGGGACCGAATATGTCTCCTTTGATCAGAACAAGCTCTAAATTGTGCATTCATAACGGTGTACAAGAAAAGATGAACAGAGACATCCACACCGTCCCGTCACCTACAGTGTGTTCACCATGGTAGAAATGCATCAGACACCGTCTCGTCCCCACCTGGACAATGGGGACCAGCTTAGCCTGCCTGCTGTCATAACGGCCCGTTAGTCCTCCTGCTAACAACACCGACACTCATCCTTAAACACGGAGATACATGATCAACTCTTCTCTGTTAGTTTTGCAAAATATAACATCATCTAAAAGGCAAAAATATGACGCTGTGCTGCTGCGACTTTTTGCCGTGTTCAGCCAACAAGGTCTACATAGAATACTAGAGCAGACAATAGCCAATTAATACATGCACTCGCCACCAACTGGACAGGAGTGTAGATCGCAGTCCGTCAAAACGACCCATGGCCTCCAGATTTTTCTGTCACCGGTTTAAAAAACCCATCAGTGATGGAGAATATTTGGTTAACGAGACCCCTGAGCAACACAGTCAGACATTAATCAAGCACTGAAATCTGACATACACTGATATTTCTGTTTTAATTTCCCAGTGTGTTCATTTCCTTGTTCATTTCCTTCCCTATTTGCCCCCTCATTTACATAATGAAGCAGAAGTGCATAAACAATGTGTAAGACAAAGTAAACAATGAAATATATGTGCTTGAAATAAATGGGAGGAATCAAAGGGGTAATTATGAATGGTAAACATTGAATATGTAACTATATAAAATGGACATTTTAATTGGAATGTACATCACCGAGCCTTTACCTTTGTCTTAATTACTACAGAAATGAGAAATGTTATGAGAAAAAAGGCACATAAAGAGTGAATGGAAATACTTCCTGAAGTTTGAACTGCTGCTTTAACTTAATTTAATGGCAGGTAATCCTGATGATGTGATCTTCATACCATCTCTCACCTCTCAGTAAAAGGACATATACCTTTTTCTTCTTTATTTCTTTCCCACTAACTGTCTCTCCTCTGAACCATGTTAACTGTCTCACAGTTTGAGGGTTCACTCAGAGCTCAGCCAACCCTCTCTCCCCTCCTCTTCTCCTTCAGTGTCACTCCCTCACTATTCATCCTCCCTCACTCTGTCATCCGCTCTGCTTTCTCTCTTTTCTCTCCCCTCCTGCCCCTGTCCCGCCCACCTTTCTTATGTCTTCTCTCCTTCATCTTTCTCAGCCTTTCTCCCGCTCTCATGCCCTCCTCCTCCACCTCCATATCTCTCCCCTGCTCCCTCTCCTTTTTATCATGCATCAACTGCTGCACCTGATGAGCACGTCAGTCAAGGCCCAGCTAATGAAGTACCTCTCCTCCGCCATTAGAGAGAAATAACTAATCTCTCTGTCTCTCTCACTCTCTCATCTAACCAAACCACTTTCTCTCCTCTCTCCCCACTCACCTCCTCTTTAATCCATCCACTTCTCCTCCCTTTTTCTCTTTTTCTCCTCTCCAGTGTGTCTCTCTTTGTCTCTCTTTCCTACATTGTCAAGACACATAAGAGGAGGGCTGGCTGAGCTTTAAGCTGCTCAGTGTATGAAATGGTGGTGAGGACTATGTGGCCCACTATAATGGACACAGACTGTAGAGTAAACAAACTCAAATAATCAATGCTTTTGCTGCTTTGAAATTGCTATGTTGTGGTCCTTTATTGTAAAGAAAAAAAGAAGAGAAGTAGATTTTCTTACATCATTCTCAAATAAAACACGTGTATGTTAGCTGGACTGACATGAGTGTGTGTGTGTGTGTGTGTGTGTGTGTGTGTGTGTGTGTGTGTGTGTGTGTGTGTGTGTGTGTGTGTGTCATTTGTCATAATATGTCAGCCCTGGTGACCTGTCCAGGTTGTATTGGCTTGGCTCCAGCACAGACAAGCGGTACAGACAATGCATGGATGGATGTTTCAAAGCTGAGTGATAACAAGATCAGCTGGAAGAGTGACACCTGTTTGTTTAGGTTGAGAAGTTTTGATGAGTTGTGGTGCATATTTATTTTTGATTAAACGTGGATTAACTGTTAGTGCGTTCACACCAAATGCGTCGCGAGCGTCAGCAGCATGGGCAGCAGACGGTCTCAACGCTCTGTTCACTGGCTGCCAGCTCCAGCGGCCGGCGGCCCAAGGGGCGGGACTTTCAAGCAGCGCGGAAGATGTGTCCACTCAGGCGCTCTCAATTTCTCCCGCTGTGAGACTCTGGCAACGCTCCTCATTTGCATAAAGTTGAACTTCTCTCAACTTCTATTTTGAGAGAAGTTCACACACTCATGTCAGTCCAGCTAACATCAAAGCCTTTAAACGCGCATCGACGCTCCCGACGCTCGTCGACGCCAGTCTCCATTGAAAATGAATGACATCTGGCCGTCGCGATGCTCCCAACGCTCCCAACGCTCCCAACGCTCCCGACGCTTTTGGTGTGAACGTACAGTTAGACACTGCTGAATATTCAAATGAGATATTACGGTCGTAGTTTTGCAGTACTTGGGACTGGTCTTGAGACCACGTTTTCAAGGTCTTGGTCTTGCCTCGGAATCGACTACATCAGTCTTGTCTTGGGCTGGAATTTGGATTTCTTCTCAAGACCAAACAAGACCACAACTGCAGTGACTTTTTTTTAGTTGCAAATGGAAAATGGTCTCGCACTGGCCTGGTCTCGGTCTTGGACTTTGTTTCGAGTTAGTTTTGTTGTTGTTGTTGTTGTTTGTATTGATTGTATTATTTTGTATTGTTTATTTTTAATATGCTATAGTATAAGGCTTCCTGATTGCTACTGAGCAATTCTTGCCCAACATAATATAGAAATGAACACTGATGAAGCAAAAATAATAAAACACCAAAAAATAAAATAAGTGACATATTTATATATACACACATGCACACATATGCATATACATACATACATACATACATACAGGTATGTATATGTATGTACTGTATGTATGAGAAGTGGTCTTCACTAGAGATTCTATGAATTGAACAATGTGACAATGACAAAAAGCCTCTTTTTCCAATTTGATATGAACCTCACTAGTTCAGCCTGATCCAAAGCCTTTAAAATCAAGTGGAACTGGATCCTTACCTTAATCGTTATGATGATCAGTAATTAAATATGGGTGTACCCCTGTCAGTCCACAGACTTTGAGACATGTAGTTCATCACAGACACAGTATGAAGACAAAAAAGGGGTTTGTTCAGTTAGTGGGTAACAATGCTGTACCATTCAAGATGTATGATGACAACACATAGGGAAGCTGAGAGCAAATATTTATAATGGAGCTCCACTGTCTGTACTGTGTCCTGACTGACACAGAGGTGGACACGAACAGAGGCTTCTCCGATAACTCTTTGTTCAACAGATAAAATCCTGTTGACCCTGTGTGAAGACCCGGCTGTATCTGCTCTGCCAACACACAGACCCATTCGTTCCCCTGCACCCCCCCACCCCCCCTCCACCGCCCTGATCCGCGCTGACATTTTTAGCAGAACCCCACCCGTAATTCGCGTTTATGCAAAGTGGGTCCACCACATTAATGCCAGGATCACTTAGCTGAGTGCTACAGTTATGCTAATGTGCCATCTGAAACCTGACAGATTAATTAAATTTTTTAGCTCCCCCCTTTTCCCCAAGAATGGCACGACACACGCAAAGGGTAGAGTCGTCCACTTAATGAATCTGTTTAAAATCCAATAAAGACTTTTCATAGCTCATCGAGCCCCCCCCCCCTCGTCCCCATGCAGCACCATTAGCTGGCAGCCGGGCTCTCACATCAAGGCTTATTTAGGTAAATGACAAGTTGGCTTTTGGTGGTGTTTGCACAAAACAAAGCCACCGCCGGGGTCAGAGAAGGATTGCAAGACTCCACACTGCAGTCTCAGTGCCGTGCCGATGAGACTATAGCTAAATGTTTATGGGCTGTTTTACTGATGCCAATAATAATGATATACTGACACACTGAACTTTTAATTTAGAGCATGCTTCAGACAGGGCAGTAAAATCAAAGATAAGATAAGATAAAAGGCAGAAATTAAAAGACAAAAAGTTTCAGTGATGTTAGATGGAAGACATTTCACAAAGGGAATTAAAACTGAATAAAAAAGACAAGTAAAGTTGAAATAAATTGAGTAAAGACTCTCATATGAAAGTATATTTTAGAAGATGTTAGGAAGGTCGTTCCAGAGCCTCGGGGCCCTGACCCCGCCCGGGTCTCTGGGGCCGATAAAAGACCTCTGCCTGAGGAGCTGAGACTCTCAGAAGGCACTAAAAGGCAATGGACGTAAAACATATTGAGTAGGATTTAAATGTGGTCTGCACAGGATTGAATTTTAGATCTTTTTTTTTTTTTTTTTTTTAAATCTCTCACCGTCTCTCGGCCGTCTTACCCAACATATAATTAAGTATAATTTTCCCTGTTCTCTCTTTTTTTGTTGTTTAATTGAAATACACAATTCATGAGAAGTCTTTTTTCTAAACCCTCTGACACTCTCACGCAGCCAGAAAATCTAAAGGTCTCAACAGATCACCCAGCAGTGAAAACCTTTTTTTTTTTTTTTAAGGCATCATCTTTTGTCAGGATCCTTTGTTGGTTATTATTGTGAGAGGAAGCCAGGGTCAGTTGTTACTGTACATGTGTAAAGTACAACAAACCCAAACTTTGAGGTGAACTGTAACATTTCCCTTCTTGTGTTTGAACATAAAACAGAACTTTTGTATTTTTGTTTGTTTGTATTGCAGAAATAACACCTAAGGAGGCAGATCACACTACAACTCCAAGAGACAAATACAAATATATCAGAAATATTACAACCATCCCCTACATGAACCTGTGACTTTGTGTGAGCAACTTTCTCTCTTAAGATCAACAAGGCAGAATATCTCTCCCTCGCTCTTTGAATGAGAAACTTGCCCCAGTAGTAGGGATAATGACTCGCTGGCATCATGCTGTTATCTGCACCATCCTGCAAGTTCACATGAATGGTGACAACCTGCACTGAAGGGATCAGCTGTGATGGCAATGCTACTGTATCCACTTTAATATGGGCGTCACTGTGAGCAGGTTGCTTATTATTTGTGTTTTTCATGTCTGCACCTCAAACCAGCTCATAGAAGTCGAGCATAGCATCATTGTGAGGCTTGCACATGTTCTACCAAACATTAAACCGTTCATAGAGACAAAATGTGAACTGCATCAGTATCACGAGATTCTCCGCTTTCGGAGGCACCTTGAATGGTGCCTTTATGATAACAGCAGCCAGTACTATACTGTGTGTGTAATCAGATGTGAAATCTATGCATATTAGTGGGACAAATGCAGAAGAATGTTCCATTTGTATATAAAAGTTATGACAGTTGTGACATGTTATTTTACGTAAAAAAAAAAAAAAAAAAAAAAATGACTCCTTTGAGCCTGCTACTTTGTCTTCAGAAACTTCTCATTGGAAGGAATTTAAAACTTTTTTTTTAAATAAGTTAACTTCTAGTTTTCCATGTATCAACTTTTCTATTTTTCTTTTTTTTTAAGTATATTTTTTGGGCTTTTGCCTTTATTTGATAGCACAGTATAGATAGACAGGAAAGGGGGAGGCAGAGAGAGGGAGAATGACATGTAGGAAAGGTCTGCCTGACGCGGGACTCGAACCGGGGACGCCTGCGTTGAGGACTGTAGCCTCTACATGGGGCGGCCGCTTTAACCACTGCGCCACGCACCGCCCCACATATTGTCTATTTTTCAATGATATAACACTTTTGTGAGAGCCAAAGTCATCATAACATACTTTTTTATATAACAAATGTTAAATGTAGATAGATGTTTGGTATGTATTATAGTATAGTATAAAATTTATATTAAGCCTTTAGAGCACACTGTCATTTCATTTCATTTATTGTTTATTTGCCGAGGACAGTGCACATTAATGTGATGTAATTTAACGCCGTGGCGTCATGTAAGTGTGCCGGATTTAGCTTAAAGCTAGTTTCCGTCCGTAGTCCTCACATTAAAAAACAGACAGACATACCACAGATCACAGATAATAGTAATAATAATAATAGTTTAATGATAATGAGCTGTACCGCATCAAACTTCACATGTAGCTTCAAGACACCTAAATACAACTTTTCACATTGGAAAAAAAACAGAAAAATCCATGGTTGATTATGTTGATATTCAAGAATGTTTTTTTCTTTAATTTTGTATAGGCATTTTCTTTTTTTGTGAAATATGGCATAGGCCTACTCACAAAAAGGAAATGTACACGTGACATTACACTGCCCCAGAAAAAAAAGGCAGGCTTTTCCCCAGGTGTTTTTAGGGCTGTGCAGACTTTCAAAGGTTAATATCCATAACCCTAGAACTTAAGAATCCAATCTCTTCTTCCAGTAGACACGGCCACATGCCTTCAGCTGATGACCTCACCGCTCTGCAAACATCTTTAATAACAGTTCAGCTCTCGACAGCGGATACAGATTTGAAAGCAGGGTTTTGTTGTGCAGCCACAACCAGAGCATCTGCCAAACACAGTTGGCTGGAAGCGAAAAGAAAAAAAGAAAAAAAAAAGGTGCTGCCTGGTGGACACACACCTTTTTCCTCAAGTAAACAACATCTGTGGCCCCGGCCAGCTGGTGGGGGTCTGGCCAGGTAAGGCCAAGAGGACTGGAGACCCACTGACGTCACCTAGAGAAAGACAGAGGTCCTTCCACACCAGCTGTGGACTTACGCTAAATGTCCATCCACGGATCCCCCATGGATTTTTACTTTTCTTTCTTTCTCCAAACAGAAGGATGCTTTAGCGACTCTGTATCAGTCTGCATCAAGACGTGGCAGGATGATGCATGATCATGCTAATGATTCCTTATTACTAAGGGCGTGTGGGTTCGGTTTCAGCACAGTGACTTTTTAATGCTATCGACCGGATGGTTTATCTACATACACTAACAGGACCTGTGTTTGCATCTGAATCAAATCTACACACAGTCACAGATTAATGACTAAAAGAGTGAACTTGAGGAAATTACTCACCAGCAACAGCGTGTTTATATTCAGTCGTCCCACTGACTGGTTATAGCTAGCAGGCTTTCATTTTAAAATCACTGTGGATGCTGGGAAGTTAATTTACTGCTGTTACTGAAGCCATGGATAGTGCAGGATGTTCACTGCTTCTTTGTTAGCAACATGATATCTACAAAACTTGTTGGCATGGACAACATTAAATACATTAGGTCTGTGCTGTGCAGCTCAGGCAATAGAGTCAGATCGAGTCAACTGAAATACAACATTGCTTGAGGTTGGACTGACTTTTTCAACTGTTGTATGAACACTGATCTGCTCTCAGATCCCCACTGTCTGACAGTGAGTGTGATATTTGTACATTCCCTCAGATAGGCCCCTCTCCTTTCCATCAATCAAATGTCTGTAAGCCTAAATCTATTGCCTTCAAGAATGTAGCATCTGGGATGGATCATTGAAATTAACAAATGTCTTAAATCCAAATATGATGTGAATAGAGTCAGGTTACTCAAATAAGTTGAGCCACGTGGGTCGGTAAAGTGTTAAATGAGTTTAAAACACACTTTTTTTTGTTCATATATTTTTTCCCCATATCATTCAGCTCCCCGTTGTTGCCCATGATACCTTTATTTGTATGATGTGTCATATTGGACACTGTAATTCCATTTGTATTCACCATTAGTTTATTATGTGACTTATAACACATTTTACTTATAGATACCTTTAAAGGTGTACAGAAATGGCCGTCTGTCCTGTTTGTCGCGCCGAGTTGTCACGAGCTGCAACACGAGTTTACCCGAGTGAGGAAAACGAATTTGATTGGTCGTTATCGAGCGGGCGGGATATTCAAAGCTTGGGGCGAGCCCGAGCTCCGTGTGTGTGTGCGTGTCTCAGACGTTTGAATGACGGATGACGGATCCAATATCAGTGGCTGGTGAATCGTGTACAGGCTGACGTATAATCCGTGCGCCTGCATTATCCAATGCGAAAAAAAAAATACACACTTTCATCCCGGATTTACTCAAAAATAGAATTTTGCACAAAGTTTGGCCTACAACGTCTGAAAGATGAGTTATCACATTAATTTTATGACCCAAAGTGGGCTCAAATTCAATTTTCTTTTCTGTACACCTTTAAGGACCCCAAGGTTACCTTAAAAGGCAGAATGAAAAACAAACAAACAAAAAAAAAAACACAACAAAACAAAAATAATCATATAATCAATAAACCAAAAAAATAAATCTAGATGAAATAAATGAATCAGACTGCATAATGCCAGTTTAAAGAGATGTGTTAGAGGCAGGATTTGAAAATGAGAGCAAGACAGATGATGATATGACAGATGTTCCAGTTAATTCACCTTCATCCTCTCTCTGCAGCTCACAGCCTGAGCGTCCTGTGTGTTGATGGAACCATGACGCTGTCCATGGTGCTGAACTGACAGACCGCTCATCTGATAGTTAACTGTGTCTAAAGCAGATGTCAAGAAGTGAAGTGGGGAAGTAGCCACCCTTACAGTCCAATGTTGCTCAGTGACATTTGATTTCCTCTATGCTGTGACACATTGAATGTAGTTGTCACTTCAACCGCTCCCTGAAATGACACTGGAGAGAAATGTTTGGTTTCCATATTATGTGAAAGTAGCACTTCATGTATCTTCCCATGACAGGTGGACAAAGTTAACTTAGTGATATCATAACCACGGCAACAAAGAGCCCCCTGTGTTGAAGCATTTCAACCCAAACCATAATCCTTTTAAACCCTAACCAAGCCATGACTGTTAAGTATTGGTCTGACTGATTATAGGTTTGGTACCATGCTGTCAATAGTTTAGAGGTGAACTTAAAGGGATAGTTCAACATTTTGACTAATTTTCCTATAATCCCTATAGTTTTAGGAGTAGGTCGATTACGTTTAATTGTCAGTGCAAGCCTTTTTTAAGTTGTGGATGAGTTTTATGAAAAAAGAAAAAAGACCTTCAAGTACTTGAAGTGAAATACCATTTGTTTATTTAGAACTCTGATCTCTCGCCCTTCTCTTATGAGAATAGTGTTCAGCCTGATGAGACTTTTAATTATATAGCCTAAGCTGATGTGAATACATTAAGAGCAAGGATGATGTGTTTATGTGCGCATCAGCGACACATTCAGGGGTTAGGGACAAAACATAATCATGAAAAATAAAAACAGAGGTGCCCTCTGTCTTAAGGCACAAGAGCCAAAAACATGGCCCTGCATCGTGCCCTTGCTCCTGGCTGGACGTGGGGCCGGAGAGGGGCAGATCAGGTCCCTTAGTAAGTTTAGTTTATTTCCCCTGTGAGGAAACTAGTCCTTATCATTTGACCCAGTCTATCTTTAACAGGGGAGAGAGCGGCCAGTCTCCAGCGCCTGGGGACTGAGTCCGGCTCTGGGGCCGCTGCCTTGGTCAAGGGCAAGGGCAGCACTGCTGAACAGGGCATTAGAGTATTTCTAGACATGGCAGAAGGGTGAAAAGAGCCTGGGCAGGGGGGCAGCTTCGGGTTGGAGGAGCACAAGTAGCAAATCTGTCACCAGTGTCTTCTTGTTGGTAATGTGAGGGCATTCTCCAGACAGATCATAAACAACAACAGTTAATCAGGACACTTTAGAGTCTCTCTTGAAATTAAAGTTGGGTCTAATAGGAATTTTCCAAAAGTGTGGGTTGGTCTCCTTTACCTGTGATGACCTGCACAGCATTAAACTTTTCAAAGGTTTCTTCTTTTTTTTTTTGAAGTTAGATATCCATGACTTTGAATATAAAGCAAGGGCAGCAGTGTGGAGCAGTGGTTAGCGCTTTTGTCTCTCAGCAAGAAGGTTCTGGGTTTGGTCCCCCAGGGCTCGGGGCCTTTCAGGGTGGAGTTTTGCATGTTCTCCCTTTTGCCTGCGTGGGTTCTCACCGGCTTCAGTCCGACCCGGGAACCATAGGTTAATTGACGACTCTACATCGCCCGTAGGTGCGAACGCGAGTGTGCGAGGTCGTACGTCTCCACGCGCTGGCCTTGTGATAGCCTGGCGACCTGTCCGTCTTTTTTAGACCTCACTTTGAGCTCACGCTCTTCCTCTTCCTCCTTCAGCTAAACTCCCCCAGGCTAACACAGATCTGAAGTATTAAAAAGAGAAAGAAACAAAAGACAAAAGCTCCATTGAGTTTTTTAGGGTCATTTCTGAAAACTTGGGTGAAGTTATGTGGTTACTTTATTCTCTTCCAGAGCTCATTATAATTTAAAATATAACAGCTGTAGATTTAGCTAAGTCAGCCCATCAAACGCTCCATTGATGGTGTGTGTCAGTGCCTGCGGTTCCGTCCGTCAAACCCACTTCAAATTAAAAGTCCAATGAGAAAATGCAAAACATAAATCAGCACTCTAATGCTGCGCATACAAGTGGAGAATTGCACTAGAAGCATGTGAGAATTTTAAACTAACTTCAGAGGTGTTCATGTGATGGGAGGGACTCAGTAGAAAGAGCACGGTGATGGAAAAATATATAGTTTCAGTAAATGAAGTCAGCTCGAGACAGAAGGTAGGATTCAATATTAAATCAATTTATTTGCCAATAAATTGTTTTGTTTTGTTTTAATTTGAGTTTTATTCAGTTTCATGTAAAAACATATATTTTTTAATTGTCTTTTGTAGTTTGAATTGTGTATACTAAAACAGATAATGTAATAAGCCAGTGCACACACAGTGGAAACTGACATCAGTGGAAACATCCACAGCTTGACACATGATTTCAAATGTCCAGCTATGATCAGCTAATGATATTCCCATCAGCCCCGGCTGCACTTTGTGTTCAGAGATAATTAGCCAGTTTTTGGCCTGCTAACCCAGTGTCAGCATGCTGCTATGCCAGAGTCTGGCGAACACAGTCTCTTTGTTTGTTCCCAACAGGGCCAGCCTTCACATTTTTGGGGGGCTTTGGTGAAGCTTTGCTGTGGGAATGGTCAGTCCGAGTGTTTTCAGTGCCACATTCAGCTCACAGTGTCAGCATGAAAGGATGCCAGTGTGCCAATTATTCAGAACTAAATGTCCCATACTAAACATTGTTCCAGTTTTTTTTTTTTTTTTGAAGTGTTGATCCATAAGAAGACAAAAGAACCAAAGGTTATCTCACCTGCTCTCTCAGGCGTCTTTCTCTTTGGATTTCTAGTAACAATATGTTGGAGAGGCAACCAGAGGAAGTCTGAATGCTGCTGATTGGCTGACTTTTGAGTCTAACAAAAATGTCATTATGGTATTATGGTGTGTGTGTGTGTGTGTGGGTGGGTGTATACACACAGGTGCATCTCAATGAATTAGAAAATTATGGAAAAGTTCATTTCAGTAGTTCAATTCAAATAATGAAACTCTTATATTACATGACTGAAATATTTCATGTCTTTATTTCTCTTAATTGTACAGTAAGGGTAACTCAAACTTAAGAGTTCGAAAATAAAATAAAATAAAATAAAAACGAAATAAAAAAAGTTCTTCCTGAGCCTTTGAGTCTTCTCCATGATAGTGTGGCCTGCTGAACAAAGCCCCCACCACAACAGCAGAAGGTATTTCACAAGAGGCTCACTTTACCCCACACTGGGTGCAGTTTGATCCATGAAATTGCTGGATGTCCCCTTTAATTTGGACTTGGCTCCATGTAAGATAAGATGAGATAATCCTTTATTTGTTCAACGATGGGGAAATGCACAGTGTTGCAGCAGCAGACAGCAGCGAAAAAATATAGAACACAGATAACACAAATTAGAAATAAAAAAAGAGCAATATTTGTAAGAAAAATGTTTTGTATTTCCAGTAGTGTGTATTGGCTGTATGTTGATTCTGAATAAATCTGTAATGTGAAGGCTCAGGTGAGACGTTCAGAGCACCACCCTCTGGTCTGGAGGAGCAAACGTCATAGACTCATATATGCCTTATCAACAATTTGGAAAATATTGGATGATTTTTTTTTTTTTACAGCAAAGACGTCCTGAAACAAAACTGAAATGTCATGTTCCTGTAGGTGGGGAGAGGAGAGGAGAGGGTGGACCAGGTCTCCTTGCCTGTTTCTGCAGGACTGCACCTGCCAATAGCCTGTTTAAGTCGGACTTGTTGTTTTCCCCCCTTCCTTCCCTCTCGCTCTCCTCATTGCAGGGTGTTTGCCCCTCCCACCTCTCCCCACACCCCCATGCTCTCTTCTTCTCCTCCTCCTCCCTCCCTCTTCCTCTCTCTGTCTCTCTCTTCTGCCTGCTTGGCCCCTTGTGAACTGTGTACAAATATAGATTAGTTTAGAAATTCATTAGTGCAGTCGTTATCTGTCATTGGCGTGCGCAACACCATAACAAGCCCCGAGGGGTGGAAGGGAGTGGGGTTTGTGTGAGTGAGTGAGTGTGTGTGTGTGTGTGTGTGTTTGAGGGGGGCAAGCTGCTTGCATTGGTGGCGAGATAAGCAATGACTTCCTTTTTTTTTTCCTCCACTGTGTCAAAGGGAGAAGAAGAAAGTTAATAAAGAGGGAGAACAACGGAGGGAGAGATAGAGAAAATGATGGATAAATATAGACGGAGATAGATACGGGAGGGGGGTTGTTTTTTGGGGAGGGGGTTGAGGTTAGGGAAACAGCAGGAGATGCCAACGGCGTTTTGAACATCTGTTTAGGCTCTGCAGACTTCAGAGTATACACACACCCAGCACTGTGGACAGCATTTCCCAACATGCCACAGTGTCGCGAAGCAGAGCACGCCAGCAGGCCAGCTGTTCCAGCATTGATATGTATGTGTGTGTGTGTGTGTGTGTGTGTGTGTGTGTATGTGTGCGAGGGACCCAGAGTGCATCATCCACCAACATATGTCACCAACACTATGAAAGAGAAAGCCAACAGCTCTTCTTTATTACTGCTTTCATCAGGGCGGCGAGTTTGATCCTCACTTGTTATGACAGGCTGTTCGATAGCCTCTCCAGGCTGTCGTACACACACTTCGATAGAATCAGCACAATGTGAAGGTGTTTCTGTGTGTGTGTGTGTTCTTGTACTTACTACGTTGTGAGGACCGGCAAGAGTTTTTAACCAACAGTGAGAACATTTTTGGGATGTGAGGACATTTTGGTTGCTCACTTTTTGCAAGGGATGTTTGAGAGTTAAGACTTAAGACCTTAGGTTATAATTAGATTTAAATTAGGTTAAGAGTAATGGTTAAGGTTAGGCATTTGTTTTGGATGGTTAAAGGGACATTGTGTAACTTCTCCTGTTGTCTATTCATGAAAATCGATTATTTCGTTAAAAAGTATGTTTTTCATTAATCAGTAATCCCCCCATCAACAAACTGAAATGTTCCTTTCAGCTCTGAATGAGCCGTTCATATCATTCATATCTACATGGAGCGGGTAAGCTTGGTGCTGGCTGCCATGTGGTGTCGCCATGTTTTTACGTTCAGTGGCAGCGTGACGGTAGGAAACCACGGAAACTCAGCGGAGACACCGGAGCTGTCGGCTCAGGTCGAGGTGGCGTCTGTGAAAAGTCACCGCGGTAACGCAGTGAGGAGGAACGGAGCGTTACACTGATGCTGCATTCACGTGCAGTCGGACAGACGGCCGTCGGTAACAAACCAGAGGTCATTTTAGTCACAGAAGTCGAGAGAAAGCCGGTAAAACATGGGTCAGGTAAACAATACCACATCGCCATGACAACATATTGTCACTTTATTGTTTTGCCTCGTGCTGGCGGACCACTTGTTTACATAGAGGCTTGTTTATGCCATTATGTGCAGAGGCTGTCGTCCGTCTGCCGTCTGCCCAATTTCACATGAATGCAGCATGAAAAATACGACTGAGTTGCTTGCGATATACAACCGCAACGCTAGATGGGAGGAATTCCTACACAATGTACCTTTAATGCATGGTTTTGTTTAAACCCAGATAATATAATACTTGTTTGCCGTCTGCCCAATTTCACGTGAATGCAGCATGAAAAATACGATTGAGTTGCTTGCGATATACAACCGCAATACTTAAGACCTTAGGTTATAATTAGGTTTATAATAGGTTAAGAGTAATGGTTAAGGTTAGGCATTTGTTTTGGATGGTTAAGGTTAGGGTAAGGGTAAGGGGCTAGGGAATACAGTATGTCCTCACAAAGATAGCATTGCAAGAATGTGTGTGTGTGTGTGTGTGTTTGAGTATGGGAGGGGAATTGTGTGTTTTGGATCTACATGCCGTCTCCTCAATGAAAGACAAGCAGAGGCCGATCTCTGCATGCTGATGATGTAAAGCAGATCCCGCCTATAGGTAAAGTGGTCCAACAAAGACATTTTGTTGTTTCTTGTCCCCCTCCCCCCTCACTCCCTCCTAACACACACACACACACACACACAAACTCTAAGTAATCACAGTTTGCTTTTGAAGTGGCTGAAATGCAATAACCGCTCTCATGCAAATGTTTGAGCACAAAGCATTCAGCCGGAGAAAACACAATGTGCATTAATATTTCATAGCGAGACAGCAGAACATCACAGAGAACGGGCTCCACCGTGCACCATATCGAGCCATTCAAAAAAAAAAAAAAGCTCCATTCTCAATTATGTATAATTATTTCTAGATGGTCGGCCCACGGTTTGTTGATGTTCTCCACACAGTTTAGAGGTAATTAATCATCATCTAAATATTTTGTTTTCTTTCTTTTCTTTTTTTTTCGGTGGACTGGACTCTGAGGGTTGTGAGCAAACTCTTAATTGGGCCTCAAGGAGATGAGGAAAAATTACATTTCTGGAGCTTTGCACGTTCCATGGCACCGACTTCAGCTGATTGCACAGGCTTGCTTGTAAAGGGAGTTATTAAGTTCCAAAGAGCTTTGGCGCTTGTTTTCACCACCAAAGCTGGAAAAAAGAAGAATAAGAAGGAAAAAAAAGAAAGTTTTGTAACAATTAATTTAATCTCATTAATGAATCAAAAAGCCCAATTAATTTCATGTTTGAAATAATATCCAAGTATAAAAAAAATGAAATAAATGTGTGTGGCTGAGTGGCCAAGCAAGAATCACAGTGTGACTTTTTTTAAATTTCTTTTACTGCAGATTCTAATGTATCTGTATGGTCGTATAGTTAATGTTTTGGTGGACACATAGGAGCAATGAAACAGAGAGAGGGTGATGTTCAATTAAAGTTGTTTACCACTTTAGAACCTCAGTTCATGGTGTGGGTCTGATTCAGCTCAGAAGAGGAACAGACTGCAGACACTTTGAAATTATTTCCTGAATATTAATCAACAACCCTAAAACCAAAACAGTGTCTCAGATCGTCAATAACGATGGTGATTGTTCTGTTTTGTTTTTTAGTTTGTGTGACTTCTATTTTGCTGCCTGGTTCCATTGTTCATCTGTCTGCTCTTTGTTGTCTTGTTACCTTTTTGTAACTTAATCTGCTGTTGACGGCGGTGTCTTGCTGGGCGCAGGTGGTCGCTGTCACTTGACGAAAGCTTCAGCCGTCGCTGTGTTTAGAAAACCGCCAGATTGGAGTCGCTATCAGAAAGTGACCAGATGGGTGGGGCTAGCTAAAGTGTGATGGAGACAAGAGGGATAGTTCAACATTTTGGCAAGATGGCCCATTGCCATAATCCCTATAGTCTTGGGAGTAGGTTCGTTACCTTTAATTGTCAGTGCAAGCTATTTTTAGAACGGCGGAGCAGAGCCGCGAGCTGCTCAGTGCTACGCTACGGAGGCTAATGGGATTTCATGGTTTCCCTCATCAAACTCATCAAATAGGCTACACAATCCAACAACTCCAAAACGCTCTGGTGGACAAGTTGTGACCTGCACATTCACCACACTATGAGATAATAATGGAACGTTACAAGATGGAGTTTTTTTAGAGGTAAATTCATGCAAAACCACTGATGTACGTTTCCGTCGGGGGCAGTTTTTCAGCAAGCAGTCTCTGCATTTGCCTCGAAAACAACTCTGTCTTGTTTTTGTTTTTTCGATTAAAATCTACATATAGCATCTACGTCTGTGCAGAAATTGACACATAATTGCATTTCATTTTTAGGTGACACTTAGTGGTTGTAAAGATTATGACAGGAGCAGAGGGGAAACTGTGTTGACGTAGTACAAAGAGACAAAGTCCATGTTAAGAGGAGGTTGTGATGGATGGCATTTATGTTGTTTACTTTTATTCATGAGCATTCAACAAAGGTAACTACGTTTATCATTGGACAACAACAAATTGCCCATTGTTGAGGAAGTACATGTTTTAATCAAAGTTACATTTTCCCCCTAACTTTATCAAGACATGGAAGGAAGGAGAAAGGAAGTTAGAAAGTAAAGAACGTAAAGCCAGTACGATTTCAAATGTAATTGCAGCATATTTCAAATGAAGCAATGCTGCTGAAAGCATTCCTCCAATCTCAAGCACTTTTCAGACACAGAACACAAAACATGGCTGGTTTCATGAACGCTTTTCAGAGTGTGCGTTGTTAAAATGTTCTGTACAGCTTTATTCCAATATGACACTGACATCAGACATGAAAGAGAAACAACAGGGACAATATCTGGTAGCTAGAGTGTCAGAGATGGTAGAATATAATGACATCAAATGTTTCTCACAGGCTGCATCTTAAAACATGCAGCCCTTATCTTTCCATTGAAGCCATAGTTGGTGACTAATGTGTGAAGGATGCTCACACCACCTCTTGTGCATCAATTTAGTCATTTATTTGTTGATTTAATAGCATTTATTTAAAATATTCAGCCTTAATCTTTTACACCAACATGTCTACATGGCTTCATTGGATGATTAGTAGTCATCTTGGTTTCCCTATTCACTGTAGAAGTCCCTAATAAAAGCTTTAAAGCACATTAGTTGAATAAAGTGCATACATACAGTAGGCCAGTTAGAGTTGTCTATGTGTAATTACAGCAACAGCCTGTAGGCCCACTCTGTAATGAATTTCATATTTCATTTACGCACAAGGGAATAAACCGCTTTAATGAAATACGATAAATCAGGTAATTGGAAGGTTTAGGATAAATATAAGCATTATTTAAAGAATGGCAGTACTTCCTGGAGGCAAGGCGGGTTGATTGATTGGCTTAATGGCTTATGGGGGTGTAAACTGTGTGGACGTCCTTGAGTTGTTCAGCCACAGCCCTGGACTGCTACCCAATCGAACATCTCTGGAGACACCTGCAAATGTCCGTCCACTGACAGTCTCCTTCAGTGGACTCCATCAACTGACAGAGCTGGAGAAAAGGGATTAAAGAGTCAATATGATTTAGGTATTTAGAAAACTAACTTTTGGCTTTGTCCTTGTGGTGAACTGATTGATTGAAAAATGAACTGAAGAAGTGAAAATTCTAAAAGAGTTTCAAAGCTCTCAAAACGCACTGTGTGTTACACGTCACCATAGGGTGATGAGAGGAATCTGGAGGGTCTGGAAAGGTCATGGTATTTAACTGTTAATTACAAAGAAAGGATATAAGAGGAAAATAACACTGGATCTATAGAGCAGAGCCCTCTAATCAGGAGTTGCAGTAAATCATATTCACACCATTGGGGGAAGTGAAGAATAATCTGCAAATCTGTGACTGTAGCTCCATGCAGCTCCTCTCACACCATGTGTGAGCAGGCAGGTGTGTTACTTGAGTTACTATGGTTACAGTGTCGCTCTGAAACAGTTTCATAAAAGTTAGTATAGCTTTACAAATTAAAGAATGTGATTGAATGTAGTATTTTATTTTTTTTTTAACTAATTTTACATATACATACATACAAACACAAATTTAACAAACACCAAGGAGATGTATATTATATACAGTTACACTTGCTTGAAATTGAAAGTAGCCTATTTTCTTTTTTTTCATGTTGAATATATCTTTGTAAATATCAGTCTGTATTCTTTTTTGCATTTTTAATGAACATAATTAAATAAAGAGGAAGCCTGAGAGCCTCCTCCATGAAGAAGTCAATGTCAAGTCAATTATAGTCAGTGTGTTTTACAGGCTTACTGTAGGCTATCTACAGGATCACATCTAAAACACAAAGGCTCCACCTCCTTATTTTTATTGTTTTATTTTATTTTGTAGATTAAAATGATATTGGACATTTTAATAATAAAGACTACTGAACACCAAATTGAAAATGCTCCTGATTTTCATTTCAGAAATCTGATTACCACCTCCTGAGACCCGGCCCATGCATGTGTGTCCTCTGTAGTGGACACTTTGTTCACCTGTATCTTCCTTAAGTATTTGGAGTTACCCTATCAAGCCCTATAGTATTCTGTAGAGGACATCCTGGGCTTTCCAGTGATGTGTCATGTGATGGGTTTGCATGGTGGGAACTTTACTTTTTTTTCTCTATCAAGATGGCCGCCATACCAAAACACACATTTCATGGAGAGAGGAGGGGTAACACAAATATTTGTTATCTATTGCTATTTTTACCATGATAATTATATATATTCTTGTTTATTAACATGTCAATAACAATATTATTACATCTGAAAACAGTTTCATAATTTCTGTTTTGAAATAACAGTCCTCTTATGAATGTCAACTGTAGTGGACACCAGGACCATTTTAATGTATTTAATGACTGCACATCGTTGTAGGAGAAAGAAGTGAAGCAGAGGGGATTCTAGTAGATAATAGAGAGAGATTCAGATTTGGAGCTGTCAAATGAGGAAAGGGATGGGGATGAGAATCAGCCTATGATAGGGAAAGGTGGTGATGAAGAAGGAGAGGAAGAAGATGTAGGAGAATCTGATGAGACGGACAAAGAGCCAGAGAGGGAGAAGGAAAGTCGTCATGCTCTGTTGGCCAGACTAACTTGTAGGCTATGTTTTTTTTGCTTTGTTTCAGGTTAATGTATTTAAATCTGTTAGATTATTGCTGTACTATGTGTCACTATTGTTGAATATTTGCAAATTGCCAAAAATATGCTATGAGTTTGGTCAGTAGGGAGTCAGATCACATCCATGACACTGGAATTAAAACACAGCATTAAGGGATATTCCGGCACAAGTTTAACCCATGGTCTAATGCACCATCAGACCCAGTAGAACTCCCCCTCCAGAGATCAAGTTTTTAGACTGCAAACTTCTCTAGTTGTAGTGACTTCAGCATAGACAGACAGATAGAAAAACACTGCTGTCTATGGAGCCACGAGCCAATGTCATCGAAAAAGCCACTGATAGCGACAAATAATGCTCAGAACAGCACCAAACTTCATCAGCAGTGCAAACAGGGTTCCATCCCATACAAGGCATCAAACACCTGCTAGCTTTGACTGATTTCTATTGAAAAGAAACAAAAACACAACTCACCCACTCTCCTCCAGCTTCTTCCTACTGATGCAGAATCCCTGACAAGTCGATTACCGAATGCATCAATGTTCCTATCTGTCTTCCCTATCTGTTTCTAACAATAGCTAGCTGTTGTTGTGTTTAAGTACGTAGTTTAAGTGTTTAAGTTAGATATGCTTCTCAGTTAGTATTTGGGTTAGTTAATTAGTTAGTTCACTTGATTATAGTATGGACCCTGTTGTTTTTACTTTGACTTTTGGCGAGGCTGCCATAGCAGGCCTACCAGGTTGTGTGTGGTGAGCTCAAGAAAAAACTAAACATGGCCACATTTGCCTAACACTAAACCAGTGTGTCCTCTGTTTTCTTAACATAACACTAGCAGGTATTGACAGGGAAATGAACAGGTTGAGTTGCTAATACTGTCACAGTCAGCAAAGTGTGTGTGTATTTTGGAACTAATTGTGACTTCTCACTTTTCAACTGCATTCTGTAATCGACTTGTTAGGGCTTCTGCATTAGCAAGAAGCGACTGGAGGTGTGTGGGTTAGTATTTTTTATCTAATTAAATGTATTCTTGGGTTAATATCACTATTACACTACTATAATTATATTATTATAGTTATCTAAATTTAGTTGTATTTTCACACGGAAATCGTCCTGTTGTCCTCTACAGTGGACATGCTGTAAAATTAAAATTAAAAATATATTAAAATAAAATAAAATTGTAAGGTGTTCTTTTAGGCCCAAACAGATAGGAAATCAAAAAAAGAAAGAAATTGTAAGACACTTTTTTTCTCTGGTTCTCAGGAGGTTAACCTGAAACAGCAGAACTGTACATGGCACTGACAGGGGTCATGTGCAACCTGTTCTACCAATACACCAGACATTCATAATAAGTAAAATGAGTCTGTTCAGTCTTTACGGAGGGACAACATTTGCTATTTAATATTCAATGTCAGGACAGTGTTACACAGAATATAATTTTCAAAGTAGATCCAAGTGAAAAGAAAAATATACATATATTTAGGGTTAGGGTTTATTTAGTCGACGGACAGTCCACCATAAAATGCTATATGTGTGTGTGTAAAAGGGCTTTGTTGTTGATTCCACTTTCCACTATAACAGCCAATCTTATTTAGGGTGGCACATGTGTGGTTGGCGGGCCTCTCCTCTGCACATAAACACTGGTTGTGACGTTAGCACAGCGCTGGTACACATTATAATAAAACTGTAAAAAGAACGTAATGCAATAGCAAAGCTAACATGATATTATGTTCAACTAGATGACAGAAGGTGGCGACTGCATTACACTTACTTGAATGTGCCTAATTGGTTATATTTTGTCATTTAATGTTAAAAGTTAGCTTAATTAGCTTGTAGGCTAAGCTAACATTTGCAAACCTTTCTGTAGAGCCATGCCTATTGACCAGTGGGCTTCCATGCTGGTGTTTTTTTTCTTTCACATATGCATTTATTATTATTTATTAATAAAAAGGCCAGTATGGTTGTGCCCATGAGTTGTGCTAGATTGCTGCGCTTAAATACAGACTGGCCAGTGGGGTTACCATGCAGGTCCTTGTGGACATTGGATGGTGGCTACTCAAACTGGAGATATTAATAATGCTCTAAATCAAAATCCAGCAGTGAGAGTCACATGAATCCAGATTCCAAGACGTTTCTCGGGGATCTTTTAGCTGCTGGTCCTGCATAGGTGATACATTTAGAATCTCTGTCTCAGGGTTGCCGTGTAACTGATAAGCCTCCTCTCTAATCTAACTTCTTGGCGGGCCCCCGCTGAAGAGGTATGGTGTGCGATGTGGAGAGAGATAGCAACTACAGGCTGTAGCAGATTTATAATTCTGATTAAAAGAAGTGATTTCCCCTCCGTGCCATCCCTCCCTGGCGGTAGATGCACAGCGGATGATATATCCTACAAGAAAACACAGGAAACCTCCACTTGGGTGACAGAGGATATTTGTGACTTTGGATCCAACCTTGCTGCGAGTGGTGAATCCAAACTCCAACCCCCAGCAGCGCCTCAAAGCTCCACCCTGGTAGCCAACCAATCCGCCGCAGATACCATCTCCACATTATCGGAGAAGAGCTAAAGAAAACATCTTTCATGTTTTATAAAGCGAGAGCGCCAACAGGAAATGAAAGAGTCTAGGCCTGGAAGACAAATAAAGAAAACGGGGGAGAAAAATCGACGGCTTGAGAGGAATCCACTCTTCATCTCCCGGAGCTGTGGGTCTGTGGGTCCACAGAGAGACGCATTTGTCTCCTTTAATGCGCATGTGTATATTGTAGCTGCAGGGGCAAGTGAAACTCAGCAGCATCAATAAAAGTATTTATTTATTTCTGTTTTTCCCTGACCAACTGTGTTTCATAAACGCTGCCGTCCTTCTTAGGGAAATGAGATTAGAGGGGAGCTTTTACACCGAACACTAGGGGAGGATGGTAAAAGAAAATAAAAATAGATGAAAATAAGGAACTCACCCCGGTTGGTTCACAGTAACTCTGTTTTTGCTTTTATCATCAATATAATTGGGGATGCTATATGAGTTTATTCAAAGGCCTTTGTAAAGCTTTTCTACTGGCATTCCTGACCCTAAAGGAAGGTTTCTGAATTTTCCGAAAGAGCTTGTTTATCTGTCCCTGTCATTCACTCACACCGATTCAGACACTCCACCGTGGTACTTTTGTGTATGTATGTGTGTGTGTATGTGTGTGTGTCTGCATACCTGTTTGTATGTTTGTGAACTAAGTCCTGCCTGCGGGTAGGTTGGAGGGGGGGAGCAGGGTGTCAATGCATTAGAGAAAACACAAGGTAAACAGTGTGTCAGTCAGCAGCTACTCTCGCTCTCATTAATACATGAATATTACAGGTTTTCTCCAAGCAGCCCACACTTGGCTGCGTTCACTTTAAAAATGACATTAACTGAAGGAAAACGGACTAAAAATGATTTCAGATTTGATGTAAAGGCAATAACTGCTGCTAATTAGTCTAATAATGATAAGAACTATTACCACAAATGTCTGTGAACGACTGACTGAGTGATTGAGTTCAGTGAGGCTGTTTACACTCAGACTGTTGCACTTTCCATATTGATTTGGCACCAGCAGTTTCTATTATATCACTGAGGGGCTGTTACAGCTGTTTTTATAGATTGGATTTTCTCAAATAGTGACTGAGGGCGTGATTTACCTCAACTGCAAAAAAAAACGAACAGGCTAAAGCTGCGTATCCACTATGTGGTGCCGACTGGACTCGATTCGAGTCTGGACGATTTTGGAGGTTGTTTTCCAATACCACACACTAACTACAGAAACGTCTTGACCTCCTTGATCCACAGGGGCGTGGTTTTTCGGGCTGTCATTTTTCTGAAAATGAACTGAGCTGGGATAGTTTGAATGTTTAATAATGGTGGACATGGGTTTGAGTCCTGCAGGATATTCCATGTATCCTTTATCTATTTTGGAACTTCGGCCGAGATGGTACCAGAAAAGTTGTACCTTGGCCGAAAATCAACCTTGCAGTGCCACCAACCCGGTGTCCCAGCTCCTGTCTCTTGTTTATGACAAATAAGACTACACACATACACATTGTAACATTGTATTTGACAAATAATGTTATCCACCACTCCATGGATTGCTTTCTCGCTGGCTTCGTTGAAAACAAATAGCACATGGCTGAGAGGAGGGTTAGCAAAACAGAGGAAAAGCAGCTGGACTTACATTGTTCCCCTTTAATTCCCTCTCATCAGGTTAAATAGGTCATGCCAATATGATGATAGTATGATTCATACTAGGGAAATCACAGAAAGACTTCATACTGTATGAAGTCTTTCTGTGATTTCCCTCCCTCAATACAAAATCAACACTTTTAGCCATTTGAATCTTAAAGGGATAGTTCACCCTAGAATGATATTTCGCTCATTATCTACTCACCCTCATGTTGACTAAGGGCTGGAAGAATTTTCAGAGTCCACCGTCCCTTCTCTGAGTTACAGGGGGTCTTGGCGTAGCAGTGCATTTCAATGCAACGGTTGCAAAGGGACACCAGAGCTCTTCGTAAAAAAAACACACACAAAAACATCCAAATACCTCCATGATGCTCGTATGTAATGTCCGTCTTGTGCTGAAACCCCAAATTGCGTAATTGTCCCGAAAAAAATTAAATAAGTCTATATTTTAAGCTTGTTTGTAGCGGAAGCTTCTCGAAGCTCCTCTTCCTGGTCCGTCCAAATCTTGCGTGATTTGCGCCGGCGTCAGTGCGATTACTGCGAATCACGCGAGATTTGGACGGACCAGGAAGAGGAGCTTCGAGAAGCTTTTTTTCGGGACAATTACGCAATTTGGGGCTTCAGCACAAGACGGACATTACATACGAGCATCATGGAGGTATTTGGATGTTTTTTTGTGTGTGTTTTTTTACGAAGAGCTCTGGTGTCCCTTTGCAACCGTTGCATTGAAATGCACTGCTACGCCGAGACCCCCTGTAACTCAGAGAAGGGACGGTGGACTCTGAAAATTCTTCCAGCCCTTAGTCAACATGAGGGTGAGTAGATAATGAGCGAAATATCATTCTAGGGTGAACTATCCCTTTAAGTCTGTCTTATAAAGGAATAGAAAGCCTTTATTTTTTTCCACAGGGCTTTTATTGCTGTGAGCAGGAAGTTATGTTTCTGAGTGTTTGGGTGACGGCCGGTGACAAGAGCTGTAGCTCTAAGCCCATGGTTCCGTCATTCAACAAATTGTTGAAAACAGCAGGAATATATTGTTGAATTTATTAAATTAAACTGATAGAAATGTACATTACACTTTGCTCTTATGCACATAATGAGACAAGCAGCAGGAGTTCATCACACCAAATTGATAATGGGTTGCAGGATCTCTTTTGGTGTTGGAAAAAATAAAATCTGTCCTGACTTATGTAAACAGTTGGACCCATATATAGAGGTTGTAAGTGCACATGTTTGTTCTGGGTTCTGGGCATTGATTCTGTGTGTTATGGCTATATGAAAAAAGCTGGCATTAGAAATGTGTTTCACTCATTTTGCATGCACTCAGCCTGAATGGATGGTTTCAGATAAACCAGAGCAGCCGTTTCCAGCAGATAAAATCAGTGCTCAGGGCCCTCCACTGATGTTGAGGGTTTGTAATGCTCCACTTCTTTTTGATGGTGTCCTGATCCACACAGAGAGTTGTATTCACAAATACAATTTCAGGACATCTATCTTGGTTATCTCTGAGATGTTTCCATAACTTCCACTTTTGATTAAAAAAAAAAGTTTCCAAAAAGTTTGTAAATGGTTGATATAATTCAGTTCATTCAGTCTCAATTTTCAACATTTTGCTTCACATTCACTGAATCTAGACACGTTGCTATTCTCTAGAGGATCCCGTCTTTCCAATCTTCCAAATTGTATACATTTCAAAAATGGTCATACTATTTTTTTTCTAATTAGATGGCTAGATGATGAAAAGAGTGATTAATGATCAGCCTACTGCGAATTCCCTTTTTATTTTGGTTTTCTTGTGTGTTCTAAAATGACAGGGAATCATCGCTGTCTTGTGGGACTCATTAGTGGACAGTGTCTATGTATCCACAAAAGATGTGGGCGGGGCCAAAGACTCTTCTCTGCTGATTGAATTTTCAGTCACGAAGTGCTGGTAAAACTATCTTCTAAAGGAACTCACTGCTGTTATTATTGTAGCATAGCTGACACTGATCAACCAACAGTTCACCTCCACATATTTTTTATCTTTATTTTTTTAGTTTTTCAAGCTCAGGAGTTCTCACTCGTAATGTGTGGTGTATATCTGTTTCCTTGAGTGATACTTTAAGTCTCAGAGTTAACTTTTTTCCATTTTCCTTTTTTAAGTGTTGATGAAAGTACTTGTGGTTTTAAGACCCCTCAAAAAACATATCTGTGTACTTTTACATCTAAGTGCTTTTTTTGGAGCTCAAGTGACAAGAGTTTGGTAATCATATCAATCTTCTAATTAAAAAATGTAGCAGATCTAAGGTGGACACTCACAGAAACTATCATGGTTGAATGGTGCATCAGAGTGGGCGGGGCTCGAGGTGCAAGGCTGAATATGGTGAATGTACAGACATTTGTGTATTTGTTTATTTCTAGGATTCCCATTAGCTGATGTCATGACATTATCTTTCTTCCTGGGGTCCCCAATGCAATTAAAAAATAACGTAGTACATACTCACATTCATCGCTGTTACAGATCACTGTAACACCTCATATACACAAACAGTATATGGTTAGGGTTAGGGTTAGGGTTAGTTAGAGTCTAAACTACATTAATAGGTACAAAAAATACATCATACATCACATTACATTACCACAACAGTTCAACCCACAAATAATTCCTACAATAGATTATTATGTGTTATTTCTTATTCATTGAATTTACAATTCATTTAAATAGTCTATTACCGTTTTAAAAATGTGTTTTGAGGTAATTTTTTGATGTTATTAGGTAATGTAATGACAGACATGACGTCTGTACAAAATGACTCTGACCGGACTTTCAGACTGTCCGCACGCCTCTGTGGACTGAACACTCGAATGCTTTAACAGTATTTACATAGAACCTTGATTTTCTTTCTAATGAAAAAATAGATATAAGGAGCTTTGTATGGAAGTTGTATCCACTCATTAATATCTAATGGACATATACAATTCGGACATCACATTCATGAGCACCAGTGGATGAAACCAGTCCATTATCACTTTT
Source organism: Trachurus trachurus (assembly GCF_905171665.1). Taxonomy (NCBI): domain Eukaryota; kingdom Metazoa; phylum Chordata; class Actinopteri; order Carangiformes; family Carangidae; genus Trachurus; species Trachurus trachurus. The sequence goes on from NC_139894.1 coordinate 33,611,596, forward strand.
ATATATTCGACCTTGTTTCATGTTCCCTAAAGGATGTACTCTTGTTCATCTGGTTTGAATTGAACATTGCTGCTTATAGAGCTCACGGAGTTACAGACCTTTAACCCAAGAGCACTTACGACTTACTCGCCTGCACAATGCACATAATCATTAACTGTGCACATCTTTATAACCCATTAGCACTTACAGTCAAAATTGCAGTTGTATTTTGCAAACGTGTTGTAGAGCTGCCTCGCCCTGTGAGTATATTCATATGTCCTTGTGTAAAACAGTGTAAGTGTGTGTGCATTAGTGTATGGCAGAGAGGAGGATGAGGGGTTGGATGAGGGGGGGTGTTGGGGGGGGTCATACTGGTTTCAGCATATCCCTCGGGGGATCCAGTCAAAGGGCCAGGGCCTAGTATGCCGCAGCAGCCTCAGCTTTAGCTCGCTGGATCTGAATAATTCACTAAACATCATGCCATCCCTTTCACTTTACTGGCATGAAGCAAACAGTGAGGAAAGTGAAAAGGCTGCAGAGACACTGAGAGAGAGAGACGAGGGGAAAATGAGTGCAGAAAAGAGATTCAGAGCTATAGCAGCTTAGTAGTGCTCAGGACTTTCATGTCTTTGAGCATATTCATAACCAGCCAACTTGTTCCCTGGATGGACAGCTATCTCTGGGCAGCATCTGTGAAGGGGGGCGGGGGAGGGGGAGTGACCAATCGTGGCTCGGCTCAAAAAAGGGAGGGGTGGGTGGGAAGATAAGAGATGAGGCAGGATTGAAGGAAGGAGTGAAACCAAGCAGAAACATTTGGCTAATCCCTCTTGCCAACACAAAAAACTGAAAAAAAATCGGTCATCAGAAATGAATACCAGGGAATGTGAGCATCCCCTCAGTTACAAGCATTGAAACGCTGGCCTTAATCTTCCTTAATATGGTCTAATGGCGCTTGCCAAGTGGTTTGCTTTCTGGACTTGGGCCCTGCTGGCTCCATGATAAATCGTGACACACTGAAGATGAGTTGACGACTAATGTTATCCCAATTACCCAACTGTCCCCTCTTACATAACACATCAGCTTCTTCAATTAGAAATTGCTTTTAGCCCTTAACTCTGCCACTCATTGTTTTGGATTGGAGCGCAGAGAGGACCCAGAGCTTGCAGGGAACAATTAGACTGCTGTATTAGCACTGATGGAAGCAGGCTCAATAGAAAGAAAAAATACTGCAGAGGAGGAAAGACATGTCATTATCCGTCCGCTTGTCGTAATCTGACGTCACTTTTAAATGCGTCTGACATGCTACTTTTGTCCAAACAGGAGTCCCTGTAATTGGCACTTGTTATCGTGGTTAACATCAAAGGCGTAGAGGCACAATCAAATCAGCATGCATTTTCTATTTGGCATCCACACACACACACACACGCACACACACACAGACACGCACTTGCTAAATGAGAGCAGTAGTGGCCCGGGGGGACATGGCCCAGCATGATGATGGTGTGTTACACCAATATCATTCCTCACTCTTGACCTGTGGGATGTTTGATCGGCTGACCGCAGAGACCCGCACAGCCAAGACGCAACTCCAGGGAACTGGCAGGATGCCAGAGATGTAAATACAGACACACACACACACACACACACACACACACACACTGGGGGCCAAGAAAGCTGGGGACTGGTGGGGAAAGGATGATTAGAGGATGAGCAGGGAAAATGGGAAGACTGAAGGGAGTAGTGGCTGGCCTGGAAACTAAGAGAATATTTAAGGGAATGAAAGACAAGCTTGATGACGCAGTGTGCAAACATGTCTAAAGATGAAAAGGTGTAGAGCTATACCTCAACCAGTCACATCTGAACAAAGGAGGGGAAAGGGATTGTACTCATTAGGTGGAAGATACAATAAATTGTGCAAATGGGGATCATGGTGTGCGGAGAGGTTCTTCATGAAAGCATTATGTGTTCCTCTCAAGTCCAGCCACTGTTGCACACACAAAAAAAACATCATGAAGAATTAAAAATAAGGGTGCACATTCATCAAATGGCTGCATAGAGTGGGCATGCTCATGATAAAAGGATGATAGGATGATCATCAGAATGCATGACGGAGGGGCGTATGGTAATCCAGCAGACAGTGTGTAGCATACTGACACTTGACTAGACTAGACACTTTACAGACTCGGAGGTGAATAAGACATGAAGGCAGGACTCACAGGAAGGAAAGATGATAGATAGCAAAGGAAGGAGGATCTGCCGAAAAGCTGGCACGGAAGGAAGGAAATTGGTAGGAAATAGAGGATTAGAGGGGAATTGGAATAAATGTGGCGAGATAAGGAGGAGGGATCAAGGGATGGGGAGGAGGAGGTAGGGAAAACAGAAAGGAGGGCAGATTGATAAGAAGGGAACAATTTCATTGGAGGATGAAGTTTGTTTCATTAGTAGTCAAATGTAAGTGCATGTTGGAAAAAAAAAAAAGCAGGCTAAGCCTTCAAACTGAGGAGACATTAGAGGATAAGACGCTACTGTACATGACACGGGGGTTTTAAAAAGCAGATGTACCAAAAAAAAGGGTTCAAAGTCACAGAGGGGGGTACTAGTGAACACGGGTGTGCGTTGTTAATTAGACAGCTGTGTTGTAATAATCCCCACATTGCGTCCGTATGCCGGGTGACACCGGCGAGACAAACAGAGTGCCATCTGGGCAAACCGGGGCAAGCAGGAGAGCAGTAAACCAGCAGACACTCAGGGTTTGGTTTTGGTTTCGCCGGCTAACACGCATCCGCCGGTTTCTCCTCCTCCTGCTGCTGCTGAACTATACACTCCGAGGCAGCCGCGGAAGTCTCATCAAAGTTAGCAGCGGTTCGCGCCGGGAATCCCTTCTCTTTTGTCGTCCCGATTAGCATTCCGCTTTCCACCCAGATCAAAGGAATGTTTGGGGAACGTTACAAGCCGGAGCCGACAGCTATTGATACAGGCTGCTTGTTGAGGTGGTGAGGGGTGGAAAAAAAAAAAAAAAAGGAGGCCGGGGGTGAAGCCTTGGTGGGAACTTGTCTGCTAATAGCTGAATCAGTGACACAGGCCCAATATTGATTTGACTCAGTCTTAAACTTCTCTCTAGTCTGCGGGGCATGCCAGTGCTTAGCAAACGACTGCTGCTGACACTCCTGGAGAGAAGCTCAGCTCAGCTCTGCCACATCACATAACCACAGAGCTGCACCTGCACCGCGGCTCAGGGGCTGCTCTAAGGCTGAGATCTCTGCTTCATTCTAATTGTTTGTTAGGGGTTTGATTGTGGCTGTTTTCACTGGTGAGTTTTCTTGATGCATCCATATAACTACACTACCAGTCAAAAGTTTGGACACCTTCTCGTTCAATGGTCTTTCTTCATTTTAAAGGGACAACGAGGAGTTTCTATTTGGTTATAAAAAAGTCTCACATTAATGTGGATGAATCTACGCTACCCACACTTGTTAATGGGCCCATTTTTGTCTCTATCGTTATTTTGTTATTATTAGTGGTGGCGGAAATGCTGGTCGAGCCGACCAGCGTTTCTTTACTTTCGGTTTTGTGGCAAGTCATAAGAATAACGCCGCCGAATCGCCGTTTATGGTCGGAACTACGACGGTATGTGATCGTCTTTGAACCTCTGACTTTCATTCTTGATGAATGAAAACATGAGTCTGTCTTGCGCCGGTCAAAGAATTTCACGGTGCGCGGAGGCTCATAAATGTAGTGTGAAAACGCTTCGCTTTTCCAAAACTCCTCGTTGTCCCTTTAAAGGTGTTAGCTACAAGTTTAATTCCTCCCGGCCAGTAAGTGTCGCACTCACACTTGTGCTCTCTCGCTCCAACCTTCAATTGTACTGGTTGCCAGGTACGCCTATAGGGAGCGGCTAAAGCTAAGATAACGCTAATCGTATTTAATGAGCAGCAGCTCCGGTGTGGAACAGCGGACTGGAAACACATCTGAATCATTTCACACTAACTCACCTGCAGACGAACCCGACCAACCCGCAGCATCACGCCTGCACCGGAAACGTAACGTAGCATTAGCATTAGCATTAGCACGGTGCCATTTCTCCACAGAGCTATCACGATCTGGCACCGCCTGAGCTCCACCTCACGTGACATCAAAGTTCTAATGCTGTTGGTGCAGAGATCATTTAATTTCATTCCTTATGTCCTCCTTAGTTCCTTGGTTTAGTTTGAGTTTTTCCTGTTTTATATTGAAACATCCCTCGTCTTCTTCCTGCCCTCCTTTGTGTTGCACTTATGTCTCATTGTCTTCCATCTCATGTGGTTCTCCTCAGCTTTCTGGGTTAAGGTTACTTCCTGGTCCCTGTGAGTTCTTGGTTTTGTTTTATATTCAGTTGTTCTGTTTTCCTTTGAATCTTATCATTGAACTTTGGTAGACCATTTGTGAACTTTGCGGTAGGCCACTTGTGTTCCATCTGTGCTTAGGCCCGTTGACCTTTTTCTTTGATATTTTGGTTTTTGTGCAGATACTTTTTTCCCCCATTTGCCCCTTATTTCAATAAATTACCTTTTGATACCCATCACCCTGTTCTTTTGCATCTGAATTTGGGTCCAGTCCCTCCTGAACCATGACAATCTGCCATTTGTACCTCATTGCCAGCCATGTGTTATTGTCTGGGCACATGCCCATTTGACAAATGCTCTAAATGCAATGTTTAATCCTCATTTCCTTGTTGCTCAATATGATTTAAAGTAATATTTGATGAGGCCATCCGCAGCAAGCATAACACCTGTAGTGTGATGAGCTTGATACAACTTTACAAAGGGAAGGGATTCAAATTCCTGGTTACAAACAAACAAACAAAAATGATTATCCTCTAAGGCTTAAGCTACAAGAAGTAATGCACTAATACACTGTCACAGGTATGTCATTTCTTTTTTGAGAAAATATCTGCAAACAAACACAGCAGAGCTCTTCACAGATTCATTGAGAGGTTAATGGACTCAAAAGGCAGCATCACATCAGAGCCAGACAAAGTCCCCTCCTTGCGTGTGGAGGGTCATCATCGCCTCACAGCAAATCCCTTTCATCTACAATGCAAAAGTACACTAGCTCATGTAAGTGCTCACATTTCCACTTTTTATTTTATCCAACATTAAGCACCAACCTTTCTTTCATACACCTCGTACACACCTGACTGTTGAATGGAAAACATCAATCGCGGAAGCACATTTTATTCAGTTGTTGAAACCGCTGTGCAGTCATTACAAGAGAAATGGGACAATGTCGTCTGTCTGCCTGTGCGTGTTGGCTTTCGTAAATTGGCGGAAAATGTGACAGCCGGCGCGTACCCGAGGTATCTGCTCTGGTATCGACTGTGCTTCAGATCGCTCCCTGTCTGGCTGATGTCTCTGTAGATTTTTGTCTGTCGAATAAGTCGGCAGTTCGACCGAGATTGCGTTGCATTCACAAGCGAACCAGTGAGATCCTCGGTATACATACCAAGTTGTACCGATGTCCCGGTCACTACCAGGCTGGCTTCCATCTGCTCTGCCTGTTGTTTTGTATTGAAGGGTCGCTAAAAGTTTCTTAATGAGTTCATTAGGCAACTGCTGGAAGAAAAAAAAAAGGCAGTGAGATGTGGTTAAAAGTTCTGGGGAAAACCTTGGAAGTAAATCTGGAGTTGAGACGCACACAAATGTGAATCAGCAGCTTGTGTCAGCAAAGCTGTGGTGAGACAGTGTCAGCCTGACTCACAGAGACTTGTTATTGGACTACATCTGTGGTAGACCATACTATTTGCCAGAGGACATACTCCACACCCTCAAACACACACACACACACACACACACACACACACACACACACACACACACACACACACACACACACACTGCCCACAGCCAGACTTGGATACACTGGTAATCTTGTGAAAGCAGCAGGGTATCAGAATATCACTAATATGGTGAATCATGCATGTACACAGCAACGACCACAGCTCCAAGGGCTGTCTGACACTGTGTGTGTGTGTGTGTGTGTGTGTGTGTGTGTGTGTGTGTGTGTGTGTGTGTGTGTGTGTGTGTGTGTGTATGTGTTTATGTTATGTTATGGCACTGGACTACAGGCGTCACATCACTTAATGATAAGGCAGGCTCTGTCACTGGTCAGACAGATTAGTCAGGGGCAGTTCGCTGTAGCTTCAGGTGACAGCAACCTTTACGTATGTGTGTGTGTGTGTGTGTGTGTGTGTGTGTGTGTGTGTGTGTGTGTGTGTGTGTGTTGGTCACCTTTTTTCCCACTTTCATTTCCAGCAGAGTTCATCAAAACGTTACTTTGAGCAGTTTTAGCTGTTTCTGACATTTGGCAGAGAGAGTGGTCCAAAGGATGGTAACTTTTCAACCTTAATTCACCCACAGAAAGTCAAATAGATTCAATGCACATTGAGCATGTTTAATGATTTGCTCATGAATTCCCCAGCAACAGTTGGTGGGTAGAAAGGTGGTGCAATTTACATAACCTGCATTTCTCCAGTTGATACTCAAATGTACAGGGTAATGTATGTATGTACGCAGAAATCAAGCATAGACCATATCAAGATTTTAAAAAAGATAAAATTTAAGGTATCAGGGGAACTCATTGGGGTTTTAAACTGGCAGGGCTCCGTGCCGGTCCAGGTTCCAGAACCCCAATTTTGAACCGGCCGGCTCAGACTGAAAAACTAACAGGTTTGAAAATCTGAAAAGTTGGTTCTCAAGGGAATCAATAAATGGTTGGTTCTTTGTGCCAACCGTGACATCTTCAGTGGGCATGTCATATTCTAGGCTGTGAAGACGAGCAGGAAGGAGGAGAAGGTAGTGACTACAACCTGGAGAAAAATTGAATTTGCAGTGGTTTGCTGCAGAAACAAAATGTTTGGTGGTGATTTGGGAAGAAAAGCTAGAAAACAGCACAAGAAAGAACAAGTTGTATGAATTTCCCTTTGGGGCTCAATTAAGTAAAGTAATTTTTATCTTTGAACTTGGGGAAGAAATGGTCAAGGTTGGGTTCGCCCCTACGCCCGACCAAATAATTAATAAACTTAGAAAACTGAAGGAGGAATACAGGGACAGCAAAAAAGCAAAAAACATTGCCACTGTTGTGTTTACTTCCTGCAGAGTAATGCAGAGTAACGTACACCCACTTTAACTGATGTGAATGCAGGCTGGCTGACCAGAAAGTACCAATGTTTGAGACTCTAGAAGGGAGCCATAGGCCAGAACCTGAACACATGGGTGTTTTTTTCAGCAGTGGAAATTCAATATTATATTGTAAAACTGTAAAGTTTGCTCCAACACTGTTCCAAGCTCTTTCAGATTTGTTGTCCATTGCTGAAATGCACATGTCATCGCTTGGTTCAGACACAGTCGTGATGCTTGTTGTCGCCTATGAGGTAGGTAGTTTTAATTGCAGGCACACTTGCATGCATCTGAGCATCCATGGTCTTGCTGTCTTGGGGGAACAGAGAGTGTTTGCCTCATCGACAAGTAAGGGAGCGTTTCAAAGACAGTAATCATGGGGGAGAGGAGGCTCAGTAAGAGAGCTGACCAAGAAGCAGAATACAGTATATAATTGTCCAAGTGAGTGATGAAAACCTGAAACCTCAGCCCTACCAACTGTACAATGAGGGACAATTTTGTGAAACCAACAGAGAAACCTGAAAATTTCTGTCCACTAAAGGCCCCAGTCCAACTGATAGAACCTGAGAGCAGCTGCAGAGAAGAATGAGAGCACAGTTCTAAAATCCAGATGTGCAAAGGTTGTTCCCAGTGGCTTCAACTAAATCCCGAAGAAAGGGAAAATTAACATGTGTCATATTTATATAAAAAAAATAATACCACCATAAACCTTAGAATCAGGTGAAAAAAAATGCAGTCATTTATCAGCCTTTGAACCAGTCTAATAACACTCCTTTTTTATTTTCTTTGTTTGTTTTATACATTAAGTGAGGTCATTATAATAACAACAAACAGAAAACTGAAATTGAAAGCAATTGCACAGACGAGGCTTTAATTAGCCCGACCTAGATATTAACTGATCAACACCCACAGCATAATTACTTCTTAATTCTTCAGCTTAGATTCTTTTTTATGTCCCTATTGTTTGATAATTCTTCAATTTAGTCTTCAAAATTACATGCAAGTTTTCTCTGCTGCCAAATATGGCTTCTGGTTGGGAAGTGAGTTGTGGTTGTGGTTACTCAACAATAGCTTAAAGTGATAGTTAAACATTTTGGCAAATTGGCCCATTGCCGTAATCCCTATAGTTTTAGGAGTATAGGTTTGTTCTTAGTGTGGTGAATGTGCAGGTCACAACTTGTCCACGGAAGCGTTGTGGAGTTGTTGGATTGTGTATTTGATGAGGGAAACCAAGAAATTCCATTAGCCTCTGTAGCTCTGAGCAGCACGCAGCTCTGCTCCACCATCCTAAAAACAACTTGCACCAACAATTAAAGGTAACACTCCTAACACTATACAGATTATGGCAACGGGCAAAAATTTCCCAAAATGTTGAACTATCCCTTTAAGCCATCACTGCAGTCATATTAAAAGAAGATACAATAGACAATGTGCAAGCATTTCCATTTCTTTAGGACAAACTGGATGCTACAGTGGTTTGCTATTATGAAGTGATGGAATGGGCCAAGGCTAGGTGGTTAGCATGTAAAGAACAGTTCAATCAAATTAAAGAAATTCTAGAAATAGAAGAAATATTAGAGCTATCCAGGCATTGCATTCAATGACTGGCAATAGCTGTTAATGAAGATGCCAGGAATGGCAAAACCTGACACATAGCACCTTTAATAGCAGCATGATGGACCTGCAAATCCATCCTAGTCTCTGCTGCTGTCACTATACTTTACTGCATCTCTAATGAAACATTCAGCACCGGCCTTTCAATTAGGATTCTCTGCGACAGGTCACAGTCTTATCATCCGGCCCTCTTTCACTCCCTGTATATCCCTACTTTTCCTCCTCCATTCGCCTGTCTCTGAGCAAGGTCAGGATAAAATGAAGAGGCTGTGTTGCTGTGTATTAGCATTAACATATGCTTAAAGGTAGATTATATGTTTCCCCATGGGATCTTTTCATTCAGTCCAAAACCCAATTACGTATGCAGAGGAGTCAGACCAGAGAAAAAAAAAAGGTCAGGAATGATGTCCAGATGATATTAGTGGATGTTTTCACTACATAAAAGCACTGACAAAATGCTTCAGCTCACTCTCCTTTGACTAAAACATGTTCATTTGTGTCCAGGCCCCCTGTGATGGAAGCCCAAGGTTGAAATAAAAGTGCAAAGCATTCAGTGATGGATCTTGCTGAGTACATTGTCAGCTAATTTGTAGAGCCATAGTGCAATATTTGTAAAATAAAAAAAAAATAGCTTAGCAACCACACAACCAACATAATTATGTGTACACGACATCCTCATATTTGTGGTTTGAATCCATTTGTCCTGCTCAGATTCAGTTCCTTAGGAACAATTTCAGTGTGAGCAAAGCTGAGACTGCCCTCCCATGAAAAACAGCTGCATTTATTGTTCATTTAAATAAACCTAAAGCGACTATTGATTATTGATTCTGTCAATTTGACAATAACGTCTCAGGACTGTGTGAATTTGGTTAGCACTATAAAACCTCACAGAGAAGAGGTCGAGATATAACTTTGAGACAAGAGATCACAGTTCCTGAACCTTTGGTAAGTGATGACAATGGTGCCCTTGACTTAACAAAGCACTGCAGTTTCTGTCAGATGAGCCAGTACTTTGGTCCAATATGAAATGTTCACAATTTGACTTCCATCAAGTACTGTATGGTACTGGGGTACTGGGGTCAATTGTCTCCAATGGATAATAAATGTGGTCATCCTTTAACATTTCATTTCTATTACCACTAACCAGGTTGATGGATGTGGCTGTGGGTCCACAATTGTTGGATGGATTACATTGTAGTTATGCACTTAACCCTCAGAGGAATTGTAATAAATTGGCTGATTATTTGGCTGTTTGCCATCAAAAAGTGGAAACTTGTTCAACTTGTTCTTTATTGATCAAATACCTACAATACCAATGGCAGTCCCTTCGTTCTCAGCTGTGCTGTGTGTCAAGTGGTGATAAGCCAATTTTAGAATGATATAAACTAAGATGGTGACTACGGTAAATTTACCAGCAAAACATCTGATGTACCATTGACCAATTTAGCATGTTGGAGTTAGCACTTGAATGAATGAATGAATGAATGAATGAATGAATGAATGAATGAATGAATGAATGAATGAATGAATTTTATTTTATTTTGAACATGTCTAAATAAAAGAGAACAAAAAATAAATAAATAAAAGTATCATCAAATCACAGTAGTATACACACAATTTTGAAAAAGAGGTAGGAAGAAGTTTTTTTTTCTTTTTAAATTCATATCCTTTTTTATTGCCCATAATATGTATGCACAAATATCCATATACATATGTATAGCATATATAAATACTACATAAACATCCATATAAATATATTGCATATACTACATAAATATTCACATCAATATACATATACAACATACATACAAGTATATAAAACATACACTGTCTTTGTGCCTTACCCTGGCAAACCAATACCTTTAGTGATGGCAAGCCTCACACCATACTGTTTCAATGTCATTTTTAGCTTTGTTCTTTAACCATTTTAAAATATGCTGACAATGTCATCTTAGCAACAGGGACACCTTATCAGAAAACCTTCAAATAACTAAAACGTTATCGATCATAATCCTTTTGTTTTGTTTTTTTTTCTTTTGCATAAAAGCAGTATGATGGTGTATTGGTTAGCACTGTCACCTGACAGCAAGAACCCCCACTATCAGATGGGATTTGGTCCAGCCACCCACAACCCTATAAGGATAAGGGCTATAGCTGATGGATGTTTATTATTTTGCGGTATAGCTTGGAGGACTTGTGGGGAATCCCTGCAACCAGGTTCCAGAACCTTCCCAAGGGGAATGTAGGCTTCAATGATCAGAGATAACACAAGGTTCATGTTTGCTTGTTGTTGTACGTGTCACATATTCAATTCCAAAAACTCTGGATCTATCATCAATCCAAACTAACTATGATCTGGCTTTGATTTTCTGGACTGATAAATATCACCAAAAAAGTGCACAATGAAAAACCTGGGCTAATATGTGCTTCACTGTGTGGATAAGACCTCCTCCGCCATAGGGCTGTTTAGATTTGATGATCTTTTATGTGCCAAATTAATTCCTAAAATGAATATCTTGGGGCAATCCGCAAAGGTTTGCTCTCATAATTAAGCAGCGCTTCCTAATACCATCTCCACTAAGCTTGGGGGCTTCTTCCTTTTTAAGTCTGTCTTTGAGAGACGTTTTCTCCTCTATTTTCCTCTATCTATATCTCTTTCTCTGTTGGTCGGGAGTCTATCTTCATTAGGTGACAGACCGCTACATTGGTTAGCATCACGTGAGATGACAGATGGGGATAACTGGGAAGCTCAGTGGAAGGCCTTGATTCGTTCATTCGTACCTGTTAATGACCCGTGTTGTTAAAACAGCGTCGAGGGACGGTCCGACAGTCGCGCTCCGTTTCACCGGAGGACAGGAAACTGGATCGGCGTTTCATCCGACCCAGCTGGACGACAAACTTTTCCTCTCTTTTTCGCCTCCCGTTTCACTTTGTTGCCTCCTCTTGTAGATGACTGCTGGGAGACTTGCCGCACCATTTATCATTGTGATGGGTTGTTCAGACTCTACACAATGAGACAGAGGGTTAAAAGATGCGCCCGGGCATTCAGCATGGTTAAAAAGAGGCTATTTTCATCACATTCTACTGATTATCTCCACTGCAGGTGTACAATATACGTACATTATTGCTGCCGCTGATGGAAATGAAGACAATCTTGGTGAAACGGTCAAATGTATTGAAATGATTCCCTTCCACTGTGCTGATGTTGACGTCAGACAACAGGAGACTTTAATAGAATGATAGGCAATATAAAAGAGCACTCTCTCCTCCAAACACACACTGTTAATTCCATTTACATAACTTGCACCATTTGAATAAATGTCAGTGCATACAGTAAATTAAGCAGTATGAATCACCTTTAGTCTCCCACTCTATCGCTCCCTGTCTTTTTAATGGTGAGAGGGCAGGTAGTTTAGTTATGTGAAGTACTGTGGTGTGCGATTGAAGTGTTTGGATGTGTGAGGAAGACAGCTGTGGCATGTAATTAATCTGTGGAGAGTGAGTGGGGGTAATGGCACCTCTTCAGCCAGACTGCTGTTATACTGTTTGCATGATGGAGCAACTGCAGTTAATAGAGCAATAGTATTCATGGAGGGTGATCAGACAGGTTTCAACTATTTTAGCAAAAAAAAAAAAAGTATTTCATGATTTACGTATATCTAGTCTAACATGTTTTTTTTTTCACATAAAACTGGACCTGGAGGCTAATCCTGATTGAGATCTGTGGATCAGACCTCATGCCCTGCCCGCCGCCTTCTTGCTCCAGGTTGACAGGTAAGAGAGCAATGAGTGTCAAGATGATTAGAGGGGGAAATAACAAGGGGAGGGGAAAACATTAGTAGGGCAGCTACAAGTTTGAGATCCACTTTGACCCAAACACAGATAACACTACATTAGGAAAGCAGCATAGTGTGTGTGTCTGTATATATATTTTTTCCTGTTTAATATTTAGTCACAGACATCACTTTGTCTGAAAGGATTGTTGCTGGACTGTAATTTCTTCTTAATAAATGTTTTATAATAAAAAAAGAAGAAAAAAAAACACTTTTTTTTAGTATAATCCACCGTCAGCATTTTTAATACATATAAAAAAAAAATTAAAAAATAAGAAAAATGAATTAAGATTTGATTGTTACTTTTTCAATTGTCCATCCCAGGTCACAGTGTTGACTGATAATTATGTTTGATGTCAGATTTGTTTTGTGTGTGTCTGTGTACTTTGTGGAATGTTGAAGGAAATCATCTTATCAGTAATTTACACATAACAAAATGTGGCCCTCTGATGGTGAGGGCCCCATGCAGTTGCCTGCTTTGAAGGATCGGTAATTCGGAAATACACTCATGTTTAGATGTTTGAAGAAATACCCCACATTCCCTGAAGTAAATGAAGAGTTACATATAACAAACTTAGAGTCTCCACTGCTTCCTCCCTCCATGACAACTGTATGGAAATTCTGTATGCATTTTTATACAGCTCAAGTTGTGGATAAATGAGGCTATAATGAGGCTTTGATGAACCAATGCCTGCCAGAAACCACTTTCTCTCTCTGTCCCAGCTCACATAAGAATATACCACTCTTCTTCTGTACTACTGTTAGATTGAGATTCACTATCTGATCATTTTAATTTGTCAGACACATTCACATCATTTTTTTAATACTAGATAATGAATGCATTTGCATCACTTGATAGCTTGATAACCTTTGATTAGTCAATCAAAATTAAAAAGTTAATAGGCATTTTGAAAATAAATGAATTGTTTGTCATAAGTCAAGTAAACATGTCAAATGTTCTCTGATTCCTTCTTCTTTCATCATTTGCAGTTAATCAGTTAAATGGAAAAATAACTAGAACAAATATGAACATTCATTGCAGCTTTTAAATCAACGCTAACTTCTTTATTGGTATAAAAACACAGCCCAGCAGCATCACAGCCTGTTCTCCACATCTTCTTTGACCGGTTTTTCCAACAGTATCTGAGAAACGGAGGCAGACAAAGCTGCTGGAGAACGGTTCACTTCATGCAAACGACCTCTGCATCGCTTTGATGTAACTTCCCATGTCCTCGTGTTCTCCTAATTCTCCCAATTAAACCTCTCTCGCCTCCCCGAAGAAGAGGAAAGCGCAGCAACATCAGCGCTTTGTTGTTGATCTTTAATAGTGCTTCTCTCAGCCTACATCTGATTCAAGGTCAAAGGTCAAACGCACCAAACACCGCCTCAGCTCTAATAAGTCGGGTTAAACTCCTTAGTTCAGCCAAATAAAAGTGCTAATCCAGGCTGGGATTCGTTTAGTAGTCAGCTGCAGGGAGCGGGTCAGACCAAAATGTTCCCATGAGACGAAGCTCTGAAGGAACTCCTCTCTGCTTTGACTTTGTGTTCACCAGCAATTACTGAAACAGAAATCCAGGCTCACAACCAAGTTCAGCCATGGGAGTATTTAATCAAGATTACACAGAGTCATGGAAAAACACTGCCCTGTTAAATGGTTCTTATAATAATGCAGCTCTTGAACAGTATACAGTATGTATTGAAGGGGTTGGATTTCTGACAGACCGGCTTAACCCGCTCAGAATCGATTTGTCAGTCTTGGTTAAATGTAGTAGGAACATGAACTACAGTCATATTATGAACTCAAGGTTTAATCCTTTAGCTTTTTTTCCAGAGCTCTTAGCTATATCTCATGTCCTGATGGGAAAAAACAAACACACGCACACACACACAAAAAAACAGCACAACATCTGGTCCTCGGATGCAATGGAACGGTCATTCATGGTTTTAGATTATGGCTGACACTACTGACACTGTAGCATGTGGCTGTTTATCATAGACTGTAAATAAAGATGGATGTAGCCTCTGTTACATCACCCACAGGAGTTAGAGCTGCTCCACCTCACTCCCAACTCATCCAAATAGGGGTAAGGCAAGGATATGGCCACACTCAATTATACATAGTTTCTTCATAAAATGTAAACAGCTGAGCGCAGTTCATTGTATAGTTTTTCTACTCAATGACAATAAAGACTATCTATCTATCTATCTATCTATCTATCTATCTATCTATCTATCTATCTATCTATCTATCTATCTATCTATCTATCTATCTATCTATCTGAGAGGCAAGAGTTTATTGTCATTGTTAAAAAAAAATGATATAATGTTGGAGCATCATGCAACACATACAGTTACATAAATATAAATCTAGATAGAAATAGAAATACTCATATCTATACAGTAATCAGATACCCTCTCTATTTTCAAAAATTGACTTCTGATTGTTGATTACGTGATATTGTTTTTAATTGTATGATGTTTTGTTTAAAGCACCTTGAGATGCATTTTATGTCTGAAAGGAGCTATATGAAACAAATAATAATAATAATAGTCATTGTTATCATTATTATTATTAACCAGAAGATGGCTGGAAACATGTTTCTTTCAGAGTTGGATATTTTATATAGCCACACTCTACTGGTCATTCCAGGAAGTACAGTTTTAGGTTTTGGGGCAGGAACTCGATTTCACAGCTTCACCATCCAAGCACTGCTGAGCAGACTCTAGGTCCAAATGGAAAGAAGAGGAGACACTGTCCATCTTTACAAAGAGACAAAATCAAGGAATTGAAGTCAGATTTTGTAGTTCATGAATTTGTATTTCGTCTCTACATTGCATTCAAAACCTGAGGTGAACAGCAGAGGAAACATCCCTGCTACATGAAGCAGTTAAAAGAGTTTCATTTGATGTAGCCTTGTTCATAAAGCCCTACACCTCCACACTGCATAATTGCACCAGGGTGGACCAATAGACATCTACATACATACACACACACACACATACATAGACTTGCTGGCAGGCTCACGGGGGGCCATAAAAGTGTTCATTTGCTCTCTCCCCTCCACTATTACATCTCCTTATCTAGTCCATCGTCTGTTCTGTCCCTCCACTCTCGCTACTGCAATTAGACCCAGAGGAGAGGGAATGCTTCGCTGCATGTACAGAGAGGCGTGCGGAGACAGCCTCTTTCTTTTTAAGGCCTGGCTGATAAAGCAGCGAGGCAATCAGCCATTCGCATCAGAGAGAGAGAGAGCGAGAGAAAAAAAAGGCTTGATTTGGCTTGGCTGGCGGGCACTCTTCAGTCCTCCTTTTAACTCACCTGCTCATCCCGCTCCTTTCAGTTCTTTTCATTTCTTTCATCCCGCCATCTCTGCGGACAGCACTGATGCTGCATTCATACCGTTTATTGTGCTATTGTTGCATTAGACCCGGACACGGCGCGGACACAAGTGGAGTGCAGGCGCTGACAATGTGTGTATTATTAAAATGAGGTTAGCAGAGTGAGTGGGAAGCCGCACTGAAGGACTATACGCCATATGCCTTTTGATTGGTGTTGGGACTGTTGCCATAAATCACCCAGGTCATATTTATGCTTGTTTGTGAATCTGTGAGTGTGTGACTTTGCTACACACCTCCCAGAACCACAGAAGGTGGAGGTCAGCGTGGATGATTCAGCCTGCAAAGCACGTAGAAGCCAATATTTGTTTTGTTTTTTTCACTTTTTACTGACAGCAAAGAACAGAACAGAAAAAAACCCCACAGGTCTTAACATCAACACCTCAAAGACACAAGTAATGATCATAAACTCCATCAACCCATCAGGTGTTGCAACGGGGGCAGGCAACCCAGCCCCAAGCTGGAAGGGGGGGCCCCCAGAGACGGCTAACACTGGGCCATATCAATGACAACATAATGCTGCCAATGGCTTTGTACACAGAATATTGTGCATAGTATGCACAAAGCTGCCAATGTTAACGCTTCTCAGAGTAATGCATATGTTGTCAATGCTTACTGTACATTGACACCAACATCAGTTCTGCTGTCAGTAGATCAGCTTGTTCTGTCCAACCTGTTAAGCATTTGCAAAGTATTCTACATTGGCAGAACAAAAAGACGTCTTCAAGACAGATTAGCGGAACATATGTAAGTACACCATCCGTACTGGGAATGTAAATGATCCCATGTCTTAAAACTACATGGACTTCCACAACAGTAACACATCTACTTTGGCATTTATCACATTCCATCCTCCATATGCAAACGTGACAAAGAAAAGTAAATCAAAGGAAAGTTTATTGGATATATAAACTGCAGGCTACAAAACATCCAGGCCTGAATGATGACATGGACCTTACTGCTTTTCTGTTATTGTACTGTATTTGATTTCATCTTAATCAGTTGTGTCTATTATCCTATTGTTGTATTGATTGTTTAATCTATTATTGTACCTATTGTTTTTTTGTTTTTTGTTTTGTATGGATCATTAGTCCGGACTAATTGTGATCGTTAACTACATGACTTGTGACTTGTTACAAATGAGATTGGAGACTCTCTGCCTTCCACCATGGCGTCTCATGGCTAGTTACTCGGTCGCCGCCCCGGTGTCCCAGCTCTCGTCTCTGCACACTGCGAAACAAACGTGCTCTAACCGGTAATCTTTTGTTTATGACAGTTAAGACCACATAAATACACGTCGTAACATTGTATATTGTCACGACCATACGCCACCCGGGGAGCATACGTCAGTCCGACTGCCCAAATGTCCGACGGCTCATTTCTCCGACTACCCATTCTACAGTGTTAAGGTTAGGTTTAGGGTAAGGTTAAGGGTTAGGGCTACTTTAGTCGGAGAAGTGGGAGGTCGGACTGATGGACGCAAAAATAAAGAAATGTATGGTCGGAGAAATGGGTAGTCGGACAGACGTCATGCGCCCACGCCACCCTGGTAATTCAAGTTTTACAGTTAGGGCTCTAACCAGTCTAGGCTACAGGGATGACACAGGTGCACATATTTCTATTGCTGAAAACCTGGAGCTTGGTGGGATTCGCTGCCATATTGCCCAATGTTCGACTTACCGGCTTCTTCACGCTCACCACCTGTAGCTTCGTCAGCGAGGCTTTCCTGCGTCCTGCTTCAGTGGCACCGGGCCGGCCACCTGCTCCAGCGTCCTGCATGTATCGACCTCCGTCCATCGTCACGCGGTCGCGGCTTTGTCAGTTCATTTTTGTTTAGACGAGACAATAACTAAAACGGTAATTCACTCTTGAGGTGGAGGGGATCCTTCGTCAACTCCCTTGACTTCTCGGGGCGGCAGCCTCGTCTGTCCACGAGACTCTCTTTGGCGTTTTCCCAGACTGCCTTGCTCCTTCCGCTCACGTCAGACTTAAGCGGCCAGGTAACCAGGCAACCAATCAAAACATTACACAATATGGCAGCCCCCCTTCTCAAACCTACGGAAGTGACCCCAACAATATGTAATATAACGTTATCCACCGCTCCTTGTATCGATTTTTCGCCCGGGTTTGTTGTAAACAAATGCACATGGCCGAGAGGAGGTTTAGCAAAACAGCGGAAAAGCCACTGGACTTGCATAGTTCCCCTTTAAAGAGTGCAAAATCAATAAATAAGGTCTGTATTATTGTGGCTTCCTACTTAGTTTTGCAGGCTGGGAGTCTGTACCTGCACTGGGCTGGAATAAGCTGAAACTCATGATGTAAAGGGCAGAGGCATCTTTGAAAACACTTCCTGCTCTGCTCTCTGTAACTGCTCAGTGTACAGGGTCTCTGGGCTGAGCCTGAGGCTCTCCAATCAGCCTACTACTACACAACTTCACAATCAGATTCAAGCAAATTCTATTTTGACATACATGTTTCCGAACCATAAGACCAAGCCAGATGACAGAACAGAACCTTCTATAGCCCACTTAACTGTTGTTCTCGAAGGCTATTTTGCTGTCAATAACTGTTTGAATGTATTTATAGTTTTGAACTCATTTCACTATGTGACCCTTTATAGAAGCAACTCCATGCGCCAGAGGGTGAGCAGTTAGAATGAATTCCTGATTATGCGATCACGTGATCTGATGCAGTGCTTATATCATGAATGTGAACAACTCACCCATGCCTTCTTGTGGAATGTGCTAATGAATCTTGAAATCAATGATGGGAGCATATTTATCATTGGTACAGTCACACCACGTGCCCATTCCCTCCCATTGTGTATATCTGAGGATGATTCAACCCAAACATCTTGTTGCAAACGTTGGTGACTCCTGATCTGGTCAGCAGATGGGGTGTGGAGAGTGTTGGAGGAGAGGGGGCCGAGGGCGGGCGGTTGCAAGATGAGTGAATGATAGTCTTCCAGGGGCAGATCAATAGCTCAAGGCCTCGGGTCCAGATTGGCTCTGGTTCCACGGGGAATTCACCACAGCTCTAAGCACACACATGCCTGTACATCACTTTTTTTTTCTTTGCATCTGTCGCCTTCAAACTCTCCGCTCCCCGAGCCCAGCCCCTGACCCATCTCTACAAAAGTACACCTCTGCTCCCCACTGCGTCAGTCCCATTCATCAAACCTGAGCTGCACTCTGGAAGTATAATAGCTCAATCACCGAGCAAACCCCCCCTCCCCTCCCGTCAAACACCCACCTCCTCCCTCCTCCCTGTCCCTTCTCTCCTGCATTTGGCAGCACTCAAAACTTTCCATCACCAAGCTTTTAGAGAGATATAAAAGAAGTTTCCTCTCTCTTTCTCCCTCTCTGTTTATTCGGTTTATTCACACTGAGTCCAGAGATTTTCCTCTGCGCTCAGAGCTGAATCTCAATCCTTCTCTCCGGTTTAATTGGCTGAGTTTGAATGATCTTTACCAATGGTACCAATGCTGCTTCAAGGCAAACTTCATAATTGATGGAAAGTGGTGCAACGAAATGGGTTTATTGGCAGCTCCGCACTGATGTTAAGCCAAATTGTATCGTCTGTATCTTTAGAGGTAAATAGCTGCTTGGTGAATGCAAGTCCGGTGCTGGGGGTTGAGTATAATGACTTGGTATGATGCCTGAGTCATGTGATGTTTATGAAAAGAAACATACACATAGGTCTATTATAATCAGAAAACCCACAGACAAGTACGTATATGTGCACTGAATGCAGTAATGATATTGATGCACAATGAATGCATTGAATGGAAATTGGAATATTGCCATAGATTATTATATTGGTCAAGGACAAGATTCATATGTACATCTTTTTTTTTCTTCCTTTCTTTTTTGTTGCATCAATTTACATCAATTTAAGATTAAATGGAAAATTACAAAAGGAAGTAACTTGATATTTCATTCTAAGACTGAAATAAAATCAGTGTTAACGTGTAGCCAGAGCCAAGACAATGATGAAGTTGTGTGGCAGTCATAATGGACCTTTGTTGCTATGGTTACAATATAAATGTTCACTGTTTCATGTGTGTGACATATGCAAATTATAATCAATTACATTCATCGTGGCCCTTATGATGTATGTATTTTCCAAGAACACATTGGTTGAACAGGTGAAGGCTGAAGCTCCAGCGTATTAAATCTGCACTCCAATCACCAAACCATTCAATACAGGCCAGTGTATAATTAGGCAAAACGGGACAGTGGGAGGGGTCAGTTTTGTGTAGTGATGATTTATGATGTCATTACAACAGCAACATGTATTTTCCTTCGACTGGAGGACAAACAGGTGAGACACTGAATGTCACACAGACAATATGTTCACTCGAACCGAGAGCCAAGATGGTCCACCGCGGCACGTACCACACATCCAGCACCAGCGTGTTCCCAGTCCAGAAACTTTAGTAGAGTTCAGTACTGCTCTCAGCCTGCTGTCAGTGTTGAAGCGAGGGGGCTAACACGCAGGTCAGTCCATTTCTTCCACCTCGGATATACCCGAACCCAAATACATTATTCGGAATTACACAAATAATGCTTTGATCCAGAACTGTTTTTCTGGAGCTTATTTTCTAAAGAAAAAGAGGATGAATGGTGGTTTGAGCATGATTTTGAGCCAAATACAAGAGATTAAAACAAAATGGAACAAAAAAAAAAACATGCTGGTGCGTGTTCTGAGCCAATCACACACTGCCACAGTTTGGTTTTAGGGAAGAGAGCCCTCAGGCTCAGGCCCTTACGTTATCACAGAGGAGCATCAGCACATAACCAGGTGACTGTGGTTCACACTCCAACACAGTAGGTGGCGGGAAAAGAAGCGGCTACAAAACGGTGGATACATGTTTTTGTGTGTCACAACCAGGGTTCTAAATTCACTTTTTTGATCACCATTGAAAATCACCATTGAAAATAAGAGAGATTCTTTAAATTTGTAAAACAAAACTGTGTTTCAGACTCTTCATGAAAATAGTATGTTTTTAGCCTTTATCATACTGATAAGTGAAATTATTACATTCAGTTATTGTCCTCTATTAAATATGAAAGGAGGCTGAAAATCACAGGACATGTCTGTTCTGATGATACAAGTCATTGGTCCTGAAATCTGGGTTTCTTCTACATCTGGGGGCAGAGCTCCGTGGGAAACAGTCGGGGAGATTCAGCTCGACAGGGAACCGGGATTTGACACAACACCGACTGGGGTGGGGGGTGGGATAGGGGTTACCACCGAATCAACTTTTTTTTTTCAACATAGGCTACATGTCATGATAACTTTTGTATTTTGACCATTAAAACCTCCATAGTTCGTAGTTCATAGGCACATTTACGTTACGGCACGCCCACTTCTGGTTTCTTCAAATACAAATAACGAATCCAAAGATTTTTTTTAAGAGCCCGAATCCGAACATCAAATACAAATAGTGCACTGGCTGAACACCCCTACCTGGAACACAGTGGGAACAACAAGGAGAAACACAAACTGTTGACTTAATCACCTTGCTCTGTGTCGGTTAAGACTTCCCTTCATGTGAACCAAGGCACTGAGCTCCAACCTGACAAGAACCAAGCTTTGAACTAAAGATTCACAAAACAGTTGGACACAGGTGTAAACAGACCTTTTGACCATCCGCCGTGGCTGTGTTTGAAAAGGCAGCGGCCTGTGTTGTTTATCTGAATGACTGGAGTCTTTGAGAATATCCATTTCTCCTGTGCACAAAAAACAGTTTGTCCTCTGTTCTTCAGTGAGGCAGAGGAGACACAGCTCACACTGAGGGGAGTCTACACCAGCTTTTTTCTCTCTCTTTCTCTCTTTCATCCCTCTTCTCTCCTACCATTCTTTATTTTAATACCACTCTCTTTCTTTCCCTCTTAATTGTACCTGTTCTTCTACTCCTCCCCCGTCACATTCTTATCTGCCACTGCACGTGTTACATTATTGAAGATGCACTGACATCAAGTCCATCATCTTGTGTGTTGATTCCAATTGATCCAGTTTGTGTGTGTGTGTGTGTGTGTGTGTGTGTGTGTGTGTGTGTGTGTGTGTGTGTGTGTGTGTGTGTGTGTGTGTGTGTGTGTGTGTGTGTGTGGTTGTGTGTATCCCCAGGAGGAACATCTTCTGCTGCTCAAATGCAGGGATTCTTTATTTATTTATTGAATATTGTGATGATAAATAGGTAAAAACAAGGTGTTTATTCTGCGCAGAGCATAAAAAGTTTACATGTTTTTGAAGTGTTGGGAGTTGTGAAGTTTTTTTTTTTTTCTCGTTATGTTTTTTGAATCCCAATTGCAGCTAAATAGGTTGACAAAGCAAAGAACTACAAATGCTACATCTGAGGACAATTTATTCTGACATCGCTTGACAGGGTTTCTGATGAAAGACGAAGACGTGACAGTCCCTGTGTGGAGATGAGACGAGCATTAACGGAGGATTATTTCCATATTTCTGTAAACGCTGGGTACCCATGAGGTACATGTACTGGGTAGCAACAGCAAAGTTTGTGAAAATTATAGTCTTGTAACTTGGAGTGAGAATTCTTAGTGTGATGTTTTTCTTTTCTCTCCCTCACTGTGTAATTAGAGGAAAAAACGGGGAGAAGAGCCATACATTATATCACAGCCCACAGACCTTATTCCTACTGTGTAATGCAAACTGCGCATTGTAGTTTCACTCATTAACAAACAGCTCTGTGTTGTGAGGGATAAAATACAATTAAAGCTCTATTACACCCACATGTCTCCTGCTTAATTGTATGATTTAGAATAAAGGAAAGTCAAGTGAGAATGTGCTGCTGGCCTGTTTGTCCAGCTCATAATGCTGGAGTGGAAAACAAATATACCTTTATCAAGTGTATACTGAAACTGGGATGGAGGGGGCACAACATAATAAAGCTAGACAATAATAAAAAATACAGATATTGCCAGATCAAACACAGCTAATCTTTAATGTTTAATGAGGATTTATCATTTTAATTACCCTGGCTGGCTGTAATGTGCTGGTTCTCCTCTGTCTCCCCTTTAATTACAATGGATTCATACAATAAAATCACAGAGTAAAATCATGGGCTGGATTATGAGGTGTCACTGGCATTGGTCCTCTCCACTCCCCTGCCTGTGTTTTTCTACTGAACATGCAGCATTGTTGTCCTATATAAATATACCTAGTTATTTTTCTCTGAAGGACAGTCATCACCGAGAACCTTGTTTGGCTCTGCTCCTGTTGGCCTTGTGTTTCATGTTGTGTTACCCTCCCTCATGTGTGTGTGTGTGTGTGTGTCATTTACACAAATAAAAAACAGTGATATTTCCATGTGTTTTGGCCTTACGTTTATGCCAAAAACTGAGCTTCAGATGATTTCCAGAAATCAAAGCAAATGTTAAACCTATTAGGGATATCGCATTTAAGCCATAATTGAAGATGAAAAGTTGTAGTTACATTTAAAATAATACAATGCAAATTATTTTTGCTCCAAACATAGACACTTACAGATCACATCTAAACATGGAGGGTGATCTCCAAGTGGTCATTTCCAAAATTAGACCCAGAATTGACTTGGTATGTTCCACCCACAGTGCCCACCCATCTCATTAGGTGTAATTCCCAAACTGTAAATTTGCACAGCAACAATGTCCAAATGCTTACTCAGAACTACAGTTTAAGGACTGAGATATTCTTACGCTAACACTGAAATTAAAGCAAAGTGTCAAAATGAAGTTTGCACATGGCACCATCAATGTTCATTTGTTGTTGTGTTGTTATTTGGATGTGTGTGCTTTGTTTCAGTCACCTTCAGGGATAGTGGGGGTCGTCAAGTCTATGGCACAGTTGATTTGGGGTTTGCGGGCTAAAAAGTCTGTGAACCCTTTCTGGATGTTGCATTAAAGGTCCAGTGTGTAATAACTGTCAAGGTTTTTTGAGAAAATCTGAATATACTACCCATGAATATATTTGTGTAAGTGTACAATCGCTATAAATTAAGATTTGTTCTATTATTTTTCTATACATATAGCAAGGGTCTTGCTTTAGAGAGTGTCGCCATCTTGCACTGCCATGTTTATACGGCAGCCCGAATTGAAAATCCATCGTAAAATGGTTTCGATCTTCACCTCATTGCTCCATGCTCCTGTAATCCTCCCAGTCGTCCCAGTCGTGGAAGACATGTTTTTTTGTCCTCGGAGGCCACTGTCACTTTGCCGACGGGACGTGTGAGTGCAAGCGAGTGAGTGAAGGAGCGCTGCAATCTAGAATCTGAACGCTGGATGTCACAGACTTCCCCCCATTTTACACACTAGACCTTTAATAAACAATATGATTGACCGCATGAAAAAGTTCAAAGTACCAATATGTAGTTGGTATAGCTTGATCAGAGATCTGACAATGCCCATGCAGTGTATAACCAGAATCACTACTTAAGAAACATGAAAGAATTTGAACACATCTCACAGCTCGACAGCTGAATAATAAAACATTCTATAGGCTTTTACATACATCAGCATCACGGTCGTCTATTCTGAAGCTCAGTCCAGGGCCACTTACTTCCCCTCAGAGTGCTATGGCAGAGCGCCAGTTGACTGTACAGTCTGACAAGTTAACAAAGAAAAAGAAAATAGAGTCCTTAAACGTAAATTCACATAATACTGTCTGGTGGCGTTGGGGAGCGGAGGGAGGCTATTTGCGTGTCATGTTTGCGGTTGGCAGAATGAGGGAGAGGAGATAGCTCCGACTTTGTTTGGTTTCCTCGATGATTCCTTCACTTGTGGTTTATGTTGGACGGGTGCCAGTGCGTCGGGGGCCGCCGCGACCGGCGCAGACAGCCGTGTGTCAATTTTATGACTTATACTGTTGTCTGGTACAGTTGAGGAGGAGGAGGATGAGGGGGGGGGGATAGGCTGCTTTGTTGTTGCCTCTTGCTCTGATTCTCCTCCCGAACCAAGTTTGTCTAGTATCCGCCGCCTTCTCCCTCTGCGTTCTCCATCATCTCCAGGCTCAGCCTCCCTCCCTGTATCTCTGTCTTTGACACACTCACCTTTTTATTTTTTTTTCTCCATGAGCAGTTTCTATCTCAGTTGCTCAGCTTCTGTCTATCTCCGTATCCGCTTCTGTCTCTTGTTTTGAATGAGGACCGGTTGGTGACAGGTGCTCTGGTTTAAATCCGGCTGATTTAAAGGCGGGTCCTAGCAACCACGTGCTCCCTCAGGATTTCCCCTTGTTTACATTGTGCTTTAGATGTCATCTCGGTGTGCAAACATCTAAGTAAAGCTTCCATTACGCCGATACCACCGCCACACACCGAGAAGATGACTGCTGCTTTATTTCCCTCCAGAGAGCCCCCCCGCCCAACACACACACATACACACTGCCTCCAACCAGCTTGGCACAAATCCAAATAAGATGAGGCCTGTTTCACCGGTGTTCCACGCTGAACTTAAATACAAGGCAAACGTATAAATATGTCAGTTCCCTTTTGTCCGACAGCGCATGAAATTGCCTGAAAGTGGGACTGAGCCCCGGTGGCCCCTTTGGGCTCCCAGAGGCAGGACATGGCTCAATGAAAAGAGAGAGAGAAAGGGAGGGAGGGAGGGAGGGAGGGGAAGAGAAAACAATCCATGAAATTATCTTAGTAAACTGAATATGATTTAGCAACTGTTTGGCTGCCCCCGGGGGCCCCAGACCGGCTCCAGAAATGTAAATACTTACATAAAGTTCCAGTTCAATATTTAAACTATCTCTAAACAACAGCCTGCTCAAACACATGGAGACGGCGGGGCCACCCTGCTCCGCAACCGAGACCGTTACTCCTGCATGTGTGAATGTGTTTGTTGTTTCTGTGAGGGCTCCCGATGGCCTTTTGTGGAAAGAAGGGCGAGGGAAGCTTGGGTGGTGAGGAGCTGGTTTAGGATTAGGAGCTGCAGGTCCAGGGTTTAGACTCCTGTGTTTACATTGGGGATTGGATAACATTGTAGGAATAAACATCGCCTCCCCGGACGGTCTGGTCGGCAAGGAGTCAGTCTGATAGTTGGCATTGATGTCCAAGAGTATGTCCCCCATAAACCACTGAGCTATTGAAAACCACTGTACATCAACACTGCATTGCAAAAAATAATAATAATAATAGTGCTTGTTATTAACTTTTCTTTCCACCAATATCGATAACCAATAACATTAAGCTTCTCATAACCAATACTGATTCCGATAACCAATTACTTTTTTAATAGTTTTTATACACACTTGGGGTTAAAAGGCGTAGACGTAGTGAGTAAAGATAAATCTGCCTCTGACGTAAAAAAAATTATGTAACCGAAATGACTGCTGTTGTTATTACAACAACAACAAAAATCAACATTTATTATCATTTCAAATTAACTTAGAGGGCAAACACATTGAGAATGAGTGAAATCAGGGCAGAGTTGGCAAATTATAATTGGCTCTATAGTAATCGGCAAAATTCTCTATTCCTGGACTTATTTTGGCCAATAATTACATGGCGGTCAATATCAGTATAGGAAAATAGTTATCATACTAGTTAGTAGTTGGTAAAAAGACAAAAAAAGAGATAATGCATATTAAACACACTTTCTCAATTGTGGTGACTGGCAGGCAAACCAATGGAACCAGGTAAGGTTATTGGTGTAGTTGTGAAAAGTTCAAGGGCTTCTCTTAACACTAGCACCGCCGTTGCACACTATATACCTATAACCGCCATGAGTCGTTCATTGGACGAACTGTAATAAAGCGTTAATTAGTGCTGTAGCTATAGGTGTTACATTTGTCGTAGTCTTTTAACAGAGCTCTGGGCCATGAAGTAGGCTGCACCCCGCAGCCTCCGCGAGGCAGGGGGGGGGGGGGGGGGGGGGGGGGGGGGGGCATATCGTAGGAACCCCGCCCCCGCCTGTAAAGCCGGGTTTCCACCGTATAAACGACCTTTTTTTTTTCCTCTCTCTTTTACGGCAACATCGATAGTCCTTAGTGATCTTTGTTTGATATGTCAGGTGGAGCTGCTGCCCATCATACCGACGCAGGATTGCGCCCCCCCCCCCCATCCCCCCCATCCCCCCCCTCCTGCGCGCTCAAGTTGGTGCTTTACATGAAGAGCACAGCGACTCTGTTTTTACACTAGTTTGCTCCTAAATACTGGCTTTATAAAACGAATTTCGTTTTCGTTTGATATCATGTTGATATTTCCCCCCTGAATGTGGCTACACCTCTTCTACAACTAGTCTGTCCAGTCTGGAAAATAATTTCTGCACCGTGCGTGAAGTGTGGACGTGAGTGTGCATCTGCGCAGCCTGCGCACGTGTACACACAGAGACACACGTCCTACACACACACGCACGCACGCACACACACAAACACACACACAGAGAGAGAGAGAGAGGGGGAGAGAGAGCGCATAAGCCCAATAATGCCGGCGCAAATCGGTGAATTCTCTGGTCGTCCAATGAACGAACGTGGCGGTTATAGGTAAAAATGAGAAAACATGATCTATATTTTTTTGTGTGAGTAATATTAATTGTATTTAACAAAACGGGGTGCTGCCCAACATCATTTTAGGAAAAGTCACAGACTGGTGGACTTCAATGTATTTTTTAAATAAAGTTATGCACAAATGAAAATCAAAGTCGTCCAATGAACGGCAGTTGGCGGTTCTAGTGTTAATTCAGTTAAACTGGACCTCAGTAAATTTGATCATTCAGTGCTTTGAAAGTCAATCTCATGTTATGCCAGTTCTGGTAGAATGGCTTACATGTCTGATCATGTACCTATGTCCTCCTACAACAAGACTATTCTGAACATTACATAAAGTGCCTTCAAGCAAATTGTTATAATTACCTATTTTTATTTTCTTTAAAGAATAAGATTAAATGTCATATAGCTACCATTGCCATTTATGGATAGCTAGATTCTTGTGACCGTGGGGCTTTTAAAAATATATTTTCTTGTTAGAATAAAATAGAATAGAATAGAAATGCTTTATTAATCCCTAGGAATTACTGTTATTGGGGTGTTTAATGACTCTGAATTTACACTCACTAATCTGACTTCCAGGTTTGCCTCAGGCTTTAATGACTTTAGTTTGGAGGTGGAGTCGTCATACTGACATGTTTCTCATATTTCTCTATCTACATACATGATGAAGGTGAAATGCCCCCACGCTATGACTAATTATGGACTTTATATTGAATTAACTAATTACATTAGACCTCTATGACAGTTGTATTGAATTGTAATTAGACTCTGTCTCAGATGTGCTTCAATCTTCTGCAGGTCGGAAATTAATCTAAAAATGTGCTGCGACCTTTCACGGCAATCTGTACGATGTATGGGCCATGGCATTACACATGAAAAAAAACACAGGTATGCTCCAGGGTGAGCCTGATTCATCTGTACATACCTAAAATGCTTTATCACACCTGTCTGATAAAATACACTGACTCTGCCCACAAGCTCCAGAAGGTTCAAACGTAAAAACCACTCAGTGCTTTATCGCTGCAGACTCAACGCTGCTCCATACAGGTACACTTCAAAAAGCTTTATGCTTTCATTTTGGCATGGCTGAACATTCTCAGTGCACCCATCTGAAAATCAGCAGAGCTGAGAATATGCCTGCACTCCCCATTTAATTTCAACAAGAAGAAAAAAAAAATCATGCATTTCTCTCTGGCCCCTGCACCGAGGGGTAAGAGCGTAGACGGAAAATGAAGGGGGGGACCTCAACAAATCTACCACAATGCAAGAGATCAATGTGACGTGTGGATTAAAAACTTTCTTTTCAAACACAGGTGCTCTCGACCTTCTTCCAGTCCTATAATTGCTTGTGTTAACAAAAACACAGCGGGGCTCTGGCTCACAGGTGGAGCAGGATTTATGTGTGATTCAGCAGGTGACCCATTGTAGATGCTAATGAAGGAGCGGGCGAGCCAGCATCCATCTAAGAGAAGTGGCTCTCATCACCTGAGTCAGCAGGGAGCGACCACACACCTAATGATGGACAGAGAGAGGGGGAGTGGTATGGAGGTGGTAGCCTGTAGTGTGGTATAATGCTGCACTCAATACTCAAGGCTTAGGTTCATATAAAGACTGAGGTTGTATTCAAAACCTCTATGTACTACTATACTGGTAGTAGCCTATGTACTGATGTGGCCAAAATGTAGCATGTATGTAAACAAAAGCAGAATCTGAAGTATGCCAGAAATGTCAAATCCAATCCAATCAATGTTTATTTATATAGAACTTTTCAGCATCTAAAATGATGCATTACAGAAGGTATAAAATGAAAATTAAATGAAAAAAGAACACAGCAAGAATTAAACAAATATTGAAACATTAAACAAAATTAAATGAAAACATGTAAAACAAGAAGAGCATCACTCAGTGTTAAAATCCATTCTGAATAAAAAATGTTTCAGGTTGATGGCTCGTAGTTCTGGGGATAAAGCGTTCCAGTGTTTATATCCATATGTCGAATTGATTCGGAAAAAGTCTCCAATTTGCCTCGAACCAGTCTATTGTTTCCCACAATGCAGTGTGCCTGGAGTACAAGTTTGATGTTTTCAGAAGTTCCTCTAACACATACGTGGTTGAACCTGCCAAATCCTCAGCATTTTAAAACATGTATTGAGGTAAATGTGGTGATATACATACAGAGCCCCGAGTCATCGCTGCTGTTCTGTCCAGTACACATATTAAGCTTCACTTTACATCAGACAAACTAATGTGTCTGCCACAGATGTTAGATTCCATCTGTGAAACCAACATTTATCTTCCAAAAGAAACTATATCAGCCAGTAGTAAATCTCTTGACTGGCCAATTGCCTAAGGAGATCCGGTTAAAACTGCTATTAGCCTGCTTTACCACCGTCACTGTCAGTGGGTGCGAGAT
The DNA here is from genome assembly GCF_905171665.1 of Trachurus trachurus. Classification (NCBI taxonomy): domain Eukaryota; kingdom Metazoa; phylum Chordata; class Actinopteri; order Carangiformes; family Carangidae; genus Trachurus; species Trachurus trachurus. The sequence goes on from NC_139894.1 coordinate 33,641,478, forward strand.
GCATCCTGGGATTCTTGTATACTGTACATTTCAGTGTGAACAGCATCGCTCTGCTGGAATGGCATACTACATGCCAAATTTATCATGCAATTTGTATGCACATACATGCTTGTTGAGTATGTAGTGGGCAGTTCGTTACAGCCTGAAACTTGGCTTTGAGTCCTACCCATGATCCTTTGCTCCAAATCATCTCCGCTTCCCCGTCTTGTTGGGGTGTTTAAGCCCAACAGTCACCTTTGTAGTTGAAACCATTGAACAACATCGTCCCAGGCAGATTCATCTTTTTTTTAATGCTTGTGTGTTTTTATACTTTTAACTTCTACCTTTTGAATCAATTTTATGTTTCAATGTACAGCACTTTGGCTACCCCTGTGGTTTATTTTAAATGTGCTATACCAATAATTGATTCTAGTGTGACCTGAAAACATGAGTGTTCCCAGCACGTGTTGTCAGATTGATGAAGGTGCTATTTTTTTGTCCATTTGCATCTGTTTCCTTTAATTGCCCTGTGTTTTTCTCCTTCTTCTCCGTCTTCCACTTTCTCTCAGCCACACTTGCGTACACTGTACAAAACACATGGTGTTCACAGAGGGAGAGCGCTGCTGATTTGATGTTGCCAGTTTATATGAAATAAGGTTTGAGGCTACATGTGTTTTTCTAATTGAATCAAAAGCAAAAAACCCAAAGTGAAATAGGGTTCTTCAATATAAACAACAATATGAGGCAGAAAAAGTATACAATAAATAACTAATGGTGGATACCCAAGAGAAATAAACAGAACATAAAATGAAATCTTGTAATAGTCCAGAAAGTAAAATGAAATTGAAATGTCTTGCTTACACTGTAAGTCAACAGTGACACACACACATACTGTGTCCATGAATAACAAAAGCTTTGATGCATGTGCCTCGGTAACAATATGTCTAAACAAGATCAGACAGCTTAAAGTGATAAGGCACAAAACATGACAGACACAGAATCTGTTCCTGGCTGCACATCAATCCTGCAGAGTGGAGGAGGGTACCTGGTGTATATCAGCATCATGTATGTATATATACACACACAGAGATACAGCCTCCTCATGGGTGAACTATGTGAAATCTAAACAGGATTGTGTATGTGTGTGGCAGATTGGAACCATAAACCACACAGGAGTGATGAAGAGCAGACAAAGACACACACTGGTGAAATCAACAGTAGGCTTAATGTGTCGGCCCTCACAGCTCGCGGCTCTGTTATAGCCCGTTAAGGCAGTCGAGCTGGCATGATGGTGTTCTGCTTCATGTTTGTCCTGTCACTCATTTTTCACAAAAAAAAAAAAAAATGAAGGCAACACTGAACCTGAGACACTTGAGTCTGGTTCCAAAAGCAACTCAATCCCCATAGACTTGAATGTTGAAATGATTTGGTTTCTAGAGCTACATGACTGTAGTATGACATCATCAGCTGGACCTTTTTTGACTAAATGAATAATGTGTTTTCTTTCCAATCAAATGAAACACTGTCTGTTTGACAACCCATCTGTCTTTCTTTGTATGAACCTGAATAAGGCTATCACACTATCGTAAGTGAATCACAGCTTCATAAATATTTACAGACATATTCTGTAGATGTGTTCTGCTCCTTCCTGTGCAGACATATAATCAAATCATTAAACCATAATTAGACTGTGTCCTTTTTTTTTTTTTTTTTTCGTGAAATCGAAATTACTGTGCGTATCAGGGACGAGGCGTTTGTTGGCCTTATTAAAAGTTTTGTCGAGTAAATTCCGGTTCATCCGGCATTTGCCAGATGCAATTTTGTCAAGGTCTTTGGTAGAGATAAAAAAACATTAATCATCATTTCCCTACTGGCTGTGAAATTCCACCTCCTACTTCTACCTCAACTCATGCATTTAAGTTTAATAAAAGGCTTAAAGTTCTGCATAATTGAGGGCGAGGCCTCTTTGAGTGAAAGGTGGTGTGGTTCTGCTACAAACCATGCACACACAAAGTCTCTGCTCAGCACATACTCCTACACCTTTGTTTTAACCATTTCTGGATTATCTGGGAGTTATGGGTAGAGATAGGTGCTGCCAGGATGGTGTCGGTGTGGAGCAGTTCATCATAGTACAGTAGCAGTGAATCCAAAGGCCCTCTCTACATGCAAATGTGAAAATGTAGCTTTTTTAAATCTCAACTTTTGCCGAGTTTTCAGATGAAATGTTTTTTTGGTGACCTAAGCAAACGAAAAGCCAAAACAAATGGAAATGTCACCATGTTTGCTACATGTAAACCGAGCCACATGTTGATGAATTACAGTACTAAAGGGACAGATTACATAGAAAATGAAATTAATGCACGGTGTAATAAACACTATAGAATGGGACCAGTGGTAACCTGATGATGTATATTTTAGACTAAAATAATAGGTTAAAGGGATAGTTCAACATTTTGGCAAATTGGCATATTGCCATAATCACTATAGTCTTACGAGGAGGTTTGTTACCTTTAATTGTTTAATTGTTGCCAGCTATTTTTAGAATGATTAGTTTGATGAGGGAAACCAAGAAATACCATTAGCCTTCATATCATATCGTAGCTCTGAGCAGCTCGCGTCTCTGCTCCGCCGTTCTAAAAACAGCTTGCACCGACAATTAAAGGTAACAACGAACCTACTCCTATAGGGATTATGGCAATGGGCCAATTTGCCAAAAATGTTGAACTATCCCTTTAATTATTGTATGTTTGTGATCAGTGGTATGCATCTGTACACATTTACATGTGGCGGTTTAAAAAAAGTGTTCACCAGAGCACCACACCTTATTGTATGTGCGTACGTACATAGTATTTAATATTCTTCATGTTTCAGAGGCTGCTTTCATGTCTTGTTTTGTGCATCTACACGTTGTTTTCGCACAGATTTGATGTCAGATCAGCTGCTGGGGTGCATTTCCCGACAGCAGAGTCAGTTCAACCCACTCTCTCTCATCATCTCTGCCGTGCATTAAAGCTGAGTGTTTTCTCTCAGCCTACAGGGAAGACAAACTGCCCTTTTCTGATCACACAGCCAGTGAAGCAGCTTTCCTCCTTTGTTGTTATCTGCAACAACAACAAAAAACAAGACTTTGGAATCACCTTCTCACAGGTACCACAGATACATGCAGGCCTGGACACAGCATGTTAACCAGGTGAAATTGAGGAGTGCAGCTGCAGCCTCGGAGGGTTTATGATCGCCCAGCACCCGGCAGGACGCCTCATGCCATGGTTTTCCAGTAATTTGTCACCCATCTGTAAAATGTATTGAATAATTGAGTGATGGTGCAGGTGAGATGATGAAACTGAAAGCTGTGACCACTCATGCTGAGTCAGTCGATATCCCGGGCTGTGGCGATGGTTGGTGGTGGAGCTGCGCTTAAAGACACAGAGCACATTGGAGACCGGTCTCTCATCTCGTATTTACTGTAGTAATAATGCATACAAGCCATTGCATTCTGGAAGTGCAGGGCCACAATGCATTTCATATTTTCTACTGGTATTTTTGTGGGTTTGTTATGATGATGAGTTTAGGTCTCACATGAAATAGCCATATCCATGTTCTCTGAAGTCAGACACAGACAAAAAGCTTTCTCACCTCACCTGCCTGTTTGATCCATCACCAAACTAAATGTCATACAAATGAAAGCATTAGCACTTTAAATACTGTTAAAACTTCAATCGTGTGACAAAGTGCAGCTTTAGGCAGTGCAGGTGGTGACTGGGGAAATCATGTTTCCTCCTCAGGGCTTTGCCATAGCTGTGCATGCCGTCTCTGCTAATAGTGGCCATTATGACAAACCCATACAAACCTGCTGGTAAAACTAGCTCATAATAAATAGGATGCTCACAGTCCCTGACAGTTTCCAGTACATGTTGGACCGGGACCTGTAGCTGGAGACAGTTGAAGAGATTATTTCAGTTTCAGGCACTTGATTCTTTGCTCCGTAGCCTGTGGATGTTACTTTTGATTTTTTGCTGCTTGTAGACTCTGCTGAGGCTGGTGCTGCAGTTTGGTAAAGTTGCACATATTTTAATGTTTTATTAGTGCTGTCAATTGCTTTTAAAGGTATAGTATGTAGGAATTACCCCCATCTAGTGGTGCGGTTGCACATCGGAACGTATTCTTGATGTTGCATTCACTTGAAATCGGGCAGACGTCAGACAGACAACAGACGCTGCATGTAACAGGATAAACAAGTGGTCCGCCAGCACGAGGCAAAACAATACAGGTTGTCATGGTGATGTGGTATTGTTTACCTGACCCACGTTTTACCGTCTTTCTCTCGTCAAGTAAAATGACATCCGGTTGGTTTGCCGACGGCCGTCTGTCTGACTGCACCTGAATGCAACATCAGTGCCTCCAAATAGGTGATCATGTATGTCAATGAATACATCTATCATGTTATATCATATTATATTTTTATACTCATTAGCCTATATTTTATTTTAGTGTATTATTTTGTCTCATACTATTGCACTGAAATGGAATTTTGTTCTGTTGGTACACTCTATAGAGTACAAATCCTGAATGACAATACAAACCAGTCTAACCTTTGTCACGGTTGTTTGGATGGTAACTCGTGAAGGAGACGATCGATCATCAGGTTTTTATCAGCAGCTGATTCTGTTCTCTCCAGAACAAACAACACCAGGGGATGAAAAACAAGTAGTAACTGTGAATAGAGCAGTTTCACATTAAAATAATCAGTGATTCACTGCATGGTGCTCATCAGTGATACAGGACCGGACACCTCGAGCTGAGCTGTCCAACATTTTACTCAGCCTGTTCATCTGGTAACTTCACATCCAGACGTCATCTGGTCAAAGCAATCTGTTGCTAAATCCCATGCAGCTGATGCAAAGTATGACTTGAAACTGACTAGAGAATTCCTATGGAGCCCTTTTCTTGATTATTATGTCTCCCTTGAGAACTTATGACTCCCTTAGAACCCCTTGATAATGAGTAGGCTGGAACACATACATGACTTTTTGCATTGGTGGAATTTTCCATCTCCCATTATTTCATATTTGTACGCATTTTTTGTAACTTTATTATATCTTTTTTTTTTGTTCTTTTCCAAGTCTTCATTTGGTTGCTTATCCAAGCAGTCCTATTCCTTAAAGGTACATTGTGTAAGAATTACTCCCATCTAGCGGTGCGGTTGTAGATCGCAAGCAACTCAGTTGGATTTTTCATGCTGCATTCACGTGAAATCGGTTAGATGGCTGACGGACAACAGCCGCTGGAGGTAACGGCTTAAACAAGCCTCTATGTAAACAAGTGGTCCATCAGCACGAGGCAAAACAATACACGTGACAAAATATGTTGTCATGGCGATGTGGTATTGTTTACCTGACCCACGTTTTACCGACTTTCTCTGGACTTCTGTGACTAAAATGACATCTGGTTTGTTACCGACGGCCGTTTTTCTGACTGCACCTGAATGCAGCATTCACGTGCAGTCCTCACAGTCCTCACTGCGTTACCGTGGTGACTTTTCACAGACGCCACCTCGACCTGAGCCGACAGCTCCGGTGTCTCCGCTGAGTTTCCGTGGTTTCCTACCGTCACGCTGCCACTGAACGTAAAAACATGGCGACATCACATGGCAGCCAGCACCGAGCTTACCCGCTCCATGGAGATATGAATGATATGAACGGCTCATTCAGAGCTGAAAGGAACACTTCAGTTTGTTGATGGGGGGGGATTATTGATGAATGAAAAACAGACTTTTGAACAAAACATTTTCGTGAATAGATAACAGGAGAACTTACACAATGTACCTTTAAGTGTGTTCTGTAACCTGTAACCCTATGGGTGAGTCAGTGGGTGGGGTCCAGTGGGAGGTTGGGTGTGTGTAGCCTCGCGTCACCAGGCTCTTCAGACAAGTGAAGAGCCTGGTGTCTATTAACTCCGAATGTTGTCTGCATTCTGTTTCCCATCTGTAGCGGATACCAAAATCACCAAATTAGCCAAAATAAAAGTGTTCACCAACATAAAACTTATAAAATAGACATGAACTTGTAATACAATAAAAGCAAAAGGTTAACTTGATGGCTCAAGACTTTCTTGTAAATTATATTCCTTAAATTAAAGAGTTTTACCGCATTTCATTAGCTTGGTGCTTTTATTTTGACGGAAAGGCCTGTGTCTCTCGCCCTGGTTCCGTTTCCTACCAAAACAGCGAGTCAACGGCCCCAGACTGGGTGTGTGGGTGGATGGGGTGGCATAACGGTGCGTTCACACCGGGAGCGAGTAAAATATTTGCCTTGCTCTTGTTTGCCCGCTGGAATATTTGTTTTTACTCGCAGCATTCGCACGAACGGGCAAATTTTGCGTTTTCGCTTTGTTCACGTCGCGCCGTTCGCGTCATTCGCGTCTGTACATTGACTTTATATGTAATCTGGTCGCGCGGAAAATTCGCCTCGCACCCGGTGTGAACAAGCCGTAAGAAGGAAAGGGTGAACTCAATGAGCCAATGTAACTGAAGAACAACATGCATGTGCTGTATTCTTGTGGGGTAAAACGTTCCAGATAATCAATGAAACACATTTACAAAAAAAAAAAACTGACTGGAGAAAAGTAAGTTTCATTACCTTATATAAGTGGAAGGCAAAATATCTAATAGAGGTTACAACCAAAACAATGAAAATGTGACATGAAATAATAATGCAGGAGTGTTCCTTCTCTGCGTGTTAGGCTGGACTTTTTCCTTTCAGTCAGGCTCCAGTGCTCCTTGGCAGGGCTGTGAGAAATTGTGATACCTGTAAGTACAGGAGATATACGGCCTGTGCTCTTCTGCTGAGAGAGAGCAGCGTGTGAGCAGACGCACACACACACGGTTATACACAAGCACTATGGACACTCACACTCACACACACATGCATGCACGCGCGGCAGCCCTGAGCTGGACATTCTCCTCACTGGCTATAACAATGATGGATGTGGAGGGCAGCAACAGCAGATTGCTTAACCAGACATGAAGGCAGAAAAGCTGAATTTAAAAAAAAACTGATTTTTCATCCCCTCCTTTCTTTCTCTCTGTCTTCTTCTTATTTTCACCTATTCCCTCACGACTGCCACTCCGCAGGCCCACACACACACACACACACTCTCACAGATATCTTTTCTAGTCCACTCTACATTGTTTTTCTCACCTTTTCAACGACTCCGCGAACAATGACCTGTGAATCTGGGCAGAGCCTCGGAGGTTTACATGACATATCAGCAGATCGATACTCGGCGTGCTCTGAAAGGCCTCCGGGGTTTCTTATCGCCATGGAAATGCCGAAGCCGAGGCAGCGGCGGTGACATGCATCGCGGCGACTAAATAAAATAGCCTTTGACCGCTTTGACACATCGAGAGTCATACAAGGTAAGACTCTTTCTGCTCCTAAGCTGCAGTCATGTGTCTTGTGTTTTCACCATTCGGCATGCATTGAAATGCTCTTGTATGGCTCAGTTGTGTTGCACCTTTTGTTTTGAGCACTCATCCTCTGCTACTTCTGCTGTAAACTAGAAACTATTATTTATTTGGATGAAAAATAGGCCCAATGACTAACTGAATAATGTGTTTGGGGGGGTGTAAGGGTTTGGGGATGCCTTTGGTTCTGGGAGTGAATGAGTCTTGAATGAGAAAGAACATCACTTTTTAAAATCATCACATTATTCAAGCACGGTTGTTCATTCTTGACCTTTGAATCAGCAGCTTCACACAAAATATTAACAAGGATGGAGTTTAGTTGATTTAGCAGTTGTTATTGTGCGGAATAGACACAAACTCAAAGGAACCATAACCCTGAGAAGTCTGTATTTCTTAATATTCAACACCTTTTTACAACCCAAAACTAAATCTCTCTCTCTATTTTCTCAGCTGATAAAACTCAGATAATCATTTAATTTTAATTTTAATTTGCCAGATGAATGTCAGTCCACTTTTACAAAAATGAAAAAGAGGAAGAGAGTGGAACGGAGTACAGTTAAATGCTGCAATATATAGTATATAGGCTATATAGTATATCAGCCTTCCTGTTTGATATTGTGTGATTGGTCTGTAAATGTGTATGTTATATGTTACCATGCTAATAACATGTGTCAGATTAAAGTGGCAGCAGTTTCGTAGAGCTACTGCCAGGTGCACTCTAAACACTCCTACAGAACACATCATGTAATACACTTTTTTTTTTCCTTCAGCATTAATGTGGAGGAGCAGTTGACTGATTTGTGTGACTCCAGACCGGTGGCCGTTTTTAATGCAACGATATCTCAATAAAACTGTGACACGGTCTGTTGTGAATGTATGGAGATTGGCCCGGGCTGACGTTAGATTCCCGCTCTGAATTATTATCCCAGCCAGTCCCACCCGGACATGTGCAGTAAATACAGAAGTCAACTGTCAGCGGGGTGGAGAGCTTGGATTTCCAATTTGCAGAGACATTGAGAAATTGACAGTGTGTGACCAAGAGCAGTAGGAGCAGGACTATTACTGCTATTAATTGAGTGTACAGTAATGGTACATTGTCGATCAGTGATTCAGTGTTTTTGCGGGTAGTACATGCTCCTTGTATCCCCCATTCTGTCACTTACCACTGTCTCTGCTGCCTCCATTGAAGCCTCTTTAACCAAAACAGGAGGTTTGGATCCCCTGCATGGACAGCCAGGGAAGACCGAGGAGACTGAGGTCACTGTCAGTGGTTTCAACATCAGTTGGTAAGAAATAGTTTAACACAACAACATAAGAACTGTTAAAGGAATAGTTCACCCAAAATTCAAATTTCACTCATCCTCTACTCACCCTCATGTCGACTAAGAGCTGTGAGAATTTTCAGAGTCCTCCTCTGAGTTACGAGGGTGTCCGCGCAGCAGTATTTGTCCATATAATGGTTGTGAATGGTGCTCATTTTTCTTCGTCCAAAAAGACACACCAAAAAACATCCAAATACCTCCATACTGCTCGTCTGTAATGTCCCTCTTGTATTGAAGCCCCGACATGAGAAATTGTTCCTGTGTCAGTGCAAATCATGCAAGATTTGCACTGACACAGGAAGAGCAGTGAACTGAGACACTGGAAGCTTCCGCTACAAACAAGCTTAAAATACAGACTTATTTAATTTTTTTCGGAACAATTTCTCATGTCGGGGCTTCAATACAAGAGGGACATTACAGACGAGCAGTATGGAGGTATTTGGATGTTTTTTGGTGTGTCTTTTTGGACGAAGAAAAGTGGTATCCATTCACAACCATTATATGGACAAATACTGCTGCGAGGACCCCCCTGTAACTCAGAGAAGGCACGGAGGACTCTGAAAATTCTCACAGCTCTTAGTCGACATGAGGGTGAGTAGATAATGAGTGAAATTTGAATTTTGGGTGAACTATCCCTTTAAGGTTGTACATTATGACACTATTCATATAGTACTAACATGTTGGTGTACATGAATCCCTTACATTCAGTAGCTAACCTATTTGTGACAAATAGCATATAATGTATATTACATGCAAATATATTTCAAATGGTATAAATCACAGGACATGGGGTCTTGCATCTAGTTTCAACACCAAACACCACAAAACTAACTTTTGATTTCCTGAGCTGAGCTGAGAGAGACACTTATACGCCTTGACTTCCAGTTAGCCTCTTTCTGTCACTAACTTGTATAAACAATCTGATTATACTGATTGTGAGCATAGTTGTAACAACTTGATTTGGTTTTTCCTCAGTTACAGTCATAGTGAGGCTCAGATGTTGTAGTAATAGCCTACAATTGATTAAGTTGATCTGTTGTTCCACAAGTTATCCTGCAGACTTACTTTTTTGCATAATTTATATAATTAATAAAAACATGTAATTAATCTTTAATTGCCTGTAATATTTTCCAAATGCTTAAATTTAATTTTTACTAATTTCCCTTTATATTTTTTGCAGATGGAAGATGATATAGAGGTTCCACCCTTAACAAGAACAGACAGCGTATTTGTAAGTAAAGCTTGTGTTGTACATGCTTAAGTGGCAAGCACAGTGGTCAATGTTATTTGCATTGGCCCTGAATAATCAGCTAAACAGATTAATCTGTTATGTACATTTTTAGAGAAGATACTTGTGTTATGAAGTTGCATCCCTTTTGATTCTCATGTAAAATAAATGTCTCTGTTCTATTGTAGCTTACCAAAGAAATGCTCGGATACAACTCTGATATGTCACTTTCCACTGTTTCCAGCAGTGATGATGATTATGTCCCAGCATCATCGGAGGCCAGTTCGGAAGAATCAGAACGAAGTGGTCAGAAAGACAGTGTGCATTCCAAAGACGCGGGTTAAGACATGCAAGAAGAGTGAAAAAATGGAGGCACAACTTCTCCAGTAGAAGGTGAATCAGATGACTCTGCGTCTATCAAAAGAAAGAAAATTAGAAAGACTTCCTCAAGATGTGAAAAAATCTTTATCTCTGTTAAGACGGGTGATTCTCTGGTGGTAGCTGGTGTTCCAAAAATAGATGGGTGCAAGAAATATCACCAAAAGAGAAACTACTGTATTTACTGCGGGGAACCACAATCACAAATTGCACGCCACCTGGAACGTAAACATGGGGATAAAAGGGAAGTTGCTAGTGCAATGATGTATGCAAAGAAGTCTAAAGAAAGGAGAAATCAGCTGGATCTCCTTCGCAAGCAAGGAAATCGGGCACACAACATTGACGCACTCACAAAAGGAGAAGGGACACTGGTACCTTGTAAACAACAAAGCGATGGCAAAAGCAGTCCAAAGGACTATCAGCACTGTTTTGCATGCTTTGGGTACAAGAATACAAACACTCTGTGCTTCTGCTCAACCTGTACCTAAAGATGTGAACATGAAGGTATGGGCTAGAGATGCGCGGTTTGTGGGCACATGCGCGGAGTCCGCGGATAAACCGCGGGTCAGGCGGATGACATTACGACCTGGTAGTGTGGGTGCCTTGAAATTATTAAAAATAATAATAGCAAAATTGATGGGCCGAGGGGATAAAGGGAGGATGTGACGTGGACCGGGGAAAGGAGGACACCTGGAGAGGGTCGGAGGAGATGGTGGACGGCTGGCGGTAGACGGGGAGAGCGGTGTAACTTAGACTGCGTTGTATCGGACGGAGCCGAGACACGGACTAAGAAAACGGAGCCGCCAGTTGAGTTTCCCTCCTGGTCCGGCGGAGTCCAGTTGAGTTTCCCTCCTGGTTGACTCTGTTCCCGGTGGACTGACCCAAAGGACCGCGGGTAAACGGGGTGAGACTGACTCCTTTTGTTTGTTTGTTTTTTCCTCCGGCGCACAAGTCGCTCGGCGTTGTATTGTTCCTGAGTATCGGAAAGTTTATGACTTGTGGACATAATTATCGTGAACCATTCGGTTCAATAAGTGATATTTCATTGGGGGGGGGGGTTATTTATTTAATTTATAAAGTGTAAAGACTGGGGTTTTTTGCGTGGCTTGTATGTGATTAATTTATTTTGGGGATTAATTTTGCGCTCAGAGTCCGTCTGAATTAAAAGAGACGTGGATCTTTACGTTTAACAGCACCACGGTGGCGTTTCGTTTGTTTAATGGTTGTCTTATATGAAATCTATTTTTCCATGAACCCCTTGGAGAGTTAATGTTCAGTCCAGAAAAAGGCTGCACGTTACATCTTCTCATGAAATGATTGTGACCTTTAATTTGCTTCAAAATTAAAATATTAAGAATTAAAGAAAGAAGAATCCAATATCCTCCAATAATAGTCCAGGTTTGAAATCTTGAGTTTTCTCATAAACATGTTCCCTATGAGGGGTTAACTGTGCACCACTACCGTTTGAAGCTGTCAATCCCCATAGACTTTCATGTTTTTCATTAAAGTTTGATGATATGCATAATTCTGGGTATGGACCCTTTGAGTGACAGATGGGTGCCATCACAGGCTGCCTGTAATCTAAGTCCACCACCAGGACCTCCTGTGGTGTGTCTGTGGCGTCTCCTTCCTCTGCAGGGTTTTTTATGCAGACAATATGACGTATTTTGCTCCTAACAGATCAATGGAGGTCGATGCAATTCGAGCATTATTTCATTCATACGCCAACTCTAATCAGCAGATATCAGTGTCTCTGCTCACCGTAGGCTACCTGACTTGTCAGCTACTTAGCTGGTAAACAAATTAGCCTTGGGTTAGTTCGGACACCCTGCTGTGCTAACAGCGGTTTATCCTTGCCAGTGATTATCACAGCAACATGCAACAAAGGATCAGCTCAACACACACAAACCCCAGCACTTATAACCAGATTTTGGATCAGCTGGCACTGCTCGGATGGTGAAAGCTGAGCAGTCCATACTTAGCTTCAGACCTGCCTCATTGCTAACAGTATTGACAGCTGTATCCTTTCATTAAGTTACATTAAGACGCAGTCATCATGGAGCAGCATTAAAGAGCAGTATTTCCACTTTTTAGCTCTTTGCTCTCAAATATACAGTGTATTTTCAGCTATATGAGTCTGTAAGATAAAATTTAATAAAAAGGTCAGGTCATCAGCAGAGCAGCTAAATAACAGCCACTGATTTACTGACTGTGCATCCTGGCTAGACCAAACCTCAGTGAGGGTGAGAGGCCCTGGTATTTGTGGCTTTTGAAGGCCAATGCATTCATTATGAACTACAAGTTATAACTTTAACTAGAGAATCGCTGTGTTTGAAACACCCATACAGCATCATGGGGCATTGATAGGTGCCTATACTAACGAGAAGAAAAAAAAATCTATAATATGTCAATATGTCCTGTTACGTAAATTCTCTCATTAGCAATCTCGATCAAAATATTACAGTATTGAATCCACTATGTTATAGATGGACAAAACGGGCAGGTCAATATGTGACTTTTAATTTGATTTAATTTAAATCCACCATTGATTAGACTCTAGGGTGAAAACTCATACACAAGTTAAAAACAGAAGACCCTTATGGGAATAAAAAAAGAAACGTGAAGGAGAGACGGTGGAAACAGAGCATGTCTGTGGTGTGTTCAGGGACATCAGTGAATTCATGATTGCTGCAAATGTTAGATTTGCCGAGTGTAAAGGCTGCGGTCGATGGAGGCCGGCCCTGTCACGCACGAGTGACTCGCTCTCTGCCGATGGCGGGACGCAGAGGGGCCCCTGAGCTACGCCGTGATCCAGGTCAAACAGCAGGTGCTGGCAGGTGACCCCAGAGAGGGAGGAGAGGAGAGGAGAGGAGGAGAGGAAGGCAATATGAGGGAGAGGAAAGTGGAAACAGGATGAGAAAGAACAGAGGTGAGAGGAGGAGAAAAGAGAGGGAAGGACAGGAGAGGAAAAGAAAACAGATATGAAAGCAAAGGGAGGAATGAGGAATGAGGAGAGGATGAAAAGTAAGTAAAAGAGGTAAGGAAAGAAGAGGATCAGGAAATGTATGACAGATAAGTGGAAGAAAGGACAAGGATCAAAATGGAAAAGGGGAACCATAATAGAGGAAGGGAATACATCAGTTGAGAGGAGAATAAAGGAAAGAGGGAGAGGAGAGGGAAAAGAGCGGAAGGATGCTACATTAAAAAGGAGAAAAGAAAAGAGAATGAAAGAAGAGAGGGGGAAATAAGAGTGAGAAGAATATTGGAATAAGCAGAAGTACAGACAAAGGAGGAATAGAAAATCAAAATGGAAAAGAAGAAGGGAGAAGCAGAGGAGAGGAGAAAAGAAGAGAACAGATATAACAAAAGGAAGATAGGAGGAGGAAATAAAGCATGGGGAAGAAATGAATGGAAAGGAGAGGAGGAAATTAAAATGAAAAAAAAGTAGAAAATGAGGAATGGAAGGAAAATCAAAGAAAAGGAGAGGTGGCTGAGGGAGAGCGCTGAAGGTGTGTGTTTCAGAGCTGTGTGTGTGTGTGTGTGTGTGTGTGATCCGTCAGTCGGTCGGTCGGTCGAGTGTAGAGACGCGCGCGCACGCACGCACACACACCTGCACACACCCTCACATCTCCTGAGTGAAGGAGCGTAGTAATGTGTCAGCAGTGAACAGTGACCCTGGTGATGCACCAGGCGATTCTACTGCTGATCACACGCTTTCAAACACTTCCACACATATTTCTTCACCTCCCTCTGGACATTTCTTCGCTGTTCACAAATCGCTGTCCTATATTCCCCTGCAATGCTCCACAACAAAGCCCAGGAAAAGGGGTTTAGCATTTAAAGGGCTACATGAGAATTTTTTTTTTTTTTTTGTCTAAAGGGACATCGCAGCCACTGATTCCTGAGAGAACTCCAAATAATGAAGGTGTAAATGAAATGAATGTGGGTTTATGGTGCATGTTGGCTCACTGTCACAACGGGGTCATTCCTATGTTCCCACAGCCCTATGTTCCCACAGCCTTATGTTCCCACATTTCTAACTTTTGTTGTCACTGAAAATTAGGCCCTATGTTCCCACAGCCCTTTGGTCCCACCATTGGTTGGGTTTAGGCAATGAAGAAAAGAGTTGGTTAAGTTTAGTAAAAAGACCTGGTAGAGGCTAGACAGGCCAGATAGATAGAGTCCAGATAGGTAGAGAGAGTCCAGTGGGAACATAGGGCCTAATTTTGAGAAAAATCTTAGAATTGTGGGAACATAGGGCTGTGGGAACATAAGGCTGTGGGAACATAGGCATGGACCCGTCACAACGACACACTCTGCTTTTGATTCTATCAACCGGTGGCGGCTGGTCAATAGAGGGCGCTAGGCCGCCGCCCCACCACACTTAGGAACTAAGCAGGATATGCTACATTTTTACCTTAACACTAGAACCGCCAACTGCCGTTCATTGGATGACTTTGATTTTCATTTGTGCATAACTTTATTTAAAAAAAACATTTAAGTGCACCAGTCTGTGACTTTTCCTAAAATGATGTTGGGCAGCACCCCGTTTTGTTAAATACAATCAATATTATTCACACAAAAAAATCCTGCGTCGGTATAATGGACAGCTCCACCTGACAGATCAAACAAAGAACACTATGGACTATGGATGTTGCCGTAAAAGAAAAAAAAAGATAGTTTATAGGTGGAAACCCGGCTTTACAGGCGGGGGCGGGGTTCCTACGGTATTCCCCCCCCCCCCCCCCCCCCCCCCGCCTCACGGAGGCTGCGGGGTGTAGCCTACTTAACTGCCCAGAGTAGCTGTTAAAAGACTACGACACATGTAATAACTACACAGCACTAATTAATGCTTTATTACTACAGTTCGTCCAATGAACGACTCGTGGCGGTTATAGGTATATAGTGTCCAATGGCGGTGCTAGTGTTAATTAAAAAGCTCAGGAGTAATTGTGGTCGTTAACTACATGACTTGTGACTTGTAGGAGTGAGAACAGAGGCTCTCTGTCTTCACCTGGTGTCTCACGGCTGAAAACCAACCTTGCAACATCAGTGTAGTACTTGGTCGCCGCCCCGGTGTCCCAGCTCTCGTCTCTGCACACTGCGACACAAACGCACTACGTAACCCGCAATCTTTTGTTTATGACTGTTAAGACTACACAAACACACAAGTCGTAACATTGTAGCCTATAATGTTTTCCACTGCTCCATTTATTGATTTTTCGCCAGCTTTGTTGTAAACAAATGCACATGGGCGAGAGGAGCGTAACCGAAACAGCGGAAAAGCGAGCAGACTTGCATAGTTCCCCTTTAAAATAAAAACACTTTGAAAAGTTTATATAGATGAGCCAGATTAAAGTGAGTTTAATCTGGCAGGTTTCCTACACCCAGATCTGAATGCAGCTCATTGATGGTGCGTTCGGGTGTACTCAGAAGTCGGAATTTCTAACATCTAAGGCAGGGCTATTCAATTACAAATTCAGTGGGGCCAGATTTTAAAACCGAGACCTTAAGCTGGGCCGGACATTTTCAGCGGTCAAGAAGGTTATGACAAATGAGGGGCATTTTTTTTAAAACCCAGCATTAGCTATTAAAAACAAATCTACACAGCCAGAAAAAAGAGAATAAGTCAATAAAAGTAGTACCTAGTGATAGTAGTAGTAAAGGTGTAGCTGTTAATGCTTTGAATTGGAGTTTTTTTTTAGGAACTAAAAGTTTCCTGAGGCCATACTGTCTGAGTTTCTACTTAGGTTTACAGCAGGGGGTTATGTAAATCACTAAATGTGACCTGATCCAGCAAAATGAGTCGCAGTGACCCAAATTTCAAAATTGAGATTTTGGTATCAATGGAAAGAGGAGAAAATAAGCTTTAAAATGATACCCTAGTCAAAGTCATACATTGGATAGTTTTTAAGATATGGCGATTTTAATTATGGTCTTCCACTCACTGCTTTCGATTGAAAACCTGAGAAAAATGCGTTCAAACAATTTAGAACGTCTCTGGTTTAAAGCCTTCTGTGAATCTGGCGTCTGTTCCTTACCATGTGATTACACCATAGACTGTAAGGATTACACGTACCTTGTAGAGGCACCGTTCAATGACCCTCGGAAAGCAGAATGTAACTATTCAGATGCTGTTTACAGCTCGTCTCTATCATAAACGGTTCAGAAGATATTTCATGTTTAGTAAAACATCTGCAAGCGTTAGCATGCTACGTTCGGTTTAGCATCGATGCTAACGCTTGGTTTAGCATCGATGCTAACGCTCGGTTTAGCATCGATGCTAACGCTCGGTTTAGCATCGATGCTAACGCTCAGCTGAGCATCTGGTCCCGTACTACGTGATTTCACGTGGCTACCCTTGTTGTCATAAATGCACCATTCAAGGACCCTCGGAAAGCGGAGAATCTGACGATTCAGATGCAGTTTACAGCTCGTCCCTATCAGGTTCAGAAGTTATCCTAATGTTGTGCTCCTCTCTAGAGGGTTAAAAGTTGTAAGTCAACTTTAATCGTCATTTACGTGCCTTTCCTCAATTATCTGGACTATGAAACTTTGGGAGATTGTTTTTGAATGTCATTTCTTTGAAATTAGCAAAAAAAATTTTTTTTGAGTTTTTATTGATTTTCCACGTTATCAGCTGATTATCTAAAAATAGAACGTTGCGACTTCCGACTCATTTCGCCAGAGCGGGTCACAAATGTAGCCTAGTCTTAAAATTAGGCCTAAAGATGAACAAAGATTTCTTTTCTAACATATTTTGATTGGTCAAAAACAAGGAGCAAAAAGCCATTTGGAGCAAATTACTCTGGGAAAGTATTTGATTACGGATTATTTCTTTGAAAAGTAGCTATCCTAATCAAGTTACTGTTATGATTCCATTGCAAGTATTTAGTTGCGTTAAAATTAAATTATTGGTTACTTCATTCCCTCAAAAAGAAAGAAAGAAAAAAAAGGACAGCGGAGCATGGCATGCTGTCACTGCGTGGACGGTGCTCATGTGTGACTGAAAGGAGTGGAGAGACTGGTGGAGTATTAACCAGCCACCACGGTTTATTGTTGGCTGATGGGAGGGCTGAGGATCGGTCAGCGTGCTCTCCACAAACACCATGTCGTGCCACAGCGGCCCGGTGGGGAGTGTGAGGTCCGTCGGTCCCGGACGGACGGGGAGACTTGTCTCTCGCTGACCTGTAGCACCACAGGACCACGGAGGGCAGCCTCGGCCTCGGCCGTCCAGACGTCCGCCGCGGCGAAGCCTCCCGCTCTGTGACGAGCGGCTGTGGCCCGACACGACGTTTCTGGAGAGCAGCTGACCGAACAAGCCTCGGTTCTACCTATGGGTTCTACCGGTAACTTTCAAAACAACGCACTGACTGGGTGGGTGGGTTGTGTGTTGCTAGGCTGCGTTGAGTGGTGCATTCACTGTCTGAACTGCAGTAGGGATTTTGAGTTCTCGCAAAACGTGTTTCCCTCTGTGTCTTTTTTTTTTTGGGGGGGGGGGGGGGGGGGGAGGCACGAGCCGGGCCACTCGGACATTGGGTCGGGGCCGGATGTGGCCCGCGGGCCGCCAATTGAATAGCCCTGATCTAAGGTCTAGAAATATATAAATGTTGTATTTTCGTTTAATTTAATCAATCGTCCATTTTTCCAACTTCCATGTTGGTTTTTCAACTGTAAAGCGCTCCGGGTTGTCCTAAACTCCAACTTCCAACTTCCAATGTAAATGGAACACACCATTGCATACTGTATACTCTGGTATCAATTGAGAGACCAGGGCTGACATGTTCGATGTTTGAGTGCTCATGCCTGCATTATTCTCTTCCCTTGACGTTTCTCGTAAAGTTGAGCTGAGGTCAAAAAGTCAATACTGACTCTGAGAGTGTTATTTTATTGTAAGAACCCAAATGAACCACAACACATTCCACCACCACCTGCTATATTGACAGTGTATCTGCTGCTGTTTAGAGTGTACAGCGGTGAGATAGAATCTGGGCCTACATGTGTGGTGTTGGTCTTTTACAGTGTTTTTAATGGTAGTAGTGTTGCATTGTGCAGACAAGTGAGGAACACGCCTTAGAATGGGCCCTATCCACAAGTTTCCGAACGTTTCCATGGTTTTCAGTCGTTGTCATAGTTGCGGTAAACGCATGGATCTATTAACGCTGGCTTTTAACACGGATGTCAACTTGTGTGATATCCACTGTTAAAAGCTGGTGTAATGATACATGCGTTTTACAGATTTTCATTGAAAAAAAATAAATCCATGCATTTACGGCGACTACCGAAACCATGGAAACGTAAACATAAAATTCCAACGGAAGAGCAAAACAGGCTTACGTTTTTGACGTTCGGAAAAAGGTGGATATACTGTAATATTATTATAATATTATGTCTTATTGTGAAGTTTGGTATAACCCCCCTTGGAGAAAACTACACTAGCTGCCACTGGTATCAGCCATGGTGTTCTATTACTTCTGCATTGGCTAAACCAGCTGGTAGGTGTATTGTCTTCATATTTTTAACCACACATAGGAAGAGATCACACGTCTCACCAGCTCCATCCTCTCTCCATTGGCTCCCAGTCACACCCCGTATACCCTTATAATAAAAATACTGGTGCTCACCTTTGGAGCGTTGCGAGGCCAAACACACCAATGCACTGCTGACCTCCTCCTCCCTTCTACAACAAATCCAGCTGTCAGGTCTGCTGAGCAAAAACTCACCGGCCGTCCCTGGAACCTGCTACAAGAGGAGAGGTGACCATGCTTCTTGGGCTGTGGCAGCTCAACTGTGCTCATATCTTTTTGATCCATAGGCTTCTGTGCAAAAGCAGCTTTAGGCCAGTTGGTCCCAATTTTTACTCCTTTTTATTTTGCTGCTCTTTATTCACAGTGACATGTTAAAGTTTGGGCACCCCTGGTCCAAATTTATGTTAAAGTGGAAGATGAAATGATCTCCAAAAGGCATTAAATTGAACACAAAACACTCCTTTGAAATATTTTAAGCAATATCAGTGTACTATTTTTGTTTTCTACAATTTTAGAGTGAAAAGGGGAAACCAAGCAGCAGCCTGCAAACGAATGGGAAACCCAGGAGACTTGAGCTCTCAGATAACTTTGACCAAGGTGTCAGACAAGATTTACTACACTGTGATAGTTTGTTACTACGTACTAACTATGCAGGGTGGCCATTTTTTTCCCTTTTCTGTCATTTTGAAAATGTAAGAGAGAGAGAGAGAGAGAATATATATAGCCAATCTTTTGCATGCCACTATATCTAATTTTGTTATCCAATTTCTAGGGTGGATGATATTTTGTGTTTTATTTTTTTAATCTATAAAAGGTGCTATATACTAAATGCAGTTAAACTAAGTGACTTACATAGCATGGATGGAGGCAGAGAGGCCCTTACACATAAATCCCTGTGTCTCCACCCCTGCTACACACAAGAACAAGACCCCCACATCCCCCATCCCCCCCAAACCCTACCAGCTGAAAGACATAGAAAAGGTTTTGGGTCATTTTATATCGGGGTGTCTGGCTCTATTCAGTTTCAAGTGCCCTGAAATAAGTGGCGCATATGAAGTGCAGCTTTAGAAGCTGTATACACCACCTCAACAAAAGCAGCATTAAACACACAAGGAGGGAAAAGAACCAGTGTGTGAACTTAATGTGACCGTTGCCACACAGTTGGTTTTATTCAAGCACAAACGTGTCTTGCAACCACATTGCATTCTGGTCTGTTGAGTCTATTGACAGCTAAGAAGGGGCTCCCATAGCCTCTGTATTATGGATTTGTCTCTGTATGGTTGTTAAACATAAAAACAAAACAAAAAACAGTTGGGTCATGTATTCAGGTATTTTAAATTATGCATTATAGGCGAAAATACTAAAATTGTATGATGATTCTATATCATAATGGTATCCATAATATCAAATATGTTTTGTTGTTTTGACACATTTCATTTCATTATTGTATATTCAACAAGCTTTGCAGTAGTTTTGTTACTGTACACTTTCAGTGCATTAAATGTAAAATACTCCTTCTAATCTGAATGCACTCATGTTCACTCTTAATATTTCAACCGCTGCGAGCTGAGTGTAGAAATGGCCCTAGGTCACAGCAGGATATATTGTATTCCATTTCCTCTTTCCCGCATTATCATTGTAATTATGATCAGCAGCAAAGCTAATAAAGTCGAGCACCTCTCTTTCTTCGTCCTGCGGCCCGACGCCTGTGTTCTTCTGCCCAGTAATCCTGATTGTGCTATCTCAGCCTGCAAACAAAAGCTGGCCGCAAACTCACGGCCAAAGACGCCAAATAACCTATCAGAGTGTGACCATCAAGTGTGTGCAGTCATCTGGCAAATGTGAAAAAAACAAAACAAAAAAAGAATACAAATATCACATAAATGCCACATGACATTTTCACACTTATATACATATACAGGAACAGGCAGGGTGGGAAGACTACTGCTTCCAAAGTCCTGTTTAACAAATGAGGGAGCGTTCAAGAGCAAACTCTAATTCACACCTCAGGAACAGACTGCAACAGCACATGATCCCGAGATCTCAGTGATAAAAGTGTTGCTGCAGTGTCAACACTCCCAGGCCAGAATTCTGAGCAGTGTGTCTTGTACGCTGCAAAAAAAATAATAGTAATAATAATGTTATACAAACTGGAAGAATATCAGATAATTGTGTGTATTTTTTATTTTATTCTTTTAAAGATTGAATTGGGTCTTTCAATTGAAATTGAAAAAAAAAAAAAAAAAACTCAAGCAAATATCTTTGGAGCATGAGGCAAACATTCCTATCAGCTCAGAGCTGCAGAGCACCAAATTGAATACGTTAGTGCAGCCCTGTCTCCTAAAAATTACATTGACATGTTAGGAAATTGTTTTCACCATTTCATTATTGTGGCAAACACCTAGATTGCAAAATTATATCCGGCCCACACTTGGGCCACCTGCTTGTTTTCGTCTGGCCCAGCCTACACCCAGCAGCATGACACAAATCTGGCCCACAGAGCGTCACTCAGTGCATTTACATGCACAGCTAGGTCCTCACAGCTTGAACCGGGGCGTCTCGTCGGAATTCTGTCCTAGTCCCAGTTTACATGCAACGGGGAAAATCCAATAGTTGACCGACATTTTGTCCAGGTCCTCAACATTAGGTGGCGATACGTGTTGTTTCAGAGGGTTAATATGGAACCCTTTCAGGTTGACCCATTACAACACCTAGGGCCGGATTTACTAAAGGTTTGCGTGTATTAAAACGTGTGCAAACGTGATTGCACGCGCAAACACATGTGGAACCTGATCTACTAACCGGACGCACCGAGGATTGCGTCCCTCACACGGGCAGAATAGCACGTGCAACCCATTTAGCGTGTTTGCCTTGATGAATATGTAAATATGGGCGTTTCAGCCAGAACGTGCAAAATACTGGGAGGAGTAGATGCAAATCAATTTATTTAGCGTGTGCAATGTGATTTACCAAACCAGGAAGAGATTGCGGTGGCTGTTTTTGCGTCTTTATTCACCACGTCTGAAAACCATGTACTAACTGATACAACTTTGCCAAAACGTATGTGTTTATTGATTTGATACCTGTCAGAGCCCCATGATCTTACATCTCTGCATTTCCTCACGTCTGGGTAATTCTGTAACAGTTTTTCAGCCGTGTTAAAAGTCATTTACGCGCCGTTACGCACGGGGCACGTCTGTCCTGAAGTGCGCTCCTCTCCTCTCCTCTCCTCTCCAGTACCTGGCTGCTCAGCTCCGTCTCTCAGTCCCGGTCCCGGACTGAGACGTCACCGCTGTCTTCACCCGTCTTTGATCCCTCTGGTCAGTGGTCAGAGCGTTTAGATCCGTGTGTCCCACCTGAGCTCTCTATTAATCCACTGGATCAGGTGCGTGATTGTCGCTGCAGCGGCTGCCTGTTCGTCACTATATGACGAGTTGGGCCCTGTAGTGATTTGTGTTTATTTATCTAAACAGAGCGCGAGAGAGATGAACACACATGCTGTCATTATGCATCGGATCAAATGTCATTCTGTCCCTTCGCCCGTCCAGCTCTCTGTCCACTCTCTCCATGGCGGAAACGATTACCACGCGCAAAACCCTCATTTACATATTGCGGTTTGCACGTGTTGTCATTTAGCGGGTTACTCTTAGTAGATCACCTGTTTTGTGTGCACTAACCAAACTCGCAATATTATAGCGGGCGCAAACAATATAGCGCCCGCTATCTGGGATCTTAGTAAATCCGGCCCCTACTGTATAGTTATCAACAGACTGATCCAACCAACGTGACCAGAAGCACTGGTTCGGACCGGATTCGGGCCTTTATTTTTTCCTATAAAAGACATCTTTTTGCTGGTTATAATGTGTGATTATAATTGTGAAATGCATTGAATTGGCGCTGATGCATCAGTGAGAACATGAAGAATATTTAGTCCAGATGAGATGCATACTATCCCTCGTGGTTATGGCAGGATAAATCAATGGTCTTTCTTCTATGCTACACTTTGTGCCATTGCTGACCCAGAGCCGGAACATGTGCATATGCATTGTCCAGTTTCAGTCGGATAAATCTCTGACGGGAACATGCATCCTTGGTTTTGAGTGAATTTATCCCAAAAACAACTAATGTTCTGTTATTATCTCATAGCGCGGTGAATGTGCAGGTCACAACTTGTCCTTGTTGGATTGTGTATTTGATGAGTTTGATAAGGGAAACCAAGAAATCCCATTAGCCTCCGCAGCGTAGCTCTGAGCAGCTTACTTCTCTGCTCCGCCGTTCTAAACAGCTTGCACCGACAATTATAGGTAACGAACCTACTGCTAAAACTATAGGGATTATAGCAATGGGCCAATTTGCCAAAATGTTGAACTATCCCTTTAACACTAGAACCGCCAAGGGGTCATTTTTACCCCCTTGGTGTTTTTAAATATGTGACCTGATCCATCGAAATGAGTCACAGTGACCCAAATTTCAAAGTTGAGATTTTGGTATCAATGGAAAGATTAGAAAATAACCTTTAAAATGATACCCTAATCAAAGTCCTACATTTGATGGTTTTCGAGATGTGGCCATTTGAATTACGATCTCCTACTCTCTTATTGTGTTCTAAAACCTGAGAAAACAGCAGTTAAAGTTTTTTGCCAGTGACTCTGGCATCTGTTCCTGTACCACGTGATTACACGCACCCTATACGGTCCCTTGTTGTCATAGCTGCAGCATTCAATGACCCTCGGAAAGCAGGGAATCTCACAATTCAGATGCTTTTTACAGCTCGTTTCTATCATAAACTGTTCAGAAGTTATGTTTTGTTGACATTTTGTAAAACATGTGCAAGCGTGTACGTTCGGGTTAGCATCGATGCTACATTCGAATTAGCATCGATGCTACGCTCTGTTAGTGTCAATGCTACGCTGTTAGCGTCAATGCTACTCGGTTTAGCATCTGTTTCTGTACCCGTCCCTGCTCGTCATAGATGCAACATTCAATGACCGTCGGAAAGCGGAGAATCCCGCGATTCAGATGCAGTTTTCAGCTCGTCTCTATCATGAACGGTTCAGGAGATATTTCATGTTTTGCACCGAAGCAACACTCATTTTCAGAGGGTTTAAGTTGCAGGTCAACTTTAATCATCATTTACGTGCCTTTTCTCAATGATCTGGACTGTGAAACTTTGGGAGATTGTTTTTGAATGTCATTGCTTTGAAATTACGGAAAAAAAATGTTTTTGATTTTCTATGGGTTTTCCACGTTATCAGCTGATTATCTAAAAATAGAACGTTGCGACTTCCGACTCATTTTGATAGAACGGGTCACATATGTGTAACCATGGGCGTCGCACCCGTGGGGGATGGGGGTGTTTCGACACCCCCACTTTTATAGCAAAATAATTTCATCCCCCCCACATTTTCCAATGGTAAACCCGTGTGCCCACCCCTCGCTGTGCACCAGCATACACAAATGGAGCGCACCTCAGCCTCAGCCTCCTTAGGGCCTCGATATACTTGCTGTAAAGTACGCGTACGCGAGCTGCCGCGCGTATCCTGCGTCCGTTTGATGCGTCGCCTGCGACCGAACGCACATGTCGACGCGACGCAGGATACGCGCGGCAGCTCGCGTACGCGTAGTTTACAGCAAGTATATCTTGGCCCTCACGCTGCATGAAAAGGCAGTGGTCGAATTGAACGGGCATTCACCCAATCACAGACCGCTGTCCGCGACCCGGCCGCCGGCCCGCGAAATTTGAAGTCACAGAGACGGACTTTGGTTACGTGCCAGTCAGAGCTTCTGTCACTCACCGGTGACTGAAAGTGAACAATATTGAGAAGAGACGAGAAAGAAGGAGGAGGCAGAGATGCTAAAAAGGAAGAGGCATCTTTTTCAACTCACCGGTGAGTGAATGCAGAGGAAACCGCCCCCTCAAATCAACACCATCTCTGTCAGCGGAGGTAAAAAAAAAAATGCTCTTATTGCTTTGGGCAGTGATCAGCTCCGGTGACCGTGGCGCTGACTGTTTATCCCTGTGTTAATTAAACCCAGACGCGGCCCGACACACGGTGCTGAAGCACGGACCAGCGCGGTCCAACTTTTAATTCTCGGTCCGGACTCCGAACCCGCACGTCTGATTGGGTTGGTTGGACACATCAGGCACGCGCGCCTGTTGGTGTGTGTGTGTGAGAGAGAGAGAATCAACACTACATTACCCCCCCCCCCCCCCCCCAACACACACACACACACACACACACACACACACACACACACTCTTTGAGAGCAGACAGGAAAGACAGTAGAGCAGTGTTTTTCAACCTTGGGATCAGGACCCCATGTGGGGTCACCTGGAATTCAGATGGGGTCGCCTTAAATGTCTAGTAATTGAAAAAAAGAAATGACTGATAAAAATATTTTTTAAACTAATTATCATATATATATATATATATATATAGATATATATATATATATATCCCCTCACTCGAGCTACTGTCTGGGGCATGTGTCTGAGGTAGGTACCGCATGGAGGTACATTTCCTGGAACGAGAACTCACCCACCATTCACTCTGAACAGATCCCCTCACTCGAGCTACTGTCTGATTCATGTGTCTGAGGTAGGTACGGCATGGAGGTCCATTTCATGGAACCAGAACCGTTTTTTTTTCCACAAAATCAACATTAACTTACAGGTACACTTCCCAATATTCTACTCCAGGGCACACTGTTTTGAGAACGCAATACGTCCAATAAGTCTCAGACAAGGAATTTTTCCAAATCAATTTTTTGTATTTAATTTTATATTTAATTAATTTCACATAAGTTTGTAGATGTGAAGAATGGAGATGATCACCAGATATGCCACTCCAATTATGCATGTGGCTGCAAGGACAATCATGAGGTCTTCGAGAAAAAATTGGCATCTGCATCTGCATCTGAAGGGAAGAAAAATCCACAGTATAAAAAGGCATCACTTTGCTTCAGGTTGAATTACATATATGAATTCATCTTTCCAGGAATTGCATGTCGTGTTTAAAATGGAATTACACTGACCCCCCTGGTTCCACGGTTGGAGGTTGGACTGGGAGGTTATTGGCCACTTCCACGGTGATGCTCTGGGGAGCCGGCACCAGCACTGCGGAATGAAGGACAAAAAAAAAACATAAAAACTCCAAGTTACATGATATAAAACTAGACAGGAAAGGAAATTCGGAATAAAAGGGAATTCCAAATATCTTACCTGGTTGGAAACCATCACCTGGTATCATTTCCATGTTTTGAACGCGTCTCTGATTTCTTCCCTGCAGCATATATATATATATATATATATATATATATATATATATATATATATATATATATATATATATATATATATATATATATATATATATATATATACAAAAATATGATTAAAAACACCACACACAATCCTAAACAACTGTAAGAGAGAGAGAGATTTTTTGAAGTAGCCTAATGATAGTTCATTTGTTTATATTCTGTCTGTTCAGCAGGTGGTGTTGGGATTCATAATGGATTAGAATTAGAAGTGTATCTTAAAAAATATGGATTTTTACACCTATTTTGAACTTTACTCGAACACAAATACAAATAGAAATACTTTCCCCCCCTCAACAAATACAAATTCCGGATGCTTTGCACACCCCTAATTGCTAGTATTAGTGCATACTACTAAAATATTGATTGAGAATCGCATATGAGACCCAAATGACACGTTAAATAATAGGCCTACTGATAGCAATATACAGCACTTAAATGCAATTTTTACTTGCTTGGCTGGTAAATTATCTGCCTGGCTGGTAAAAAAAAATTCACTTACCAGCCTGAAAAAGTTAGTTTTGGACCCTGATTGGAAGCTTACTCTTTTGACGATCTAAGGTGGGCTAGGTCAATTATATCTTTTCGAGAGAGTTTTCAATCCAGCCATGAAGTGCAGAGTTTTTTTCAGGAACGTCGTACCATAGGTAAATCCACCGTGATAACTACGTGATAGTGATTAAAAATTGCATTTTGTGATTCAAATTGAAATTCAATTTCCGTTCTTTGGAACACCCCCACATTTAAAATCACTGCTCCACCCCTGTGTGTAACTCTGTTAAAACAAAACCTCCACTTCTCTCAGTTTATGACTTTTCCTAAAATGGGTTCATTAATCATCTAGTGAATTTTGAAGTCTGTGGGATAAAAAAAAAAAAAAATATGACCATTTATACCTAGAACCGCCGAGGGGGTAATTTTTACCCCTAATAGAGGGTATGCGTTTACGTCACGTTGCCCCAGCAACGCCCCGTTCGATCGGACTGAGTGGCAAAACAAGCGTCCCTCAACATGCTGGCGGATAGCGGTGGACTCATAAACTGGATAAAATATATTATATCAAAACAAATTGATGTCAAAAGGAATCGACAACCAGCTCCCCAAAACCGTCTGCTCCACGGACACTTCCTGTAACACACAGAGTGACCGCGGTGCCTGCAGAGTGACTGACAGGCTGCTGTTACTGTGCAGAGGGACGAGATTACAGCTGTTACTGTCGTCCTGACAGTGACTCCCGACACTAAAACACAAGCTGCTTTTATTCTGAAAAACTCTGACCAGTCAAACTGTAGGATGTGTTAGAGGACTAATTTATCTGTCTAAACATCATAACTATGATACCTGAAACGGTAAACACAGCTGATCGATCGAAAAAAATGACCGCTCCAGTGAATTTACTTTCCGTCATTGAGAACAGGTTCTTGAATGTAACTCGGTCAAAGTGAGACGTATCCTCAAGATTTTTAGCAGCTCTGTTAGGTCATGCATGCTTTACATGCTGGCAAAGCTAGACATGTCAGACTTATGTGGGCTCGGAGAAAATCGCTCCATTACTTGCTCGTTTTTAAACTTTGGCGGCTCTGCCACTCGTCTTTTTGCCACTCAGTGGACGTTCCACAGCGACTTGCGAGTACCGTGACGTCATGTGCATACCCTCTATAGAAAACAGCTGTTTAGTGCCGTGATCAACATTCACGCCGCTGTCCGGTTGCTTAGCAACGGCTATTACACGCCGTTTGACAAGTAGCCTACCTATCCTGCTGACCATGCATGAAGAGAAAAGGAGGAAATGCAGTGTTAAAACGCACTAAAAACAAAATGTCAACAATGTGCATGAAGAGCCTGTGGACAGGCAGTGTGTGGACAGTGTTCCGTAGTGTTCCGTATCGGCCCGAGTGTGTGTGCTGCTACTGAAACTGCAGAACCACGGAAAGCGCCTCAGTCAAACCATACACGTAAGTTTGTTTGTGTGTGTGTGTCTGTGCCTGTGTGTGTGTGTGTGTGTGTGTGTGTGTGTGTGAGTGAGTGAGTGAGAGAGAGAGAGGAAGAGGGAGAGAAAAAACGGCGAAATGTATTTTTGACGATGTATTTTTTCGATTCATAACGAAATAGTCTAGGCTAAAGCAACTGTAAAATTAATAACTCTCCCCATAGATTCAAAATTTAAAAGTATTTTTATCAAGCACTACTTATTATTTAAAAGAAATGATGAAAATGAACAACTTTACTCAAGGACATCCTTGTGAGGGGGTGTTGGAATGTCGGCGGTTCTAGTGTTAAAGCAGAAGTGAGTGATCCGGTCGTTTTCGCTAATGCTGCGTTCCAGGCAGGCTTTTGAAATCGTAAATTACAGCTTCAAGTCACAACTTACGACTTTGTAGCGTTTCAGGCAACCCACTCGTGTTTTTCCGACCTGTTTTACCGGTGAAAGTCACTATAACGGCCACTCGTAACTTCCGACCGGTGAACTCGTACCAGATCGAACTGGTACTACTTCACGGTCGGAAAAAAGAGTTTCCTTGAACGCACCATAACAGTCCTCGTCGCTACGTCACCACATTCACGGCGTTCCTTGGCTGCACACACAGCCCTGCATGCCGTTCTCTCTCCTCATTGGATAAAAACTGTAGGATACGATAAATGTTTTCTCTTCGGCTCAGAGCAGAGCAGAGGGACTAAGAGACCCGTGTTTCAGTCCAAACACTCTATGTAAGTGATTGCTGTCGGAAGATATAACTATTTAAGACTTATATTAACACAAATATATCACTCACTTCTGCTTTAAGGTGTATACATCCAGAAGAATATTGGTTTCTAATCCCATCATCTGGCCAACTGGAGAAGTCCAGTCTTAGTAGGATGGACATGTTTCCATGCACATTAGTTGTCCAGTTATAGAGTGATTGAGGCCATAATTCATTTTTTCAAGTGTCATGTAGGCTAAATTTACTGACTGTAAGATACTTCTTCTACATAATTGACTAATTTTGTCACACACAGAAAAAATCTCCTAAAAGTCAATAGACAACACCTGAGGACGACCGCTGGAATCTGGGCTTGACCTGCGCCATGCACCAATTTTTTTAAATTTTTGTTTCAATCACTGGTTTCGTTCCATTAATGTGTTCCTGTTTCCTGCACTACATGTATACGTATAATAGAGTCACTGTCACATGGTGTAGGTGTGATGGCAAGGTTTTCATCCTGAGACTAATCTGTGTCAGTTCCAGGCAACGCAAGTGTCTTGGTTCCGGCTCTGGAGAGATTGTGGTTAAATGTTAATCAACACTTACACAATGTGCTGAGACAGTCTTAACAGAACCATTATAACTTCAATAAGTGTGAGTGGATAGTGTCCTGTCAGGTTGGATATTTCAGGCTATAATAATAACTTGTTGAAGAACTTGCATCAATATTGAGTTGTCAAATATGTTATTTGACATTTCCTCATTATATTTTTAAAATTGATGATTCAATCCCAGTTACATTTCCTTCCCAATATCATGGAGGTTAATGTAGTTCTACATAAATATACTCCCACTGAGCACTTTATAGACACAGCTGCACACCTGCTTATTCATGCACTTACAATTCAGACTTTCCTATGTCAACAATGCGGAGGTTAAAATCATGGCTGACCCAACCTCTTTGCATTGGAAGCTCTGGAGCCTCCTTCCTTTGAGGAAAAAGTGCAAAGCACAAGCTTCTTCCCCCAAGCTGTGTACACTCACACAGATGGATAGCACAGACATTAGCCTTTAAAATACACCAGTGTACCATATTGCAGATTGTGTGTCAAATTACATGATACAAATTTAGAACTTGAGTAAATGTTCATGTCAAGAAGAATGAGGCCTACACAGAAACAGAGCTTAAAGGGATAGTTCACCCTAGAATGATATTTCGCTCATTATCTACTCACCCTCATGTTGACTAAGGGCTGGAAGAATTATCAGAGTCCACCGTCCCTTCTCTGAGTTACAGGGGGTCTCGGCGTAGCAGTGCATTTCAATGCAACGGTTGCAAAGGGACACCAGAGCTCTTCGTAAAAAAACACACACAAAAAAACATCCAAATACCTCCATGATGCTCGTATGTAATGTCCGTCTTGTGCTGAAGCCCCAAATTGCGTAATTGTCCCGAAAAAAATTAAATAAGTCTATATTTTAAGCTTGTTTGTAGCGGAAGCTTCTCGAAGCTCCTCTTCCTGGTCCGTCCAAATCTCGCGTGATTTGCGCCGGCGTCAGTGCGGTTACTGCGAATCACGCGATATTTGGACGGACCAGGAAGAGGACGGACATTCAATATGAGCATCATGGAGGTATTTGGATGTTTTTTTGTGTGTGTTTTTTTACGAAGAGCTCTGGTGTCCCTTTGCAACCGTTGCATTGAAATGCACTGCTACGCCGAGACCCCCTGTAACTCAGAGAAGGGACGGTGGACTCTGATAATTCTTCCAGCCCTTAGTCAACATGAGGGTGAGTAGATAATGAGCGAAATATCATTCTAGGGTGAACTATCCCTTTAAACCAATACAATATTTTTCTTGTTTCTTTTTTAAACCAGTATCTGTGTGGAGGGTTACATGCTGTCATTCCAACATCCCACCATTCCGACACACCGCTATTCTGACATGCCATTTACCACGTTTACATGATGTTTTTTTAATTCGGAATTAATTATTCTGAATTAAATAGTTCGATCACGACACTTGGCCTTCTGCATAAGGACACGGACAAGGCCCTTGTTTCTCGCGCTCGCGAATACATTGGCCTGGTCCGTGACCTGAGGGCCAAGTGCGTGTCGAACCTGGCCTGCCGTCTGGAGGTGGTTCACCTTTTCCAGGCCCCCAACATCCCCCCCTTCCTCGACCCAGACCAGATGGTTTCATGTGGGCCCCTGATAACGCTGCTGAAAAATGAACCCATGGTCGTTCCCTTTCGGGACGCACAGGGCGGCCATGGGTTCCTCAGCGTTGTCAGGGGGACGCTTGGCCATCTCCTGGAGACTCTGGAGACTCGTTTCCAGGAGTCAAGAGGAAGGGGGGGCTTTGAGGCGGCCTGGAAAAGTTACCAAGCCGAGTGCGCTCTGGAAGAGCTGATCTATGGACACCCCCTGGCGTTGACCGACAGGCAGCTGTCAAAGATCCTGGGGACCTCCGCAAGTGACGCAAAAAGTTGTACTCTCTTGCGGGGGTTCCTCGGACTGGCACCGTGGAACGCAGCAACCTCCGAGGTCGGTCCGCCCCCCATCCACCACTGGAAGTGAGACCGACCTCGGAGAATGCCTGTGGGAGATCCTCCTGAGTGACCTTGGGGACGGGAAGCACTATGTGTCCATGGAGACCCTGATCAAGAAGGAGGAGCCAGAATGGGGACGGGTTGTGGGGTTCTGCCAACTCGACACCCTCCTGGCCAAGGTCGTGTCAAGGAACACCATGCCCTTCCCGAAGGTGTTCGACCGGGCCAAGGCTTTGGTGGTTGCAGTTGGCAAGGACCCCACAACCTGTCTCCGGCAGGCTTTCTCCTCCCTTGGAATCTTCTGGTTCCCGTCATTGAAGATTTGGGAGACAAAACACCCCAGGGCACGTTGGGACGGGCGTTCCTATGAGCAGGTGCTGGTGTCGGGACAGGTCGCGTCAGGGGTGGCGCGCAACAGAACAGTGCAGCGCATGGTGTTGGAGGAGATGGAGAGACGAGGCCTGATGTACCCCTCCCGCGTCGAGAGACTTAGGGAGGGAGACCTCCCTTGGCTTGAAAAGGCAGAGAGGAGACTCCCTAAGTCTCTCAACGGGAAGGGGAAGGTGATGGTCTTGTCGTTCCTGTCCGCAGTGGCGCTCCTGGAGAATAATTTATATATCTCCTTCGAGGCCCTGCGGACCCTCCTCACCGAGCTACCCCTGACGCAGGCCAAGATGCAGGACTTTTTTTCCACTTATTTAAAGCAGATATCAGTGGAATGTTTTTGTTAATATAAGTCCTAAATAGTCCTATTTTCCGTCAGCAATCACTTACATGAAGTATTTCAGCCTAAACACGAGTCTCTCCGTCACTCTGCTCTGCTGTAACCCGAGGAGAAAATTTTCCTTGTGGGATACAAGTGTTATCCAATGAGGAGAGAGAACGGCATGAAGGGCTGTGTGTGCAGCCAAGGGATGCGCGTGAATGTGGTGACGTAGCACGAGGACCAATTGATGCCTGACAAGGGCGGGGGCTGCTAACTCATGGTGCGTTCAAAGAAACTCGTACTTTGTGTTTTTCCTTCCTGTGAAGTCATACCAGTTCGATCTGGTACGAGTTCACGGGTCGGAAGTTACGAGTGGCCGTTATAGGGAACTTTCACAGACAACAGGATGGTAAAAACACGAGCTACGGGTTACCTGGAACGCTACCAAGTCGTAGTTGTGACTTGAAGCTGTAACTTACGGTTTCAAAAGCCTGCCTTGAACGCAGCATTAGCCGAAACGGCCGTGAAGCTGATATCTGCTTTAATTCTGCTTAACGTCTGGGGGTCGGGTAGCGTTCTGATTGGACAGGGGGTACACGTGCTTCATGAACCCGCTCCACAGACCCCGGTGTCTGGCCGCCACTAGAGCAGCAGCGGCCGCGGCGGCCAAGCACCGGGGTCTATGAAGCGGGTTCATGAAGCCTGGTTGTCCCGACATGACTCACTCACAACACTGCGGCTGTAACGTTGTGTTGTGTGATGTAGCCTACTTTTCACGGTTAAATTATCACCGCGACACACACACAGAGCGGCGAGTCAGTTAATACGCATGCGTAGAACGACAGGAATTAATTAAAAAAAGAATAAACGTTTACATGATAGAGGAATTAATTAATTCCGATTTAAAATAGGAATAAACCACCCACTTAATTAGGA
Source organism: Trachurus trachurus (assembly GCF_905171665.1). Lineage (NCBI taxonomy): Eukaryota > Metazoa > Chordata > Actinopteri > Carangiformes > Carangidae > Trachurus > Trachurus trachurus. The sequence continues at coordinate 33,674,577 of NC_139894.1, forward strand.
ATGAAGTTTAATTCCGAATTATAATTTTCACTCGGAATTAAGTGTTTACATGATCTTTTTAAAGCGGAATTAAAGCTCTCATGTAAACGGGGCAAGTGTCCCATCATTCTGACAAGGCTTTCAATATAAGGAAATGTGTGATACTCAACTTCTGGACTCTCTCTATCTATCTGGCCTGTCTAGCCTCTACCTGGTCTTTTTACTAACCTTAACCAACTCCTTTCTTCATTGCCTAAACCCAACCAGTGCAAAATCTTTTGGGGAAAAAATATGATATTAAAGGAATTGTCTGAAAGGCAGGATGTTTAAAAAAAATAAGAAAAAAATACCGTCATTCCGACCATAGGAGGCAAGAATTGTTGGAATGATGGGACGTTTGATAGAAAATTAAGTGTTGCCATTTAGACAATTAGAGGCCTATGTCGGACTCGTGGGATGTCGGAATGGCGCCCCCCCTCCCCCCCTCATCTGGCATTGACATGCATCCCGTATCCAGATTGTATCTGGATACAATTGGACCGGATTACATTTACACCTGGCGTTAATATGTGTCTCTACTGTCCACATTTGAAATGTGATCAGCTATTTGTGTGGGTAAATATTAAAAAAAAGAATAAAGAAAACTTTTCCGCCAGCGTAGTTATATGCGGATACAGTACGTATTACTGTACTTGTGTTCAGTGTCCTCTGTGTGTCTTACACCTGTACCTTTCATGTTGCCAAGCACTATCTGATTGCAATCTGATCACTGAGTAAACAGGGTGTCAGGTTGGTGCTGGAAACAAAAAGAACATCCAGTGAGCATCAGAGAGGTCAGAGGAGAACAGTCAGACTGGCTGGTGCTGACAGAAAGGCCACGGCCACTTACAGTAGGTAATCACTCTTTACAACGGTGAGCAGAAAAGCTTCAAGAGTGAACAACACATCCAACAGAATCCTGAGGGGACACAGACACAGATTCTCCTACAACTGACGGATGGAGTCTGATGGTGTTTGAGAGCTAACGTTTTTTTTTCTCCAGGTCCAGTCTGTTTATTTCAAAAATGGAAATGGAAAGGAAAATGTTGATTCCGGCACCAAAGATGGTACTGGTTTTGGCATTGATGAGTGGGTTTAGACAGTTCTTAAGTGGCACATGAGGTCAGCATTATTTATGCAACATAGTAAGTCTGAGCAAAATAAATAAATAAATAACCGATGGCGTGTCTTACTCAGGAGGTCTTTGGGTTAGAAATCATTTAAGCGTTTCGCTGCAGGGCTGCCAACTTTTGTTAACAATGGAAGAAACATGTGCTGAATGTTGGAGAGGTGAAGTACAGCGTAGTTCAAAATGCTATCACCCTTTTGTTAAAATATGTCAAAATTCTAAATTTGATAAAAACATACAGTATAAATATGTACTTGTGTCAGTCTCTCACACTATTTGACCCCAGTGTTTATCTCACACACAACACAACATATAGTACACACAATATTTAACTTTTATTGATGTTAATTAGGAAACAGAAGAAGAAACACTTTGCTTCTGGAGAGGAGAAAGTGTGGAGAGAGAACATGAAAACATGGAGGCAACTCTGAGTCTGTGTGAACAGCAAACAGCACCAATAGCAAATTAAAACGAGAGCAGATCAAAGAGCTGTGGGTTTAATAAATGTATTTATGAAACGAGAGAAATTAGATAAAGAGGTCTGTCTCTAATATGAATTAATTTTTATTAAAGTAAAGGACTGTTTCTTTCATGCAGCTGGGGTAAATAAAGACCTGTTCCAGTATTGGAAATGTCTTTATATATGGGTCCATGCCTATGTTCCCACAGCCCTATGTTCCCACTGGACTCTCTCTATCTATCTGGACTCTATCTATCTGGCCTGTCTAGCCTCTACCGGGTCTTTTTTACTAAACTTAACCAACTCTTTTCTTCATTGCCTAAACCCAACCAATGGTGGGACCAAAGGGCTGTGGGAACATAGGGCCTAATTTTCAGTGACAACAAAAGTTAGAAATGTGGGAATGACCCCTTTATATATATTATAGCCTAAATACTGCAGAGTTACGTTATCATGTGCAAAGGTGTAAAATACATGTACTAGATGGTAAAACTGACTTCTTCTTGCGTGAGTGAAGAGGTTTCTGGTAATACTGAGATCTGAATTCATTTGAAGCAGTTTCTCATAATCTATTTGTATAGTGTAATTAGATGAATGGTTTCTCTGCCTGACAGCAAAGAGTTAATGTGAAAGTCTGGGTTGGTCGGGGCTCAAACGACCTGCAGGAATGTCTCCTCTGTCCCACGCTGGTTCTCTGCCCTCTCCCCTCCCTTCCTCTCCCTCATCCCCTCTCAGCCTGGTTTTTTCAGAGCCATGGGACACTGGTGTGCCTGTAATTAACGGGCCACCTGAAGACATGTTAGTCACCGTGAAGAGCAGGAACACACGTGTCGTCAGGCCCTTATCAAGAGAGCTGGGACCAGAGGCTAGGAGAGAGTGCAGCGGTGAGAGAAAGAGAGAGAGAGAGATGGAGACACACACTCAATCCACACCTGGCACTGAAATACCATACCTGGAGTGAATTATGTGGAGTAGGGGGGAAAATGCATGCAGAAATGCAAATGAAATGCAGATGATAACTATGAGAGTCTTACTTTATGCACATTTTGAGTAAAAATGAACCTGCCTGTCAAATTCAAAGTTCACTTAACCTACTCATTTATTATGCAGTTATCTGGGAGCAGGAGGATAAAGGCCCCCACATACTCGGGCGTACTTGACTCCGCGGACGTCTGCGCGCACTCGAGGCAGACCTGGACCCATCTGCGCAAAGCTCAATTTTTTACGACCGTGCGGACGCAGCGTACGCGTACTCGGTGTCACACAACAGACTGCTCGGCCGGATATCTTCTCATCGACCTGTTTTAAATGTGACACCGTACGCTCGACTATGAAACTTCAAACGCCCGCTGACAGTGCGGCTCACAGTACGCAAACAGTACGCATGAGTATGCTCCTTCAAGCTCTGGTTTTGGTGAGCGAATCATATCCACATCATTGTTCAACATCATTAACAGTGAAACAACAAAGTACAACAACAGGCCAAAAGAGGCTAAAGAGGGAAGGTTGCTATGACATCTGTTAGCATTCTTAGCTAGCTTCTAGCTTTCTTCACAAAGGCAGACTTCAACTGTTATTTTTCTCAAATATTTCCTTTATTACCTACTTCCGTTTAGTAAACTATGTAGGCTTCGTAGGCTACTTACTTAAGCCTGCCACACACATAAAGATTTTATAAATCTCAACCGGTTTATTATCTGTGAGAGACCCCACACATGAAGATAAAAAAAATCTGTGATTGAACAGTTTTGATCGTATTGTGTGTGGTGTGCTGCGATATTCCAAACACAACACACCACACACATTAAGATTTTTCAGAATCTTGACCCTCCGGTCAGAAAACAATCCGGCATCAGCAGCGATACCAGGGGTGTCGTTGTAGCTACTCTTTCGGGTCTATTTCCGGAATGGACAATGAGAGCGACGTAATTTTTTTTTTAATGAAAGCGGGACACTTCAGCCTTTACAACGATCCCATCTGTGTGTGTCTGTGGCTCCGGACACCGAGCAGTCAAGCGGCTGTCCAATAGGGAGCCGTGCGCTGTCACATGACGGGCTGTGAGCGGCGGTCACATGATCGTTTAAACATGGCTGCTGTATTGCCGGCTGTTGCCGGCTACGAGCGCTACTGTCTTTGCTATCGGCTATCAGGAAATCTCCTGTGTATGCGTGAATGTCTGTGTGAACCTCATGTAATGCCAGGGCTGCACTGTGGCTCTCTGTGGGGTTGCCGGTGCTGTGCGGAGAAGTGGCTTGTTGCCGCGAGCAACAAGCAGAGCTCGGCAAGCAGGCGCTTCTCCGCACAACACCGGCTTTCCACACACAAGATGACTTTTGATTGAAACGGCCACCGAAGTCGGCCCCGATAATCGTAAATATTGAACATGTTTAATACTTACGATTATCGGCGCCGAACGTTTTCCGAGCCGATTGTCGGGGGAATTTTGACTCTTAACACACCACACACTACAAGAGAATCTTATAAGATAATCTTAAGACCTTAAGATAATCGGGCGGTGTCTGTCCGTGGTCGGAAGGGGGAAAATCGGGGCAAAATCAGCCCGATTATCTTTATGTGTGTGGCAGGCTTTAGCCTATGTAGTGTGTACATTTTGACAGGGTAGAGATGTCTCAAATTGACTACAGTTGTGCACGTACATTTAGCTTGTTATGGCTATGTTGGTTGTTTATGCGTGTTAAATTGCCTACAATATTAATTTTTAATTTTAGCATTATATGTGTGCTAACTCTGTAAATTAACTCATTGAGTGCCATTGACGTCTATGGACGTCAATCAAAATCCAACGCTTGAGTGCCAATGACGTCCATAGACGTCAAACGCACTTTTCTGCGGCTGGTGGGGACGCTCTCGCGCACACTGGCCCTCATTTATCAAACTTGCGCAGGATCTGGTGTAGATTCTGGTGTAAATATCAGTGTACGCCAAGTGTCACGTGTGATTTACTAAAAGTGTGTACGCTGCTGATTTCGGCGTAGAACCGGCGTGGTGGTGATAAATCCGGCGGCTGAAAACGAGCGCCATTTAAATGTCACGCCCCGATATATATATATATACATATATATATATATATATATATATATACATATATATACAACATGGAGACATGGAAGACGGCCAAGAAGAGGGACTTTACTGGCATTACCGCGTTGAACAGGGAGAGGGCGGCAACATTAAATATCTGGACATTGATAGACTGATAGATTTTGTGATTGCGCGTCATCCCGGTGGATGGAGGCTGCAGACGCACGTGTCACCGACCACGTCAGGAAACCCAGCGACCTCATATAATGCTCCTGCAGTTTACTAAACACAAGTGACTGAGGAGAAATCATAGGCATATTGCTGCGAACGCTACTTTATAACCATCAGCACCGATGATATGGTTCGGCTGATGGAGGGATGTGAAACACCGGCTCGATCTCCCGCTGACAGGTCCCGGTGGCGGGAAAAAAAGAAGAAAAGAAAAACACTCTGCCGAGATCAGCTGCACCTGGACAGGCAGCCCCCCCCCCTTTTTTTTTGTGGGGGGGGGGGGGTCAATGAAAAAAACATGTGAAATGACATTTTCAGATGTCTTAGATGTTTTTGAAGCCAAAATTAAAACGGATAAATCACTGTTTTTCTTGAGAGACTCTCTTTCACAAAAATGCATTTTTCTCAGCTTTCTAGAAAAAAAGTGGTCTTTTTGGTGCAACCAGGCTCTATTCAACTTAAGATATATCAAGAATGGAACAAGGTACAAACAAATGGTTTTTTCCTTAGTTAAATAGAGAGTCTCCTCTTTCCTTTGAGCTGTTTGGTGTTTTCAGAGTCATAGTACAAAATATTCTCTGGGTCTTGACATATTACTCAAAATGCCCCAAAACGCTGGCACATGGCACTGACCATTTTATAAAAGGGCTGGCACTCAATGAGTTAAGAGAATAACATGGTTGCCTGAGGCACTGCTATTTTCCCCAACAAAGTATGTCCTTAAAGGGATAGTTCAACATTTTGGCAAATTCGCCTATTGCCATAATCCCTATAGTCATAGGGCTACCGCACTTTCCGGACTATTGCAACAATATGAATAAATAAGTATATGAACAAATAAAAAATACAGTATGTTAATTTATTTGTGTTTGTTGTCATGCTGCTGGTCATAGGCATCACTGGTTGGTCTTACAGCTGAGTTACCCTGGGGATAAGAGGTATGATATTTAAGATGAGTCAGTATTTATTTTTGTGAAACAGACCTGCTTGCATTACAGTAGATTGTCTATCTCAAGGCCATCTTTCTATATTAGTCTCGCCCGCCTTTTCAGAAGCATATTTCCTCCCTTTCTGTGTCTGTAAAGCAATCCCTCTCACTTCATCAATAAAATGCCCGTACCTGTACATTGGGCGTTTTTTTTTCTGTGCTATTCATAATCTAGATATTCAGAATTACAAAATGTGCAACTGCATGAATGAAAATGGGGCCATTGTGTAGCATTGTAATCAGAATGTCATTTCACAAGCACCATTGCTCTATTGATTTAAACTGTTGTTGACATTCAAACAGTGAGACTTTTTTTTTCTTTTTAAAGGAGTGATAAATATGTGTTCCTAATGCAGTGTGTGTGTGTGTGTGGAGTGATTTCAAGTGGCTGAATGGCCCATTTCCTTAGGCAATATGAAAATTCTAAGTGCTCATGACTGTTATGTTTTTAGTCTGTCTTTATTTTGTTTTTTTGTGAAATGATTTCTCAAGACCTTTTCTCTTCATGCCCCATTCATGCTTAAAAGGCTTGTTCATCGCCGAGGTCTTGATCATTATCGCTCCTTCTGCACACTCCTGGCTGTGGGACTCATCAAGCTGCCATGAGTGCCAGATTGGATCTCACACTTACAGGATATTCACACAGCCGACACACACGTTGTCACCTGATGAAATAAAAATCAAATTTAAGGTTCATGCTGTCTCACACGAATTATTAAACGTCTCCTCCCACCAAATCGCAGGTGTTACAGGAGTTGAAGAGTGATTAAATCAGTGCCAGGGTACTGTATCATTACATTTGTGATAATGTGTGTGGGATTGCAGGCCACTTAAATGTTTGGTGAGTGGGTGTGTTTCTGATTGCAGTGTGTTCTCCAAAGTGCTAGAATAAAGACCTGAATGCCATCTCTGGCCCAGATGGCGTGATTGGAAACTATTGGTGTTCTGATTCCAATACCTGGAAGTGGGTACAGGTAAATACAACACAGCTGTATCCCAGTATCTCTATGTGGTTGTTATATGATTGCAATAATGCTTTGTAAAACATTTATGAATGACATTCATAATGTAAACTGAAATAATCTAGGAATAACGGTTGTTTAGATACCTGGTACATTACCTGCAGTAGTTTATTTTTTCCAGAAGCTCCAGAGTCTTAACAATTATACCACAATTTACATACTTTTTGTTGTTGTCGTTGTCTGTTGTTTTTTTTACATAATAAAGTATTAAATGAGGAGAATATACCTGGACACTTTTAAGGATTATTCCAGAACAAACTCAGAGGCTCACTATCATTAAACTCTACAATATTTACATCCTCATCATCCTAAATATTTTTGCTTGAGAGGTCACTTTTCAATATAATAAATGTACATGAATGTAATATCATCTAAGCTTTAAAAGGTGTTTAAAGAAATATTTTATTGTTCACCTGTAACATTTGCAGTATTGGTATCCATTTATTTTTTAACTTTAATCTGAATCACCATGGGATACTGGTAATGGTATTTCTATGCTAATGATAAAAAACAAATTCCACCAAAATATATAATTTCATTTCATATATTCTCATTTCCCATCTTCTTTAATTAGATACTGTATGTATGGTCTTAAAGCCTCTGGAAACCCAAATCCACCAAAGCCTCCTAACTATGTATTTTAGGGTCTTATGTACATATTATTAAACATGTAAAAATAATTAGAAAAAAGTTTCCATCCAAATTCAAAATATTTGTCTTTTAAGGTTTTGTACAGTAGGTTTGAATTGGGCGGAGTTATCTCTGGGATTTATCACGCAATAAATCCTACCACTCATAAATCGCCACGTCAGTTCTCTCACCCAGCCCCCCAGTGGCAGCGAACAAAACCGTTCTGCTAACGGTCGCTCCACACTCCTCTGAAGTCCTCACAACCAGAGCCATGGCAACCAGTGTGGCGATTAGCTTTTAGCATTTATTAGCTTTCCAGCGCGACCTGCCCTGTCTGTCTGTCAGTCTGTCTGTGTGCCCACAACTCCTCTCTACATGCAGCCGATACAGCCGGTTTTTGGGGGGGGTGAGGGGAGGGAGGGAGGGAGGGTGTGTGTAAATTGGCGATTAGCTTTTAGCATTTATTAGCTTTCCAGTGCGACCTGCCTTGTCTCTGTGTGTGTGTCAGTCAGCCCCTCCTGGCGCTCACACAGACATGAGTGACGGTTAAAAGCTTCTTTTTTTCTGTGAGACTACGACCAAAGACGGTTATGATGCTCCAAAACGAAGCTGGTAGTCTAGTTAGCTGCTAAATAGCATCAATCAATCGATGCATGTCCTCCGGTGAGGACTTTTTTTTTTTTTAACGGTCGCCATTGACGTGTTGCTATGACAATGGAGCTGTCAATCATAGCGTTATCTGCCACACCCACACTGTCCTGACCAGTGGTCTCAATAGTGCCTCAATAGCAAAATGAGCTGTTTTTAAACAAGGTTTTCTAATAGTTATGAATAGTTATTGTCACTCAGACTTTTGTGGATGCTTAATGAGGCACCTGACTTTGATATAATATAAGCATTTTTACTATATATAGTCAGGTTTCCAAAGGCTTTAAGTATTACTTTTAAGTGTTTACGTTTTCAATTGTGCATATCTTTAGATTTTGTAGTTTTTTAAAATCACTTTCACATAAACACTCAGTGTACTTTGCCTCTTCCTATACTGTATGTTATTATGTCTTTGTGATTTCTACCTTTTTTTCTTTTCTTCTTGTGCAAAGTAAACCATTAAAGCAGAAGTAAGCGATCCGGTCGTTTTGGCTAATGCTGCGTTCCAGGTAGGCTTTTGAAACCGTAAATTACAGCTTCAAGTCACAACTTACGACTTTGTAGCGTTCCAGGCAACCCACTCGTGTTTTTCCGACCTGTTTTACCTGTGAAAGTCACTATAACGGCCACTCGTAACTTCCGACCCGTGAACTCGTACCAGATTGAACTGGTATGACTTCACAGGTCACGAGTTACGAGTTTCCTTGAACGCACCATAACAGTCCTCGTCCCTACGTCACCACAATGTGTGTGTCCCTTGGCTGCACACACAGCCCTGCATGCCGTTCTCTCTCCTCATTGGATAAAAACTGTAGGATACGATAAATGTTTTCTCCTCGGCTCAGAGCAGAGCAGAGTGACTGACAGACCCGTGATTCAGACCAAACACTCTATGTAAGTGATTGCTGTCGGAAGATATAACTATTTAAGACTTATATTAACACAAATATATCACTTACTTCTGCTTTAAATCCATTAAAAGTCCTACTGGTGCTCTTAGGAAAGCTAACCAGAGCACCAGCAGACAGTCTGAGCCATGTGTTGTTATTTTAAAAATGTCCATCAAAGCAATGTCTGGATTGTGTTTGTGCTCATGCACAGAACAATAGTAGTTTTGTGTAAATACTCCACATGAAGTGCACACTTCAACTGATAAATCAATGCACTGTCATGCAGGTCTTCAGGGACCTATGTGTGCATTTAAACAGGTTTTCTTATTGTATTTTTTGGTCTTGTGGCATTAAAAGACCCGTCCCTAAAGTGACTATATTGTAGGTGATGGAGTATACAATCATTTGTACTCTTAGTATGGATGATGAGATCACTGAGATCACACACAATAAGATGGACAGGCTGGTGTTTCCTGGTGAGTGTTGTATGGTTCACAGAAAAAAAGAAAGAAGAAGTGACTCTGTGGACGGCTTTCAAATGGTTCAGCTGTTTGTTTCCACCGACCTTAACTTCCCTTCTGAAGTCTCTGTGAAATCCCAACCAGAGACTGATGAGGTGGTGTGTGTTCCTGCAGCCATTATAATTTACACACCCTGCATACTGAGGCTGCTCACAATGTAATTGAAGATCTGGACCGGACCCTTACTTCCATGTTGCCCGGTGTCTCTTGTTTCTGTGCCATCCTCTGTTCGTCTCTCCATCCTTCATCCTCTTCTATCTTCTCTCTCGTGTGGTGCCAAGGACTCTGAGTTGGTGTGGAAGAAGAGCAGGAGAGCGGCAGTGCGGGTGAATTATAGGCAAGATATGAACTACTTGACAAATTATGGAGACAAATCAGTGTTTAAAATGTTATGAGGTGTAAAATGAGGCTCTTAGCAGAATCCCTGTCTTAAAGAACAGAAACATGGATCTACTGCCAGCCAGATTATAGTTACTAGATGTGTTATGATACATTGACTGACATCAATACATTGATTCAATGACCAATGAGTCAATAGTAATAATACAAATAAAAAAAATGTGTGAGATTTTTGTTATCCCCCCCTAACTTTTCACCTTACTTTTTTTTCCTTTTTCAACAATTATGTTTACAATGTGTTTGTCTTTTTTGATACAAGTATGTCACTATTGCTACGGCGTTTCACACTTCAGTTGTAGTCATTGTAAGCATTCCTAATTTATAATGTATTTATGTATTAATTTTATTTACTTATTAATACGTTGTTATATATTTTCATTTTCTGGTGTTCTAAACACTGTTTATTATGGACTATTTCTATCTTTTAACTTACTAGACTCCAATAGAGCCCTGATCCAGAATGAAAACATTGATCAGACATTATCAACTGTTGGATACATCTTTACTTTAAAGTTCCCCTTGCAGTCACACGTTCTAGAAGAATGTTAGTGGGATGGAAAGAAAATGTCAACTACTGACTACTGTCTCCCCACTGTAAAACTCATAGACTGTAAAAAAAAATATGGACGTAGCATCCGTGACGTCACCCAATGGTTTTGGGGAGTCGTTTTTGTGACTCAAATATGGCAGCCTGAACAGCGCCATGTTGGATTGGCCGGCCGAGAACCCGCCCACTGGCCTCCAAGCAGCTGTCCACGGAGCTGCTCGGACCTGTCACTCAACGTTTCCGCGCCCTAATTGGCCAGAATAGTAAAACGGTAGAGTTAAAAAAAAAATTCACCCCCCTCAGAGTGTGTGCGGGGGTAGAAACTATCGATTGAGACCAAAAAACGTTCTGACACCAGGCTTCGATCATGTTTATTGAGGATGTAAAGTCGGTGATTTTAACATGGGGGTCTATGGAGAATGCTGTTTTCTGACACCAGCCCCCAGCGACAGCCGAGGGGATTGCAGTTTTTTGAACGCGGAAGTGAGCTTCACTTCTCAGACCGACAACTGCCCCCTTGGTAAAACTGTGTAATGTGAATGTGTAAAAATTATAGTTCACACTTCATGATAGGTTTCACACTAAGATTCTAGGGCAAACAGTTTTCTTTTATAGAGGGTGAACATTTTAGAGCTCAGTGAATCAGAAAGTGGCACTTAAGTGAAGAGGAGGAATATTTTTAATTGGAAAATAAGAATTATATATATATATATATATATATATATGTATATATATATATATAAATTAGTTGCTTTTTGTGGTTTGATATGAAAGGAAGTGATTGTGTCATGTCAGCAGGTGATTTTGTCTCATTGATCACTGGTCCTTCACTCAAACTGAATCAAAATCATATCGTTACATAGTTTGTAACATAGGCAAAAATTGATATTGATCATGATGAAACTTGTGACTTTCATCCCTAACAGCTCCCAGTCTGCTCTCATTCTGTGTCTGGCTTGTACATTGAGCCAATTTGTGACAACAACATCTCTTGATAATGTGTTTACATTAATATGAGTGAATAGAAAGACACTAATGGTCCAACAGTGGATAAGTAAACAACACAGGAGTGATCTAACACTATTTATTATCCTCAATGTACCAGTATATTTTCAATAAATAGCTATAAATAATAACATATGCATTAACCACCAACAGAAATTCACACCTTCCCGACAGCGTATACAAGAAAAAAACACAAATAGTCACAAAGCCAGCCATGCTGTTTGATTGACAGGTGATCTGTGCTGCTACCTTCAGTGTTGTGCAGTGCAGCAGCACCGGGGCTTTTGAGAAGCCGCTACCAAACTTACAGAGAACTGTGGCGTTGCCATGGTTTATGATCACCTTCCGCCTCCTCCTCGTCTTCACTTCTGTCTTCCCTCTTCTCTCCTGCCTTCTCACCTTCCTCTTCTGCCAACCGGCAAAACCTCCTTCCCAGGCATCAGGTGCGACTCTGGTGTCACTGTTTTGACATTTCCTCTGCTTTGTGGTTCTGTGCAAATCACAGCAATTGTCAGACATGGATGGGGCTGTAAATTTGACGAGAGTCAGTTGACAAAGAGGCTATAGAGAGAGGTGGTGAAGAGGAGGAGAGACACACAGGGAAAGAGTTTGGCCCTAAAACTCCAAACTGTCACATTATAAATAGAGAAAAGGAAAACTCACGTGTAATTTTATCCAGGTTATTTTATTTTGATGAATATTTATTTTTTAGTTTCATACTAGCAGTTGAATGTACAGCGGCCAGTGAGTTCACACAACAGCCGACAAGGCCAGAGATGGGTAAGGCCACTGACAGGTTAACTAGGAACAGCTGTGGTGATTACTGGCGGGAAAAGAACAATGGAATTTGACAGGAAGTGATGAAATGGATAATGATGTCAAAATAAAACAGGAAGTCCATGAATAGTCCTGACCATGGCAAAGTAAGAGCACACATACAAATGGACAGAACACAGGCAAATTCAAAATACATCTTCATCAGTTTGACCACAAATGTGTTAATGAACAACCTCCAACATTTTAAAAGAAAACTGTTTTGTATAGGGCCATTAGTTCAGCTTCCAAGGAGCGTTCACACAAACAGAGAAAATGACTGCTTTAAGAGGAAACAACCAACAGTGATCTGTCTTAATTAAAGGACTTGTTTTTGTTTTGTTTTTTCCTATAGTGTATAATTTTTCATTCTTCATTGTATTATGTAACAATTATTAAGGTCATGGACCACAGGAAGACTAACTGGTTATATATTCATCAGCTAATGGGGATTCATGTGATCAGAAAATACATGTGCAAATACAACATAACAGAAGTGTGACACTAAACAACTGCCATAAACGTATATAAATGTATTATAATACATAGTTTTCATACATGCAGATGCACATTTTGTCATTTTCCAAGGTAAAAAAGAGACAGGGCAGGTGTATCATCCTCTGGAAACTTGTTCTACAGAGATTTTGTATGTATTGTGTGTATGTAACAACCTGATGAACTGCCAACTGTTTTAGAGTAGAAGTGCGTCACCAGCTTCACCTGCACGGAGGAGAGTGGAGCCTGAGGACTCACCTCTGTCAGGCTCCTCATCACAGCTGTTGCTGTGAGCTAAGAGATGTGTGACAACAGATGTTTTCTTCACATGACACCATTTGTTTTCACACTACACAACCACTGTTCCCTCTCTCTATCAGCTCCCATCATCAAACAACCTACATTCAAGCTGAGGTTTTATTTAATTGTTAAAACTATGGACACATATTAGATCATTTCTCTATTTTTGTGTGTGTGTTTGTTTCAGCGTTTCTGAATCTTAAACAAAAATGTCTGACTCAATCAGAAGCGGAACACTCTAGTGCTGTGTGCGTTGCACTAATAGGTTTTCCATTGTTATTATCCACAGGTGGAATCCAGTCCCACATCTCAAGGACAACAGTCACAGTAAAGGGTCTGAGATCAGTTTATAGCTTCCATAAACTGACACATATTTCTTTAAGAATGTTTTCACTATGTCATTGTGAGTAGTAGATTGATGGGCAGAAATGACAAATTTCTCCATTTGAAATTAAATCTATGCCAATAAAATGTTCAAAATGTGAGTGGGTCTATTTTTTTTTCTAAGTTTGTCTAATTATTCTTATTTTTTATGTTTTAGTCTGGATATTAAGTGTCACACTAATAATAATAATTATGATGATGGTGATGATGATATATGATGTGATCTATATAGTGGAGTGTATTGGCTGTTCCATCCTGGCTAAAGCTTTGTCATGTAAGGATTGAAATATTTCAGTCTGAGATATTGGAGAGTAGTTCAATAAGTCAAATGATTTCCTGTACTGATGCGGGAGGTTTTTTGTAGTAATAGTGATTTCACATCTGCATAGACACAGATCCGATGAAGTCTGTCAATATTTGGATTCTGGACACTGATACATGGCTGTTGCCGAGGGTTTGCTCAGAATGGTGGAGGAAGAAAAGGGGTTTCATGTTCCTGCCGTCAGTGATGACAGAGGCTGAAACGGAGCTGTACACAATCTTAACCCAACTGATGTTGTTTGATTCCCACAAAGCCACATGTTTTTTTTTTTTTTCATGTGGCAAAGAGAAAACTTCCAGTTTACCACCATCAAAGGCTTTTTGTGCATCTAAGATGTCTGTGATGTGTCCTTCGTGTTGAAGCGATGAATAGAGTTAAATTAACCACCCCGCATGTGTTACGGGATGGATGGATGGATGTCTGCCTTTGATAAATACTGTTTGATCTGGATTGTTTATGGATGAAATGACTTTCGATCCTCTTTGCACATGCAGGCCTCACTGATGAATTGATGAATCCGTGCTGATGAGATGATGAGATGACGAGACGCGGGGCTCGATGGCGAGGTTGGCTCTTTGAGTTTAGGACGAGTGAATGTGGAATTATCTTCTATTTCAGTCTGCACTCTGCTGAAGATCAGCAGAGGAGTGGAGTGCTGCTGGTGCTCTGCTACAGACGGAGAGCAGTGGAAACATCCTGTTACTGAGGAAGTATTTTAGAATTGTGCTAAAAGAAACAATGAGGTGATGTGTTCTTGAGTAAAACATGTGTCATTAGTTAACACCTGTAAAAATAGCTGATTATATCACACAATATAACTGTCCACATTATAAAAATGCTTTCACCAGAAAATGTTAATGAACTAATAAGCGAAAGCAATTCATTGCATTTGTACAATTTGTACAATATCAAAACATGACATTTTCAAACATTTAATAATCAGCATAGAAGAAAAAAAAGAAGTTTCCCTTATGTAGGTCTAGTTGTAATGAGGATTATTGCTCGAATCAAACTTTTGGACAGTTTTATTTATCTCTTCAGGTGAATATGTGGGTTTCCCTGCTGAGTCCTCCATGATTAATTCTTTTTATTTATTCATTTATCTTCTTTTTTTTTTGGATTGCCAACAATTTTCCAGACTTTTGGGTTTTTCTTTTTTGTTCTCTGTCTGCCACAATAAACTAATTTGTTTGAAATTCTGTTAATTCACTGTGGGAGTCTGTTGCTGTTGGGTGAGTTGAATTAATATTTCTGTCTCCAGTCTTTTGCTCTTGTTCCAGTCTATTTTACCCCCCCCCTCCTCTCTCTCTTTCTTTTGTACACAGACAATGACATTATGTTTCCTTTGAATACTGCCTTTCCACAGAGGAGCTGGCAAAGGCAGGGGAAGCCATTCATTTCTATGAAGGATGACCACTCTCTTTTAATAATACTGTAAAATGCTGGGTTTTCCTCAAGACATGCATTAAAGCTTTATGTGCTACGGTTGGCTCCTATTATTATGATTGAGTAAAATGATGAGATGAGCTGGAAATGGGGGACGGAAGCTGGCCAGGTCGTCAGGTTGTCTGTCTGGAGCCATAAACTCAGCAGCTGTTACTGAGCTACAGCTGACTGATGGATTGATGTGATGACAAAATGTTATGGACAAATAGTTTTTTTGTAATTGAGTAATTGTCATGTTTTTAATTTCGCCTGTAGTAGCCCAATATGTCTCTTAGATCTAGGGGAGCGGGCCCATTAATACTTAACAGGGTGAAATGGTGTTCAGCCTTCATACTGTCCACTGCTGGAACCAGCTCCCACTGGAGATCAAACTTTAAAACCAGTCTTAAACTGCTCTGTTATCACTTCACCCACTTCAATGATATGTTATCTATTTCACAATCCCACTGATGTATGCTTATATTATTTCTGTTAAAGGGATAGTTCAACATTTTGTCAAATTGGCCCATTGCCATAATCGCTATAGTCATAGCAGTAGGTTCGTTACCTTTAATTGTCGGTGTAAGCTATTTTTAGAACGGTGGAGCAGAGCCGTGAGCTGCTCAGAGCTATGCTATGGAGGCTAAGGGAATTTCTTGGTTTTCCTCATCAAACTCATCAAATACACAACCCAACAACTCCAAAAGGCTGTCGTGGACAAGTTGTGAGCTGCACAATCACCACGCTATGAGATAATAACGGAACGTTACGAGACGGAGTTGTTTTAGAGGTAAATTCATGCAAAACCGCTGATGCGCGTTGCGTTCAGGGACAGTTTTTCAGCAAGCAGACTCTGTATTTACCTCGAAAACAGCTCTGTTTCGTAACGTTCCATTATTATCTCATAGCGTGGTGAATGTGCAGGTCACAACTTGTCCACGAAAGCGTTTTGGAGTTTTGGGATTTTGTATTTGATGAGGGAAACCAAGAAATTCCTTTAGCCTCCAGCATAGCCCTGTGCAGCCTGCCGCTCCGCTCCTCCGTTCTAAAAATAGCTTGCATCGACAAATAAAGGTAACGAACCTACTGCTATGACTATAGCGATTATGGCAATGGGCCAATTTGCCAAAATGTTGAACTATCCCTTTAATCACTTTGAATAACCTCTGTGTGAGAGTGCGCATATCATGTGACTCACCTTTGGGCATATACGTATATATATATATATATATATATATATATATATATATATATATATATTAGATTTATCTGATGGCACAGTTGAGAGAGACAGGAAATGGGGAGGCAGAGAGAGGTGGAATTACATGCAGTAAATGGCCGCCCGATGTGGGATTCAAACCGGGGCCGACTGCGGCGAGGACCATAGCCCCTGCATATTGGGCGGCTGCTCAACCCACTGCGTCACACAGCGCCCCAAGTGAGTCACTATTCCTTGATATGAATTAGTAATGTATTATAGTGTGGTTTGTGGTTTGCTAGCTGTGGTTTATAGTGTGGTTTGCTTCTCTTTAGCTGTTTACTCATGGTAGAACTGTTTCTTTGTGTTGGAATGTGGCTTTGATCGGCACCAGTCCGTGTTCACGGTGGAGTGCTGTATTGTTGGCCGTATAATTTGAGTCTAATTTGAGCTGTGCGGCCATGAATTCCTCTATTGATCTCTTCAGGGTTGTCTGTGGTTTGTTGGGAAATGCCAGTTGTTCTTTCAAGTCCAGAACAGTTCTCTGTCAGGGTTTTGTCTTCGGTGATAACAGAGGTGAGCTGGGTGCTAAGAGTGTTAATGGAGTGTTGTAGTGATTTGTTTTCCTCAGTGAGTGTCTGTTCGATCCTGACTGAATTCCAGCCTCTGTGCAAGTGCCTCAATGAGTTGGATTTAGGCATGCCATTGGGTTAGTATGTTTTAAATGGAAATAACTCTAGCTGTATACCAGGGTTTAATTCCTTCAGAGGAGGCATTTGAAGGCCGATTACATCACAGCGTCGCAACAATCCATTGTTAAAAGCTGGCGTTGATAGATTCATGCGTTTTCCCGCGACTATGACAGCTACTGTAACCATGGAAATCCACTGGAAGAGCAAAACCAGCCTCCATTTGTGAAGATCGTAAAAAGGTGGATTCTTCGTGGCCTCCTGTATCCCAAGATTCTTTGTGTAAACATAATGTTGATATGGCGAAAATAGGCTTTTATCAAATTGTAAATTGCGGTCACTTACCCACTGTTTTGCTTCCTCCCGTCCCGTACATTTGTTTTCAATGAAGCCTTTCAGAATCAATCAGTGGATCGATGGATTATCGTTACGATGTGTGTATTTGTGTATTTTCGTATCTGTCATAAACAAGAGATTACGGGCGGGGTGTGTTAGTATAGCGCGGACTCTCTGTGCCGGTCATGGATGTATTATGTATTATATATGCCGGTCAGTTTGAGCCTCCACTCTTTGTACAAGTTACAGCTGCTTTCCTGTTAGGAGTGATATCGCCACCTACTGCTTTGGAATGCACATGACATTGTTTGAGACGGATTTGCGGTCTCATGTGGACGGAGTTATTTTTTATCACACCGGTGGTGTGGACGCAATTTTTTTTTTAACTGGGGTCCATAAAAGTTCGGTTTCAAAAATATCCGTGTTCGTGTGGACTAGGCCTTAGTATGCTAGCATTTTGAATGTTGAGGTGGCTTGGTGCTGTAGCCAAGGTAGCTGAGGAGCCGTTGGAAGTGTAAAAACACAGCCACTTCATTAGGATGTTGATGCTCCGAAGGCTAGACTGTCCCATTTACCAACGGTTGACGGGGGTGGTGGGCCGTTGCCCTCTGGCCCCTGAATTGGAACACAGCTTATGTTTAAAGGCCGCCATATTGGGACTTGCACAAGCTTGATCACAGCATCCACAGTATCTCTGCTGAATGAAGGTACTGTTTGTCCAGAGCAGAGTGAGATGTTGGATGCATTGGATGTGTATGGAGGCAATGTTCTACATTTGGTTATTTTTTACACATATACACACACGGTTTAGAAACAGAATTATCAATCAATCAATCAATCAATCAATCAATCAATCAATCAATCAATCAATCAATCAATCAATCAATCAATCAATTTCAGGCATGTCAATTTAAATCATCACACTTCATCCTAGTTCAAGTAATACAATACACATGGCCGAAAGGGAAAGCGGGAGAAGCAAAAGCTTATCTAGTCCCGCCCCCATTACCCACTGAATTTTCCACCAGTGTGAACAGAAATGTATTTGTATCATAACTGGACTGAATGACTGATACAATTTGAAATTGCATATTTACAGTGTATTATCACAGTGAGTAAAATCCACTTCCAGCAACATTCTCATTCCATCATTGTATGCCACATTAGGTTTCTGCATACTACTTGTGTTGTAGCGCCGCCACAGGTGGGCAGTATACATTGGGATGCAAAAAGCCTTGAAGACTGTTGTCTTGACAGATGATGAGCACATATTACATTTTCTATTTAGCATGTTTGCTTCTCCATACACTGTCTGTAAATGTCTCATCTGTCACTTCATCCGTTATATAATGTCTTTAGATTGTTTTAGTACAGTACCAGACAGAGAGAAGGCAGGAAATGACAGTTCACTGCCCTTCTGGCTTCTGACAATCATAATATTGCTTTTCTTTGCAGTTTTAGATAAATTTATATAACTGACATTTATAGTTTTATGTCAGTTTTAGATTATGGAGACATTTTATACAGACATGCATCAGCTACAACTGTACACCCACTTGACACCGTATATCATTCAGCTCTGAGATTTATTACAGGCGAAAACTACAACACTCATCACTGTGACCTCTATTCTAAAGTTCAGTGGTCCTCTCTATCTAACAGGCGTGATATACATTGGATTTTTATTTATTTTTAAAGATCTCACTGGTCTCTTACCATTAACTCTTTAGTATATTTTAATGCAAGTCTCTATCATACATGTTCAAAGGACTGACTGACACTGCAGGTTCATTCTGTTAACACTGAATTTGGAAAGTCCAGTTTTTCTAACTGTGGACATGCAAACTGGAACAATCTAGGGCAATTTAAATCCATAACTTTTTTCTATACTATGACTATACTATGACTTGGACAAATGAGAATATGCACCGGCTTAAATCCATAACTGCATCTTATTTTACCTCCAATTGCTCCTGTTTTTAGCTAGACTTCTCTGCTTTCAATTTATCTTTGTCACTTTTACTTTTTGGTATTTCGGATATGCTCAGGTATGTTTCAAACGTGTTGCGTTTTGTCTTATCCTGAAATGTTTTGTGTTTTGTCTCAGCTATATTGTATGAGGAAGATGTTCCTCAATATATTTCCGAGTTTAAATAAAGGTTATAATAATAATATTTAATGTCAAAGTCTGAGCCATATTGGAAGCAAAGCCTTGGCAAATGTTGAAGGCCAGCATTATAAGGACAGTGGAAATATGTGTGATGATGTATTTTCCACAACAAGTGGCCAAGTAATATCAGTGGATTCTTATTCACACTGGCAGAAAATATTATCTCATAATTCTGTGTGTGTAAAAGGCAAATCAACAACCAAGTGTACAACCGAGATTCACAAATGAGATTTGACTTGACAACTAGAAATTGATTTACAAATGTTTGAAAATATGTGGTAAATTAATGTGATCTATTCACTGATACATTTGTATTATTCAAATGTGTTTACACATTTGAGGATGTATAATTTACAAGATATTTTTGGGTTTACAAATGACTGTCTTCAAAATACCTTCTGAAGCACTTGGAGGGTGTTTATATTTATACAGATTACACATTTACACACAGATTGTTGATCTTTCACAAATAACAGAAAGACAAATCTATCCCCATACATGTTGCATTTTGGGGAAGAAAAAAAAACATAATTTTGTTTGAGCTGCTATATCTGAAACTTTAAAATTGAATATTTCTCTACAGCAAACCTGGGAAATATTACAGTTTAACCTCAGGGCATTCATATTTGTTGTAAGCAGAAAACTTCACTAGTAGGTGAATATACTGACACACACACACACATGCGCGCACACACCTACACACACACACACACACACCAACCTGCTGTAATTCCCCACGATGGAGCCGTGAATATATGTGTTATTAAGCAGCTTCCTTGTTAAATAAGTCTATCACATTTCCCTCCAGAGTATTAACCATTAGCTTTTTATCCCTCCACAGGTCCCCTGGGAGCCCGAATAAAGAGGACTAAGGAGAAGCTTCTTAAATGTCATAGTCTCTCTACCACCTTTGTGTGTGTGGTGCGTGTGTGCGCGTGTGTTTGTGCTCATGCATGCATACATGAGGCTACTCAAAGTGTATACATGACTGTGTGCTCATGTGAGTCACGCATTTATGCATGCAGTCTCATTAGAGGGGAGTGGTGTGTGTGTGTGTGTGTGTGTGTGTGTGTGTGTGTGTGTGTGTGTGTGTGTGTGTGTGTGTGTGTGTGTGTGTGTGTGTGTGTGTGTGTGTTGGCACGGTGGTGATTACAGGAGCTCAGCTGACATCATGAGAAAAGGTCAGGATGGGAGTTTCGTATTGACTCCTGCTGAAGCCTGGGGAATTTCAGACTACACACACCAGAGGAGAGACCGCCCTGCAGAGGAAAGAGCAGGTTGATCCTCCGACTGTTTATGAAGGGCAGCTGGGAGATCAAAATATGTAAAAGAGTAAAGGGGTTGAAATACCAAATCTCACTATCAATTATATATTTTTCTCTCTCTTTTCTTTAGGAAAAAAATAAATCCATAATTGGAATTCTGATTAGCATGCTTCAACAGCGACACCTCCAGGGCTAACTAGAGGGGGAAAGGTGTTGAGTATGAGGCAGAATGGGAATGACACCTGTTGTCCTCTGGGGAGTGTTTTTCAACCTTGGGGTCGGGAAACCACGTGTGGTCGCCTGAAATTCAAATGGGGTCACCTGAAATGTCTAGAAATTGATAAAAAAAAAATATATATACTCATAAAAATATTTATTAACTAATAATTATTCATTTTGAAATGATGATTAAAAACACCACACACAATCTTAAACAACTGTTTTCTATAATTTCACTGTCTTGATTATAAATAAATAAAATGCAGCATACTGTAAAAAAAATAGTGATTGCAGGGTTGCCAAAAAATTACTGATATCAAAATGCGGTCACATCTGTTTTCATTTATGCTTTTGGTACTTGATAGCAACAGTTGAGAAAAAGTATTTTTCCAGGAAAAAAAAGGCTTTGGGAGAAGTTCAGTCACCTTTTAGAAGATCACTTGAGTAAAAGTCTTGAAGTGTATTCACTTCAGACTTCTAACAACTGCTCTTTACTTACCTGTAAGTGTCACATTTATTGTGGAATCCTGACAGTAGAGCAGAATATTTAGGCTTCCCACATTTTCTGTTTTTCAGGCTTTTCCAGACCGGGCAATTTTACATGGCTCTTCTTCAGGTGCATTCACTCGCACCTGAGGAACACCGATTTGCCAACGTTTATATTTTAGTAACACGTTACAAAGATGCTTCGGAAAAATGGATCAGAGTAAAGCTACAGATTGAATTCATGAAATGTGAAGCAAAAATGAAAGTCACCAGAAATATAAATAATGAAGTCAAGTTCAAATATGCCTGTATAATAATAAGTATTTGCACCCTGTTACATTCCAACATTAATGGTTGGAGGACACATTACATACAGTACATACAGTAGAACATTGATGTATTCCATGCATGGGTACTTTCATTCTGTTCAGATTTCTGAAATAGTTCCATGGCATGGAGGAGGTTAATGTGAATCAGGGCTGTCAGAACGAACTTTGCTATTCAAACAATATTTTTTTTTAAATGAGAACATTTGAAGTTGGAAACTGACATGTAATGTGTTCCACAACGACGTATAGTTAGTTAGATAGTATAAAACAAACAATTTTGTTATTGATGTGCGTGACATAGAGCTGCAGCTACATTTTATTTTTTAATTGACAGTTTATTCGACTGTATTTTGCTTTTTTTATCGATCGATCGATCCGCGGACCACTCACATACCGATCCGTGGAGAGCAATCGCACAGATCACGGATCAACTGTGATCCGTTGTACCACTAATTACAATTCTTTCGATTTTCCTTCTTGAAGTTTTATAATGAGTGGGTAAAACTTACGTGTTTTGCAAATGTTACATATATTTGGTTAGGATGCCCTTTAGTGGACACATGACGTAATAAGAAGCTGGTAAATGTGAGCAAAAAAACAAAACAAAACAAAGAAAAGCAATAAAAATTCAAACATAATTTCAATATTTAAAAGAAGCATTAGAAATTCAAATCTGATTTTGGGTGAAGATTGACAGCCCTCATGTGAATCAAGTGAGACTTAGAAGATTCAAAGAAGCCAGCCACCCTTTACATCGCTCATGCTCTTGAGAAACTGGAGGCAACAACAGGCCTCACAGCAGCTAGAAGATAATCGCCCAACATTTGAAAACACTTCATGTTTCCTTTGATGTTTCTAATAATTTAATAAGTCCAGATTTCCATATCTTTTGTTTTTTTTCCTTACTTTGTGAAAAACCTCCATGGCTACGAGACTCACTGATGTCGGGTCAGTGTGGCGCAGTAGCGAGGCTGGAATAAACAGCATTGCTAGTCTAAGTTCATTTCTCAGAATCGTGGCTGTTGTTTTCTGAATTATCATTCATATTGAAGGTCTTGTATTCATCAAGCAGCCGCGTCCACACAAGCTCCATTTTCTCCATCATTCATGAAGCTCAAGCCTCGTAGATCTTCCTGCAGCAGTCTGTCACACACAGATGAATACGTGGAGCCTTTGAATCCAAAGGAGCACTTCCATTTGTCCGCAACATCACTTACCAATCCTTCAGCACTGCCTTATTACAGCAGCATAATGGAATACTGACATGTGCTTGAGCTTACTCATTGGTAAGACTGCGGTACATACTGTAAAGGCTCTTGATGCAGTGGAGTGTTGGCGCTGACGTTCTGGATTCTTCTCAAGGAGGTGAAGCACAGGAAGCACTGGACCATAATCAATGCCATTATTAACAATAGGGCCACTCTTTGGTTCTGCGGCTCATCCTTTATGTCCAGACCGGCTGACGTCACCAGCTGAGAAAAAGCTGGTGTTGAGTCAAACCTGAGATGAGAAGTAAATCATCTGCAAGCCAGTGAGTCCATCCTTTAACCAGTGGATGATGAAGATCTTCCTGAGGCGTAGGAGAAGAGGAAATGTTCTTCTGTGTCTCTTTCTAAGCTCTGGCTGCTGCTGACAGTCCTCTCTCTCTCACCTCCCCTGCAGGCGGCTGCTTGATTTGATTAATTTGATTGATTTTCTTTCTCTTTTTTTGCATTTAAGTACACAATGAGTAGTTGGTTTTCATCTTGGTGTGCATGTGGCATGGATAAATGATATTGCAGTTCTCTCCTGGGTTCCTTTGTGTTGTTGCGGCCTCAATCTCAGGTTTAGTAGGGTTGTTGAGAAGGAGCGTGCCTATGTTCCCACAGCCCTATGTTCCCTCAGCTCTATGTTCCCACAGCCCTATGTTCCCTCAGCTCTATGTTCCCACAGCCCTATGTTCCCTCGGCCTTATGTTCCCTCATTTCTAAGGTTTTTTTTCTTTCCAAAATTAGGCCCTATGTTCCCACATTTCCTTTATGATCAATTTGCATCAGATTTTATCCCCATTTCTCCCAATTTGGTAGTCAATTACACCCAACCTATTATCCAGTAGCAGTTGACTACACATGTAATGTAGCTTTTAGCTAAATCTGGGAACATAGGGCCCTGGGAACATAGGGCTGACCCCTTCCAACAACTCACCTCCATGAGTTAGTGCAAGACAACACACTTCTACAGTAGTAGAAATAGTGTTAGTAGTAGTAAATGAAATTACTCTGAATCATCCCTTTAAATGCGGTATACAAATAAAAATGACTTGACTTAGAGTTTCATTTTGAGAAAATTCTTAGAAATAAGAAAAATCTTAGAAATGAGGTAACATAGGGCTGAGGGAACATAGGGCCTCATTTTAAAAATTTTCAGTGAAAAAAAAATTCTTAGAAATGAGGGAACATAAGGCTGTGGGATCATTGGGCTCTGGGAACATATATAGGGCTGACCCCGTTGAGGGAGAATTACTTTTGAAAAAAAAAGGTGACTATTATCATGTGATGGTTGTTGTTGGCAGCAGCAGCAGCAACATTATCAGTGTTTAAGGTGAGGAGCCTACTGTAGGTCAGATTTTGGTTGGCTCCAGTTGGGACTCCTGTGGTGGCCACTGGGTTCAATGTTGGGCAGGAATGTGTTTCACTGCAGCTGGTGAGTGAGAAAGGGAAGCAGATTACTTTGAAGAGGGCGAGAGATGAATATGAAACTAAAAGGGAGTAAAATGAGACTGGAGATTGAAGTGTGCAAATCAAATATTTCAATTGCAAAGATTGGGTTTGGTAAAACAGGTCTACTAGAGGGAAATGTTTCACTTGGGAATGAAAAGCTGTTTCTGTACGTATGATGTTACTGGTTTGTTTCTGCATTTCTCTTGGATGAAAGGGACCCTGATAGTTTGTTTTTTTTGTCAGATTTTTTAAATAGAGGCTCCAGTGAGCATTTAAGGTGAACTATGCAATATTTCTACCTTAATTAAACAGCTTCAGAGTAATTGTGATGGTTAAATGACTTGTTCCAGGGAGAATGGAGGCTCCCTGACTTCCACCTAGCGTCTCTAGGCCAAAAACCAACTTTGTAAAATCAGTGAGAACCCTTGACTGCTTTACTGCACTATGACATAAACACACCCCATAATCTGTCATCTCTTGTTTATGACAGATGAGAATACACACATATACACACTGTAAAACTTATAATGTTATCCAACTCGGTAGACATCAGTCCACAGATTACCAGTGTTAGTTGTGAGTTTTTATGACAGTGAATATGGAGCTAGAACAGTGTCATAATAAATGCACAAAAGAACATTCACAAATGTATACTAGGATTTATATGTGTATATGTATGTGATTTGTATATGTGACTCAAAACACAAATATATTTCCAATGGACACACACAAATATGTTTCATTCAAAAAAAAAAGAAATCACATTTGGAGGTTCGTCATAAGGCTGGCCGGCTGACTGACTGATCGATCCCATCCTAAACAGCCCTGATCGCTCCTGGCGGACTAAAAACCATAACACATACATGCTAAATACCTGCAGCCTCTGGCCCCCGTGCGCATTTCAATAACCCCTCGTGGTGAGGCACACGTGATTGGCGGTAAAGGAGGGAGACATCTGACTACAGACGATCTCCTCTTATAAAAAAAAAAACACATTTGTGGATTGGAGTCACGTCGGGGGAGTCTCACGCACAAATGCAGCAATGTTTACAAATTAGAAGCACTCTGTAAATGCAGGTCCAACAGTTCATATATGAATGTAACAAGCTTCAAATATGTATTTGATGAAGATTGCAAATATTTTTACATGCTATTTGTGATTTGTTTTTTCTATTTGTGTGTGCATTGGAAATATGTTTGTGAATCTTATTTTTTATGTGATTTTTTCTTTGTTTTACTTATGGAATAAAACATCTGTGTGTGCATTGAAAATGTATTTATGTTTTCAGTCACATATACATCCCCAAATACATTTGTGAATCTTATTTTGTGCATTTATTAATTTCTGTGTGCATTTATTCATTATGATACTGTTCTAGCTCCCCAAAAATATGCATTCTGAAACTGTAGGAGCTCCGTAGAGAAAAAAAACAAGTGACCAAAATAAATGACCAGACTTTCATAGTTTATAGAGTTCTATTAACATGTTATAGAGATATTGTGTCTACAATACCATGGCAAATGGATTGACAGACATCCTGAAACAATATGCGTCTTTCGTGCCAGGCCAGTAACCTATGTTCTTTCACCTATCATACCTTAGTGACCCCTATAATCACACTGACAGCTTAAACATTAAGCAATCAAAGACCTACAGAGTTACACACACACATGCATTGCGCCCCATAGAGGCTAAGTCCTCACTGCAGCGACCCCTGTTTGATTCCCCAGACGGCCCTTTGCTGCATGTCATCCCCCCTCTCTCTGTCTCCCCATTTCCTGTCTCTCTCAACTGTCCTGTTGATTAAAGGAATAAAAGCCCCCCAAAAAGACAAATGCATATAAAAACTGAAATCAGGTAAATGTCACTTCTTCTTTTTTCAAATTCAAAAAATTGGCATTTTAAGTGTGGAGTTGCTGTATTGTGTTAAATACGAGTGAAATGCTTGTAAGGGCGTTTGGGAGAATCCATTTCCATCTTATAACCTAACAACCTGAAACCAAGCATCTAATAAACTAAAGACTGCATGAATGCACTGAAAATCTTTCCTGGGTAATAAACTACACCCTAAAGCAGTTGTATTCAATTAAAATTCAAAGAGGTACGGTGAGACAAAATTTTCCTCAAGCAAAGGTCTGGAACGTTGGTGTGGGGTGCGGATTACCGAGGGATTATAAATAATAAGTACTCTAATAATAATTAAATGTTCTTTTCTCATTTCAAAGAAAATAAGCTCTGTAATGAGTAATAAGTACATAACAAAGAGCTTTTTTGTGTGTTTAATATTATTAAAAGTGGAGCATTAGTTCGCTTTTTTTGGTAACTCCAGTCTAAATCAGCGTCAGCCATTTTTACAAGAAACAGGACCTGTTGTTCTCCCCGACCTTACCACTTTCCTTATATCTTCTCATCTCCACCTTATGTGTATTTCACAGAGTCCAGCTGCACTGATGGTAAAGGGTCATAAGGGGTTAGAACAGATACACCATCATTACTTTATAATAGGGCTGCCCCCGACCAAAGATTTTGTTGGTCGACCAGTAGTCGTCACTTATGGCAATTAGTCGACTAATCGACCCCCCCACCCCCCAGTAAAAAAAAAAAAAATAGTTAGTTAGCTCACACACACAAACACACACATCACACAGCTTATGAAGTTGATTAACAGTTAACTGTCTCAATACCAGTGTTGCCCCTGGCTTTCCTTTTTTTTTTTTTTTTTATGCCCGCGGTCAGGTTGAGAATTAATTAATTAATGCTCGTCACTCCGGCCGTGTTGGGTCCGTGAATCAACAAGCCGGTCGGGTTTTAGCCTACCGTTTTTACCGGCAGTATGTCCGTTAAACACAGTAGATGAGGAGGGTAAAAAGTTACTGAGCTCAGGCTGTGTGACTGGGGGGGGGGGGGTCCGCGGCGTGGAGCGGTGCGGGTCTCTGACTGCAGCGGGGACTATCATGGATCCGCTCCGTGACACTACGAGACTGACCGCCGGTGAGCGCTGTGGGACGGGACCGGGGCTCACACAGCACCCGCTAATGGTTGAAAACAGCGGTGATAGAGAGAGACTGCCGTGCCGTGTAAAAAAAACAACAACAAAAAAATGTCACGTCACGACTTCCTGTATCTGGCCCTTCAAAATAAAAGCCCCAAAGCATATACAGTTCAGTCATTGATTTTGACTTAATTTTGACAAGACACGGCTCCAAATGTTTGTTTGTTTTTCCTGCGACCAATCGACCAATGAAATTTTGGTCGGCTAATGATTTTTTGGTCGACCAAGCACTGGTCGACTATGTGGGGGCAGCCCTACTTCATAAGAGGCTGTCCGGGGAATGCATGGCGACCATGGCCACTGTGGTTCTGTTGCTCCAAAAACACTGGATGTCCCATGGCCACCGTGGGTCGGTGGCCATACTACTGTCAAAATGTAGAGGTTCCTTTCAGTAGTTCAACTGGAACAGTCCTGCTCTCTACTCTGGCCACCAGCACCCAGAAGTCCCCACCACACTAAATCTTAAAGGGATAGTATGTTTTTTTTTTTTTTTTAGGTGGGGTTGTATGAGGTACAAATGGTACTTTGATCCTCTCTTCAGCTCCAAACACACTCGTCTGTAGCTTGATGACGGACCATGGTGTGATTTTCCAGTCAGTCATTTAACTCCATACACTATTTCTTGAAGACAGAAAAAACAAACTGTTAGTTTGAGTCTGTTCAGCTGTTTGTCTCCTGTATCTCTGTCCAACTCTATGAGCTGGTATGAGAGCAGAGAGTTGTCTACTGCAGATGTTACACTTACGTATAGGGGCCGATTGTACCTCATACAACCCCACTTTAAAACAACTGAACTATCCCTTAAAAAAAAAATCCAACACCAACACCAGAAACCTCCAATCCAGACTTAAATATACTAAAACAAGAAAAGTCTCCACATGCTTAACTATGTGGAACTGGAAGGGAGAGAGGGAGTAAGGGGAAAAGAGAGGGAGAGAGACAGGGAATCAAACTAGAAGGGTGTGTGTTGTGGCACACCTAACACACGCTGCGTCACATCTATAGAGATAAGGTTCCTTGTCTATATTTCATGGACATGCTGTGCAGCTCTGAGCAAAAATAGACAGAGGAAAGAGCTGCTGGTTTCATCTTCACATCACAGTATAAGACTGCACTGAATGGTGCATCTCAATAAAGTAAAATATGATGACTCTGTATAGAGACAGAAATAACCAGACTGCATCTTAAAACATGTGCCTGTGGTTTCATTTATTTCTTTCTTTTTTCCTTATTATAAAGGCGCTCATTTACTTGTCGGCATCAAACAACTCAAATGCCTCTGAGCTCTAGAATGTGGCTTGAATTCTTTGCGATTCAGAACACCAAGTAGCATTGCCCAAATTCCTGGCCTGTTTGTAACCATAACAACAAAACAACATAAACAAGTTTTGTATGCACTGTAAGTCCTCTTGGTACAATCCATATTATTATTATTCCAACCACAACAAGCAAGGTTGGGTAAACTTACAACCATAGGGCACTGTTTAAGGAGACACTCCTATGGGTTGAAAAAAAAAGCACATTTTTAACAAGTGTATTTTTCTTTATTTACATACTTGCCCTTTGGGTGTGAACACTGATTTGCCCAATGTCTTCATTCACTTGCCCTTAAAGGCCCCATGCTGTGCACTTTTCTCTGTGTTTATTTACCTGCTGATATCCCTAACAAGAAGTATCATTGGTTTTGAGTACCTGTGATCTGCTTAATATCGTTTATACTGCCCCTTTCTGTTGCTGTCACTACCCGATTCGCGACGCTACCCGATCTGTGACAAAACTGTTCTGCGCATGCGCATGGCCGCCATCTTGGACAGCTGCCTACGGCAACTCCACTTGGACAAACTTCATTTGGGCACTGCCCGATTTGCGTACATGCTTAAAGTTCTGTGAATTTAAAATACAGAACTGTGAAAATGATTAAAAAATAAAATAAAATAAAATAAAAACCGCGGAGGTCCGTCATAAGACAGCCGCGGCAGACTCGTTTATTCAGTGAGTGTTGTGGTACAGTAGTTGTGATTGTTTGTGGTTGTCATGGTGATGAGGCCGGCGAGAAAAGAGGACAGTAAACATTAAAAGTCCGCCTGTGTTCCTGTTTTCTGAGCATCAAGATCCAGACCACCACAACCAACCCTCAATTTACATTACTAATAAAGTATTTAAAAAAATAAATAAAAAGATAAACCGTCTCTGGCGACGCACATACTGTAGGGCAGTGATCCTAAGTCAATTCAACTAAGTTTGTCCAAGTGGAGTTGCCGTACGTGGCTGTCACAAATCGGGTAGCGTTGCAAATCGGGTAGTGACAGTTGCCTCTTTCTGGAGCTCTAGCAGGCACAGGTCATTTGGCCAATCAGAAGAGAGAATGAGAACCTCTCCTCTGATTGGCTGACTGTTTTTGAGTGGCATGTGGTCGGGCCAATCACAGGCAAGTAACTGAAATCTAAGCTGCATTCATAAAAATTGAAAAAAAACAACTGGTCACGGTGGGCGGAGTTACCTTGTGTGTGACATCACAGAAAGGAGGAAGTGCTATCTGCTCGTCTTATGCCCTGTACACACTGTGCGATTTTGGCCATCGCAGACGAAAGACGGCGGATCGTAGGAGAATCGTGGCGAAATCTTTGGTCGTAGCTCTAAATCGGCCGTCTTACGTCGCACAGTGAGACAGGTTCTACGACGGCCGTTGTCAGCGTCTTGCGACCAAAGACGACCTGCGATTAAATTCTGACAGTGTCAGAAAACTGCTACGACCTACGTCTACTAATCAGCTGATGGACGTCTATCAGGTGGCGCAGATGACAGAGATGAGCAATTATTTCCGAGTAAAATAGCAGCTGAGTGTCACAGTGTCACAGTGTAACAGCTGTGTGTGTGACTCTACTAATCAGCCAATAAAAATGCAGCAGGAAATGACGCACTCGACACCGACCAACCGCCGCGAAACCCAAATAAACGAAGAAGAAGAAAAGAAACGGTTACTCACTATGGACGCCGGTAAACAAAAACAAAAACAAAAGATGTGGAACTCGAGAAAGGAAGAACTACTCGTTGAGCTCTGGCAGCAGCAGCCGTGCCTCTTTGATGTGTCGGCCAGCTGCTACCACGACCGGGTCAAAAAGGACGCAGCTTGGAAAGCCATTGCGGAGGAGCTACAACTCCCAGGTGAGCAAGCTAACAGCTAGCTAGCAGCTAGCGCGCGCGCACACACACACGCACACACACACGCGCACACACATGCACACGCACACACATACACACACAGTAGTGCCCATATAGTATCAGTAACCCCCCACCCTCCAACAAACAAATTCATGCAACAGCTATACAGCTACACGGCCTGCGTCAATGTAGAAGAAAAACAAAATAACTACTGTATAACAAAATTAGACACAGAAAATGATTCCAAACAAGGTAAATACAACACAAAGTAATCACTTCATTGAAGAGATGTGACCCTCAGTGTGCTTTCTGTGGATGTTGTGCTTTTGTTGTTTTGTTTGTTATTTGTGTGGAACTTTGGATGTCTTATCTAATCTTATCTTAATGTTATGTTTCACAGTTGGAGAAGTTGTAACCAGGGCGGCTTCCCTCCGTACCCAGTACGGTAAGCTCCTCCACCCAAAGCCGAGTGGGAGTGGGGCAAAGGATGTCACGACAAGACAAAAATGGATATTGAAACACCTGGCATTTCTTAAATGCCATGTCTTGCCACGCCAGGCGTTTAGCACTTTGGAGGTATGTTGGCACGTGTAAATTTCACATTCCCACTTTGCATTTCTTCATCATCAAAGTAAATAGCTGGACTATTGCTTGGTGTAATTATCATATTACCTAATGTGAGAGGGGTGTGTTGTTTACATGCTGTCCATTTAGCATCTAGGCCTACAGTTACAGTACAGTTTGCTGGTTAACAGTCATTTGTTTTAGTTTTCAACAAACAAAAAAAACTTTGCTCTGTTTAACAGCACTTGGGAAATATTTTTTTTAAAAGTGAAATTTTAATAACTATGTCCTCAACTGTACATCAGTTTATTAATTTTAATCCCTTGTGGACTGTTATGTCTTGTTGGTGACTGAAAAGATACATAAAAACACTGCCATAACTCTTTAAAAATCACACTATGTTTTGCCCATCATTCAGGCAGATCAACTGTCAGCGTCTGACATGACTGAGAGCAGTGGTGAACAAGACCTCCAACAAGACAACGATCATCCAGAAGACTTGTCGTCACTATCTATAGACAAGACCATATCCCAACCAGTGTCCCGTTCCTCTTCACCCACACCCACTCAACGGGCAAGGAGCAGGCAAAGGAGCAGCAAGACAGGGGCGAAGGATGAGTTAAGCCTGGAGCGAGAAAAGATAGAAATCCTGAGACAAGTTGTGGCAAGTAATTCTGCCACCAGCAGTGACGATTCGGACGACATATTTGGAAGATGTAGCGAGTGAGATGCGGCAGATCCAGGACCCTCTGGAGAAGATGCAGGCGAGGCGGTCAATTTCCCGCATTTTGTATGACGCACAGGAGAGAAGTATGACCAAAGTCCAACAACCAACATATCATTCATTCTCCACTGCACCACACCGAAGCTTTCACCCGTATCACCAGCCTCCTGCCAGTTCGACTCCTCATCCACCTGGTAGCTTCATGGGAATGCTGGCTGGCTCGTCAGACCAGCAAGATGAGGAGCACTACTAAGAAGTTGTTTTTTTTAAAAGCAAGCACTACACTTTGACACAGTTAATGTCAAGTTCATGTATGGTTGAAGTAGTGTTGATATAAGCTATATTTATGTCAGGGTTCTTGAGCAATGGGCTCTTTGCACAGCTCCACTACTTCCTGGACTTAATGCTGCTCCTTCATTTCCTGTCTTACATTATTGGACAACCTGATCAATCCAGGTGTGTCTGAGTAGTCACAGTGGTCAGACACACCTGGATTGATCAGGTTGTCCAATAATGTAAGACAGGAAATGAAGGAGCAGCATTAAGTCCAGGAAGTAGTGGAGCTGTGCAAAAATCCCATTGAGAAGTTATTTGCATTTTTCATATTTACACTGCA
>NC_139894.1:34307456-34469956 GCF_905171665.1 Trachurus trachurus
CACTCACAGGTATTCAGCCTACACACAGTAGTGTCACGGAGCTGCCTCCGCTGCATTCAGAGACGCTCTGCTCCACGCCACAGACATAAAGAGCGCCGCTGACAACCGGCAACCCCCCCCCCCCCCCCCCCCCCCCCCCGCTGAGATAATGACGTCATTTAGCGACTTTTAGCGACTTTTACAACAGCCAATAGCGACTTTGCTTACTGAGGAGTTGGCAACACTGGGGGACAGCCTTCCATTCTGAAACACCGCCGTGAAGCTAGAAAGGTTTGCATGCCACGTTTTTGCCACAGACTGCACTTCTATGCTATTTTTCTGTCATTACTACACATTTTTAAACTCACCAGACCAACCAACCACCTCCGCAACACGCATAATTTTTCTTCATGCTGGTCCCTGTAGCCAAAAAGAGTTACATTGTATAGTATGGAATGAGAAACACCTGTGTCGCGTCACGTCCGTGCCCTGTGTAGCACTACTCGTTCCCAGTGTACTTCCCATGTTAGTCTCACATCAATATTAACATAATTCATATCATCAGTGACTTCTGCACCACTGTCAACATACATGTCAAACGGTTACACCCCGCCTTTCCGAAAATAGACTTCCATTCTTTGTAATAGCGGGGTTTCCTATTTTTTCTAAAGACCCCGTTATTCCGAAAAGGCTATTGGGGAAAACCCTCCATTCCGAGGGCGCATGACGTCTGTCCAACTACCCATTTCTCCGACCATACATTTCTTTATTTTTGCGTCCATTAGTCCAACCGCCCACTTCTCCAACTTAAGTAGCCTTAATCCTTAACCTTACCCCAAACCTAACCATAACACTGTAGAATGGGTAGTCGGAGAAATGAGCCGTCTGACTTTTGGGCAGTCGGACTGATGTATGCTCCCCCCCATTCCGAAACACCCCCAATCCGAACGAACAGACGGACGCCATCAGAAAGGAAACGGAGGCTGTGCATTGATTTGTATTTCCTTTTTTGGCCAAA
This sequence comes from Trachurus trachurus, assembly GCF_905171665.1. NCBI lineage: Eukaryota > Metazoa > Chordata > Actinopteri > Carangiformes > Carangidae > Trachurus > Trachurus trachurus. The sequence continues at coordinate 34,308,454 of NC_139894.1, forward strand.
CGCATCATTTCATTTCATTTATTGTTGATTTGCTGAGGACAATGCACATTAATGAACATCATGTGCATAATTAACTGCAAAACAAGCTAACACTTAATATTAATGACATAATCATTCATTATGCTTCTGGCCTTTTACTAAACTAACCAACTCCTTTCTTCATTGCCTAAACCCAACCAAAGCATCTCCCCCAGTCTGCTGTCCCCATGTCAAACATATATACTACACTCACCCACCTGTCACCACGCCTTGAAATGTTCTACAGTATATCACACTGAAGTTGCGATGTTTAAGTGAAAAGAAGGTTGACAGATTATAATTTGTTTGTTCACCTCGTCTTTTATTCATCTACCCCAGCACAGATACCTCTGCTACTCAACACTGGGCTGTTGCTGTGTCTTCCTGACCTGACATCATATGAAATGTGTGCTGAAGTATCTTCTTTTCTTCCTTCTGTCCTCCTCTGACAACCACATCATTTAATTCAAATGTTGTTTCTGGAAATAGTTTCATCTTTGCAGTGCACGTTACAATCTAAGAGAAATATAATGCTGATTAAGTTAATAGAACAAACTTAAAGCCCCAGTTCTACTGTACTTTGTAACAGACCCCTCATGGATCCAGTCAAACTACTCAGTTGGAACTTATGTAATTATACAGTGCATAATTATATTGATCCATAATAAAATGGTCAGGTAAGTTATATAAAAACTCCCTCTGAACATTTTTCATGAAGTAGGAAATTAGCTGTTCAGACCAAAACAGATTTTTCTACAATGTTTATTTCTGCTGTTGATTTGAACATATTTACATGGGAACATTACAGGAAATACAGTTTTTGACACAGTTGGCTGGCTGCTCATCACGTTATGCAGCGCTGTCACTTTGGCACTTTGCCTTTTTGGTTACACTTTATTTTAAGGTACACCTATTCACCATTAATTAGTTGCTTATTAACATGCAAATTAGTAACATATTGGCTCTTAATTGGTCATTATTAAGTACTGACTAAAGGTTATAGCTACAACTTTTTCATCAAAAGGATACATTTTTCAAAAATAATGCATCCACAGAATGCCTAGAGGGGTGCAGAATAAAAGTATAAATTTTACTGAGTTTTTTTAAATAGTATAATTAATTGTTTAATACATTTTGATGGGTCCAAAATATAGTTACATCTGGTTATGTTGGCAACGTCGGCATGGAATGATCTCTGTGGCAACAGCATTAGAACGTTGAGGTCATGTGAGGCGGAGCTCAGGGGGGGCCAGATCCTCTGTGGAGGAATGTCATTGTGCTAATGCTAATGCTAACTAACGGTCAGCTGGTACTGTAACGTTTCCGGTGCAGCTGTGATGTTGTGGGTTTGTTGGGTCCGTCTGCAGGGGAGTTAGTGTGAAATGATTGAGAAGTGTTTCCAGTTCATTGTCAACATCAGAGCTGCTGCTTGTTAAATATAGTTAGCGTTAGCGTAGCTTAGCTTTAGCTACTGCTGTAACTGGCAACCAGTACAACGGAAGGTTGGAGCGAGAGCAAGCAGTGTGAGTGCGACACCTACTAGCCAGGAGGAATTAAACACCTTTAATGCCTGATTCTGCATGGCCTTATTGTACAACCAGTAAGCCATTAACTAAGAGTTTTCCCCTCAATAACCTCAGAATTATTGCTTATTAAGGTGCGTTCACACCGGACCTTGACCTCGCTCCAAAAAAATTGCTCCGTTGCTCAGCTGCAGTCGCTCGTCAATTTGGCACAATTCAACAGGTCGCTCTGATGACGTCATTCAAGCGATTCCAGTGAATTTCACGTTGCTTGGAGTCGCACTTTTCTTTTCTCCCCGTTTGTATCGGTCTAGCATGGCTGACATTGTACCTGTTCCTGCCGTTTACCTGTTGTGGAAATCCCACAAACGCCGTACAACCAAGCGTCGTCGGTTTTGGGTGTGTGCGTGTGCTTGTTGCATACTACACATACACAAAATATGCACATACGCACCAGGAGGATTGGATGTGGGGGGTCTCATTGTTGGACTGGGGGTGCCTCGCCCACTGCCGTCGCTACAGCTGCCACTGTGTGAAATCGACAGCACTTTTGTTAAACTTCAGTCACATACAAACATGTTAACACACGTGTATACACACAAATTATACATTTATGTACCTTGGAGTTGGAGACTCTGCTGCTGCTGCTTCTGGACTTCTGGCAGACGATTCCTCGGCCCCTTCTCCCTCAACCCCCAGCACCATGTTCCCCGAGGTCTGTCGGGGGTTGTAAAGGGGTCTCAGGAAAGACAGGACCGAGAAATGTCTCCATGGTTTAATCTTCCACTGCCCTGAGCCACTCCGGGGGAGCATACATCAGTCCGACTGCCCAAAAGTCAGACGGCTCATTTCTCCGACTACCCATTCTACAGTGTTAAGGTTAGGTTTAGGGTAAGGTTAAGGGTAAGGGCTACTTAAGTCGGAGAAGTGGGAGGTCGGACTAATGGACGCAAAAATAAAGAAATGTCTGGTCGGAGAAATGGGTAGTCGGACAGACGTCATGCGCCCAGCCACTCCTACCCTCCTCCTGATAGTCCTTCAACAACCTCCTGTACGTGTCCTTCAAGTTTTTCCACTTTGCCTGAAGTATTTTGACTGTCAAGAAGAAAACAGCACACCTTCTATACCCATAAAAAAAATATCTAGATTGCTATTGTTGCACAACATCTTATCTTATATATCTTATTATGTATTAGGTGTACATTGTTTTTTGTATATTCTTATTTAAAATACTAGTTTTGCTTATTGTGTATTTTACAACGTTATCATTAACTAACGGTACTCAACATTAACAGTCGGTAACGTTAACTAAAGGTAAAAAAAAAAAAAAAAAAATTACCATTAACCCCCATCTGTTCGCTGATCTGCTTCCATACCAGCTCCTGTGTGTTTTTTTGTGTGTAATCGTTTATTGTGTTCTTGTGTCGTCCCACAATCAACCTGTCCACGACCACTGTCATGTCTCTGTGTCTCCACTCTCAGAAGTCAACAAAAAGCCGGCTTAGCTCTTCCGGACCGGCGGAGTTGTACTACGTTTTCTATGGCTTCAGTAGTTGTCACAGCTACGTCATAGATCACGGCAGCCAATCAGCGCTGAGCGACAAGCGACTGACGGCCGGAGAGTTGGGATTTCTCATCTCGAGCGACAGAGCGAAAAATCGCTCCGTTGCTGTCGCTCAGAGCCCCAGTGATATTTCGCCTGGGCGATTAAATGCTCAATCGCTCGTTTGCATTGACTTAACATGTAAACTCGTCGCCAGCAATGAAAACAAAAGGTCCGGTGTGAACGCACATTTAGGTACTCTATTGTTGAAAAACACTGCACAATATGAAGTACACAAATACAAAAATATAAAGCTCAACATGAACTTGCTAAATCTACACTTAAAGGACACTTCCACAGCCTAAACTTGCTTTATAATTACTGCATCAGGTGATTTATTCCCCTGTGCACGAATATTTCACTTTTCTAATACAATATAACAGAATTTTAACTGAACAAAGAATCTCACTTGCATTTTAATACTTTAACAAGGGAAGGAGTTGGCATTTGGCCTTCATGTCCATGATAATAGCCTTTTTCACAGAGGTCTGTTACCTACATTTAGTGTGTCAAAACTTTTGACTGGTATTATAAATATCAACTTGATATCTTTATCTACATTTCAGACAGGTTTCATAACTGGATATTGTTTCCTGATGTCATGCAAAAGCATTCCAAGTGTTCCGTTACTGTGATGGTCCACTCAATTACATCTAAGTTATCCCTCAACAGCTTTTGTGTGCGGTTCCCTCTTTGTCTCCAGATAGTTTGCCAAAATGTTGAACTATCCCTTTAAGTGTGTGTTGCTTAGTTTAGAATATATCAGTGTGTCTTAGCATTTCTTAGGCCGCGTTCAGACTGCAGGCAAATCTGATTCAAATCTGATTCCTTCTCATATCAGATTTTCAGGGCTGACTGTCCACACTGTTTTTAGCAAGTGTCCAAATGGCATTTGGCTCTGTTCAGACTGGGCCACATTATTGACCAATCTGACAGGTTGCTGTAGCAACGACGTCGGACTGGAGGCTACGCCGTATGTGACAGGCGATGCCTCGCGGACGCGGCGGCTTCTCTCGCTGCAGCACAGTGATCTGCCTGGTGCTGCAGCCGCACGACCCCGCTAGTTTCAACCTCAGCCCACCTGGTGTGTGTGTGTGTGTGTGTGTACGTGTACATGTACCAGAGACTGGTATGTGTGTGTGTGTAGCCACAGAGACGGGAAACTCCAGCACCACAGAGCTGGGAGCGCGACGTCACCGTCACTCCTGTCGCCGACAACACGGGAGTTTGCATAAAAGAAAAGTAACAAGAAGGAAATTGATATTTAACTGGAGCTTACGGGACCATACGGGACCTGTAACACAGTGACATCACGGACAGTCAAAACCGATCTGAGTGTTTAGAGCTGTTCAGACTGTCCAAATGCGATCTGAAACTACCTCCCGGAGGTGGTTTCAATCCGTTTTGCAAAAAATGCACACATCATTTCACTGCAATGATCTTGTATTACTGCCTGTGACAAATAAACTCTCTAGATTCTCTTGCAGTGCTGCACATAGTAATACAGCAAAGTGTATGTGAATATAATCCTCTCCCACTCACCTGCTCTCCTTTGCCGCCATCTTCATGTCAGTCACCTTTTTTTCTTCTTCCCCTTTTTCCCTCCATTTTTACAGCCGCTCATTTTTCATTTACAATCCCTCCCCTCCTTCCCACCCCCCCCCCCCCCCCCCCCCCCCCCTCACTCCTCGCTTCCATCTTCCATATCTGCGGCCAAGCGGCCAGCCAGCCAGCGAGCGAGCCTGCTTTGTCAGCAGAAATAACAATGGCGGGGCCATTTTTGCAGTAGGTCCCATGCATTGCTAATCAGCCTCTCATTCAGCTGTGGATGGGATTAGGCAGCAGGTACATGGAGCCCTGTATTGTAGTAGTATGAATCACCCCCCCCTACCCCACCTCCCCTCTGTCTAAAATGCAGCAAATTACAGGCAAAAGACGGAGAGCGGGGCAACACTGCACCGCCGCCACGTCCTCTGAACCCACAGGCAGATTTGCTCAGGAAAGCAGTGAAAGACTACCAGGGGACGTAAGGCGCTGCGCACTTGAGGTCGATGTTTCGTCGATACGAGCTCATAACGGCGGACATTTATGAGCCCATGAAATATACGGTGGGCACTCTCTCAGCTCTTAAAGCCATGTTGGCAGAATGTTGTTTTAAATAAGCACCACCGTGTACCGAGTCTCTGAGTCACGGCGGGGTTTTTTAGAACCAGCCGAGGACGCCAGTGGGCTTTTTTTATGTTTGCTTTCTTGGTCTTAGCTCACCGTTTGTGACATTTATCCTACACAGAAAAAAAAACAAAACAAGAGAGAGAGAGAGAGAGAGAACGCCCCCGCCACCCCCACCCTAACCACCAGCAAGCTTCAGGTCCAGCTTCCATCCCCATCTCTCTCTCTTTTATTGTCTGTCTGCCTTCGCCTCTGTCAGGCCGTGATGACTGGGGATCTGTCCAACATGATACTTATGTAACAAACTGGATTCCTCTCAGCCATGCTATCAGTGTGAGAATGGGCCCTCTTTATCGGTTTAAAACACAAGGGCACAGAACGTCTGGAATTCTTAATTGAGATACCCACCGATGTAACATTTAAAATGGAAGCAGGCAGTATTTTTTTTTTTTTAGGTTGTCTGGGTTGTCTGCCCATCTGGCCGTGATATCTCAGTAATACCCTGAAGGAACCTCTTCATATTAAGCACAAAAGTCGACTCGGACTTGTAAATGATTACATTTCCATGGTCAAAGGTCAAGGTCACAGTCACACACACACACACAGGAGAGATTGCTTCCTGCAAATTGTCTGGTTTGGTGGAAGGAAACAGTCACAAGGAGGTTATAATAGTTTTGTTAATCAAATGACTACATGTGAGGGCTCACTTGTTTCCAACTCACCACTACTAACTGCTCCATGTAGCATCATTTAGCTTGTTGGTTTGATTTTACAGCCTGCAACTTCATTGACTTAATTCGGTCTCAGCGCTCCCATTTACACAAAGCTCTGATAAACCTGCTGTAACTAGCTGCCAAGCACCAAGCTTCTACTGAAGGATTTAGAAACTTAGGAGCTTTATTGTTATTATTGTTAAGATGATAAGATATTTTCCTTTTTATATGATTAAAGTATCCCATTTTCCATAATATTAAATATTCCATGTAGTAAACTGCTTTCTTGTCTGTATACAACTTGTCACATCTACCCGTCCTCTGTTGCTCACCCTGAGGTTTCTCCATTTTTGTTGTTGTTTTTCCCTGTGAGTTTTTCCTCAGTGGATGTGAGGGTCTAAGGACAGAGGATGTTGTTATGATGCCATGTAAAGCCCTTTGAGACAAACTGTAACCTTAACCAGACGGACAGATAGATAGATTGTCAATAGTGCATGCATATACAGTAGATGGAGAATAGTCAAATGATATCTTTTTTCCATTCTACAAAAAACACGAATGCATGACAATATCAGAAACTATAGCAAATAGTGTTTTTCACATGCAGCAAACCTGCCCTGAAATTACATATGTTATGCATGGTTCTTTCACATGCTGGACAGTGCCAAATGCCTAGAAACACACAGAGATGGAAACAACAACAAAAGCAGTTTCAAAGTGTGTTTGAATGGCTGTAGAGCTGAACACTGATAGAAAAAAAAATCTCATATCAGAATACCATGAACATTTCTTTTTTTATTCATCTCCATCAACCACATTATACAAACTTTCATCCATTTCCAGATTGAAATATTTCATCAACTATTGCATTGAAGTGTGGTATATGCTCTCCAATCATTTAGTTAGATACCTGCTAAATGAATAAAACAGTGTTAAAGATACAGTGTATCTCCCTTCCTCAAACTGTTGATTAAATGTAATGGAGTAAAAAGATGATTTCCCTCTGAGACGATGCACAGGCACATCTTAATAAAGTAGAATATAATGGATGTCTTCCCCATGCTAGTGGAGCTACTCAACCATACTAAGAGACCATTTAAAGGCTCAGGAAACCTCTGCAGGTGTTTGGAGTTCATTATTTGATTAGACTGTGACATCCTTAGGATACAATAGAGAACTTTTTCACTATAATCTAATTTTTAGAGATACATTTTGTTTTTATTAATTGTGAGCCATAATCAATACAATTAAAATAAATAAAGATATGGAAAATCCAATATGTGTGTAATGAATCTATAATATATGAACGTACCACTATTTGGATTGAACTACTGAAAGAAATGTTTACATGATATTCAAATTTTTAGAGATGCACCTGTAGCTATATGATAGAACTATATATTATAACCTTATAATGGAAAAACTCAATAGTATAACTACCTCCACAACCAAAACATATACCTAATTACCTAAAAGGCTGATTTCTGAAGTGAAAACAAAATAAGCCTGCAATGCTAATGTCAAAATGGTTAAAGACTGAACCACTACCAACAAAAACACACACTGTTTTCAAGAACTTGAGAAAAGGAAGAAAATAGCATCACTTTGAGCTTTTCACAATCAAGGACTATTGACTTCCTCTGTTTGACCTGATAGTCTCCAGTGGTCCATACTCGGCCATCAGACTCCTGGTGACCAGCGGGTCAGTGTGTGTTTTTCGTGCTTGTCGTGCTGGTTGGAGAACAGATCGTAAAAGTAGGTCACTATTTCCTGGATGCTCGGCTCTGCACATCGCTCCACCTTGTAAACATCATCCTCCCACGAAAGCAGCATCCGTCCCTGTGTGCGATATGACTAAAGCAGCTCAGATCAAGTAAAGGATGACAAAAGGCAGGGAAAAAAAGGAAGATGTTTCACTCCAGCATATCAAGGGAATTGCTTTGTTTATCTGTGTGGGCTTATTACTCCATGGTAGGTACGGCACAGAAACAACACCAGGCCCAAATAAAGAACAGTGGAAAGTTGTGCTTTATTCTCAGAGAGCGGCTTCATCCTCACCGTGTTTGGAAATGTGTAATTAATGCATGCACAGTTTGTTTATACATAGGTTTATTTATCTATTTCTTTCCGCCTGGTGTATTGGTTTTTATCCCCCCTGAGTTCTCTGGAGGTTTGAATAATTGAAGTGATTTGTATTCTCTTAAAGGCGGTAAAGGAAGGGCCCGGGGGAACAGCTGAGATTGACAACGCACAGGGCCCAAAGTTTATCTCCATCCGCCTCCTTAAACACACCTTTTTAGTATTTAAATATCTCTTTATGAGTTTTTAATATGGAGGGAAACAGAGGGGAGAGAGTAAAGTATTGTAACTGACATGTTTTTCATGAGCCTGAATGATAAAAAGGTATAATAAACATTTGTTTTAAAAATAAATATCCACTTTTTCCTTGAACCCTAAATATAGATACGACTTTTTTGATGTGGTAAGCTGTATATCGTCGACTGCCTGCAAGCCTCTCTCGGCACACAAGGTAAAAAACGTTGGCAGAGACAATATTATTCAAATGTTGCTCAGAGCCTCGGCAGCCTTTTGAAAGGTTAAACAGCACTTTAAACGTAGGCTGTCCAAATGTTAAAAGCACAAAAACATTGCTTGCTGCAGCGTGCAACATGAAAAGGCACAACAACAGATGAGCAGCACCCACACAAACAGGCTCTGAGGCGAGAGCTGGGAGTTAAAACAGTGATGGTCACCATGTGTTAAAGCCTCTGACAAAGGTAGTCGCATTACACTTCATGTTAATAAGACAGATGGTCATTTGGTGGAGAAGTCAGACATGTCTGCAGCACTGAGCAAAAATTGGTTTCACATTTAAACAAGAGGTATTTAGGAAAATGAAGAATTCCGGGCTAGTGCCACTTTGAAATGAAGCGCTGGCAGCAAGTCGGAACTGCTGCTGGTTTTGGGGACAAGTTTAGAAGTTTACCAAATCAATCAAAATCATCACACACAGGAATAATTCCGTAGCAATTTCCATTTCTATTGAAATCAACTGCCTTGTGGGCTAAGAACAGCTGTTGGTTTCAAACCGAGAGGTGAGGGTGATCATGCTTCAAATCGATGTGCAACCAACTTTGAAAGATTCTCTAAAAAACCCCCAAAATATTATCTGAATCAGTTCTAATAACAATGAATTACAATGCCTTAGCAATGCCTATAGAATTTCACTCAATTTGGAGGAATATCTCCAGATGTTGTGTTGACGAGGCCAAAACCTGTGTTGCATTAGGCCACCAGGACTTTGACCTTCGACCACCAAATGTTTCAATAAGGTGTTATAGTTCTATACTTAATTCAGTGTTACACATTACTAGCACATTACTTTAAAAAAGCAATCAAATACACAATCCAACAACTCCAAAACGCTCTGGTGGACAAGTTGTGACCTGCACATTCACCACGCTATGAGATAATAACAGAACATTACCAGACAGAGTTGTTTTAGAGGTAAATTCATGCAAAACCACTGATGCCGTTCCTTTTGAGGGCAGTTTTCCAGCAAGCAGTCTCTGCATTTGCCTCTAAAACAACTCTGTCTGGTAACGTTGTGTTATTATCTCATAGCGTGGTGAATGTGCAGGTCATGACTTGTCCACCAGAGCGTTTTGGAGTTGCTGGATGTGATGAGTTTGATGAGGGAAACCAAGAAATCCCATTAGCCTCCGTAGCGTAGCACTGACCAGCTAGTGGCTCTGCTCCGCCGTTCTAAAAACAGCTTGCACCAACAATTAAATGTAATGAACCTACTCCTAAACCTGTAGGGATTATGCCAAAATGTTGAACTATCCCTTTAAAGTGTACCTTACATACAAATTTGTTTCAGTCAATCAACTAGTCAGAAAAAATCTGTTTATCTGGAACTAACCAACTCACTCAGTATTCCTCAGAGTGAGTTAGTTTGTTCCAGATGACCTTTTTTCCGACCAGTTGATGGACTGAAACGTATATAATGTACACTTCAACGGGTGTATTATTTTGTGATGGCACTTCTTGTGTCAAGTAATAGGGGTAATGCCCCATTTTATTGTCAGTAACAATAGCGGCATTATAACGGTAACAGTAACTTTTTTGATTACTTGTTATTACTAGCACCATTAGTAACACCGTTATTCCCATCACTGAGTAAATCATATGGCATTATGACTTGTGAAGTCATGAGGCTCTCCTGTTGTGGGTGACCATCCCCCATGTGACTACATTCAGTCTAAACTGAGTTGTATTTCCACTTAACATGAACCTCTATGAATCCCTACACTGCTGCATGGTGCTATAACTCAAGGCCTTAGGAGAATTGCTCCAGGTCTTAACACAGTATGATACATTTGGAGGTTCCATAATTGGCGCCAGGTGCCTGTGGCTCCCCTGGTACCAGGAACAGTGCCACTGAAAAACCCGACACTGTGAAGCAAATGAAACACAGCTGAAGTATCTCGAGATGTGGATGTCTAATTTGTCCTGTTTACTATGATGGTCTGAAATAAAAGCACAAAAAAAGACCAATAGGCCGGAGTAAACACACTGAAACATACAGATGAAGAAGTGGAAAACATTTTTTTCTGAAAAATGTGTCCAAATACTTTCTGCATGCAGAAGTCGTAGGACAATTGTGTTACTGTGACAACAATACAACTGACTAGAATCCACATGGAACCTGCCTGTACCTGAATGTTCTGTGGTTGCTATGATATCGCCGATGATGTCATACAACTTTGAGATCAGAAACATAGTTCTAAATGACTGAATGGGTGAATGAATAAATACTTTGATCAAACTTGGCCTAATTGCTGGAGATGTTGTGCATCGACTTCTCGTGAAATGTGAACCCTACTGGCCAGTTGATGACTTTACTAGAAAAGCTCACAAATTGTTTTGGAAACAACACTTTAACAATGCAGCAGCTGATGTGAAACAGAAAAAAATAATAGAATAGAGGCTCACAATTCAAATTCTGTTAGTCTGTCTGTTTTTCTGAACACATTGTGAGGAAGATAATGAGTTTGTCTACAACTGTAGAAAAAAATCAAGTGCATGAAGTGTAATTTGTGGCTGAGAGCAGCGTGTAAACATGCAAAGTGTGTGTATGTGTGTGTGTGTGTGTGTGTGAGAGTATCTATTTGTATTCTATTGTTAGTGTGTTTATCATAATTGTCTCCAACATTAAATTTTGAACAGCATTGAACAGAGACTACGCATCTGAGGGTTGGTGTTTGGAGCCTCAGGGTTAGGGTCCACAGGCAAGACACTGAACCCTAAAATGATCGTCACTGGTGTATGAATTTGTCTTTATGGTAGGACATTGGAAGTAAAAGTGCTGAGTGTGTGTGTTTGTGAATGGGTGAAGCTGACTAGTAGTGTAAAGCACTCTGAGTAGTCGCTAAGACTTATAAAGCTCTGTATAAATGCAATCCACTCCATGTACCAACAACAAGACCGGCCTACTTTATGATCATGTCTGTCATGGTTGCCATCACTTTTCTCATCACACGTCGTTGTTAAACCATGCAACGTTCCACAACAGTCAGTGTTGAGCCAAATAATTCACAAGTCATTGTGATTTGAGAATCTCTCTCAGCCTCTGAAATGAAAAGACCCTGTTGTCATGAGCTGACATCTCTGCAACAGCCCAGCAGTCCTCTTGAGGCAATGTTTGACAAGTCTGATGTGACTAAGCAGGAGCATCAGTGGACATTAGTGATAAATGGCAAACAGAGTAATGATGAATGATATGACAGTTGATCAAATCAAGGCTGTTTTTATTAAAAGTAGCTTCTTCAAATTAAATCTGTAATCAAACCATTCACATCTTTATTAAGACAAGTTTAAGTGAAGATTTGAAGTTAAACTAAGAACAGACTTGTTAATTCCATTAGAGTTTGATCATCTTTTTTTATTAAGTCTGTGACTTTGTTAAAATGAAAATTACAAAATTAGGAAGAAAAAAACACAGCACACACACACACACACACACACACACACACACACACACACATCACTGGAATGATTTGACAGACACACATTCAGCATTCTGATGGAACTGATTAGACTTGGTGGTCCTTGGTAAAGGCCACACACTCACTTAGCAATTATAACTCATCATTTCATTGATTTCATTTAACTGAAACTCATGTCAGTAAGTACATGCACAATTAAATGTTTTCTATTCAATAATTGATTATTTTGACTTATGAAAAGCTTTGACTGACATTGCAGTAAATACCCTAAAAACTATGTGGGCATTTATACTTAGTAGCGGCTATTTTCATGTTTTGAGTGAGGCACTTTGGTTCCAGTTCAGTCCGCCAACTCACATGGAACAGATTATTATTTAAATGTAAAAAAAATGTACAGCATTAACATTTGGTATCTGTGCTCTGACCTTGTCATCTCCCCAGAGGGAAGCACCAAGCGCAGCGCAGCAGGGAGTGGAAATTAATGATTATAACTTTGCTGAGGAGAATGTAGGCTCACAGGCACATAATAGGCTGGAGGTGAGGCTATCTCTGCTGTGATGGTACAGCTTTCAGGTGAGTGCTGTGGTGTGCTGCCATGATCCAAAGAGAGTGCTGGATTTAAAAGTATGGCACAGGTTTGTCTTTGTCTGTCATGAAATGATCATTCTCACTTGTGTCATGTGTGATCTCTAGCTGTCATTTCTTCTTCTTATGTGTCTTATGTCTTCTTATTATTATGTTTTGTGAAGCACTTTGTGACTTTGTGCTGCGAAAAGTGCTATATAAATAAAGAATTATTAAATAAAGAATTATTATTCTTATGCCTCTACATTTGTGACAGCCAGAGCTGATGTCCATCTGATTCCCATGGACACAACCTTGCATTGAAGTGATTGCAGCAACATGTAGGCTTTGTGTGGTGGGCATTTTGTTAATTGACAGAAGTCAGTGATGCAAAACATATTTAAATATTGTTCTGATTTCATTGATTTATTGCAGTTTATTTAGTATTTTCTTGGTTCTGGCAGCTGCAAAAGCCATGTCTCAAATAGACTCTGGTCTCCTATACTGGGCTGGGTCTGGCTACAGGTTTAACTAAATAAAAGCCGGTCTCAATTAGAAGTCGGGTCTGTTTCTAGTTTCTGCAAGTTCTTGTGAATGTACAAAACCTTTTGACGCGCACAATCATGCACCTAAATACCAAAACAAATAAGAATAGTAGGTAGCATTTTTGATGTAATCAAACAGAATGAACTGTTTATACATGTGTAAAGAAAGGAAAGCATGAAAAGCAAGAAATGTGAAGTGAAGTTTTTTTTTTTTTTTTTCTTGAACTTGTAACAACGACGTGGGCGAACCGGAGCACCCGGAGAAAACCCTTTTTGGAGAAGCATTCACCTAGAAATAAAAGAGTTTTAAGTTCAGGGACATTTTGTTTGCACCTTTATGGCTACAAACAAAACATCACAGGAGAACTGATACTTGTCTCCTTCAAGATGAATGCTTTAGGGCAGGGGTGGGCAACTCATTCCACAAAGGGCTGCTGGCTGCAGGTTTTCTGCTGCTTGGAATAAAAACCTGCAGTGCCCTTTGTGCAAATGAGTTGCCCATCCTTGCTTTAGGTGGAGGTTCACCAGAAGGGCCTGGTGAAAACCTTTCTCAGTCTTGAGAAAAACCTGGCCACTCTGGACTTCTTTGTGGGTTGACTGAGCTTATAAAGTTGGATGGAGAGAGATTTAAAAAGAAGGTCCTCGAAAGCTGTGTTATCTGATGCAGTTACAGCCTCCACTAGTCTTCCTGGAGTGCTAAACTCCCTGTGAACGTCTTTCACCACGGCCCTTCGGATTTTTTTCATCTTGGCCCAGTTCTTCTCCTTCACCAGCTCTGACAGTTGGTTCCTCATATCTTTTAAGATCATGTCCTGTGTGGATCCAGCTTTTCCAATGACCCTGAAGAGAAGAGCGGTAAAGAAATCATTGGGCATACCCTTTGGTAAAGCTAAAGGTGGTTGTTCCACTTCCTGCCCTTCAGAGAACACGAAGGGACTCGATGGAAATTCTTCAGGACTGTAGAAAGTAAGTAGGTGGGATGGCGCCCTTTCCTTTTCTTCATCCCATTTTCCCTCGGCAACCTGGCATGCCATCACGAGCTGACTGTCTACATGGTTCTGGAAACACAAGTCACTGGTGTCTTCGTCGATCATCAGGGAAGCCTCCTCGATGTAGTCATTTTCTTCTGGCTTGGTCAGCATGGCTGTGACCATGTCATGGATTTCAGTGAGTGCACCGCTGATTTTCTCACTGTGAGCTGATTTTTCCGATGATGTAAACTGTGACTTATTTAATTCAGGGATGACAGTGTTGGTAAGATGTGTGTCTGGTGAAACCTCAGGAAATTCACACACCAGGCCAGTAATCAGCTGTCTTGTGCTTGTGGATGTTTCGTCCGTCAAAACAAGCGATGGGAACCTTTGGAATTCTCTTTTGACAAATTTGGAGTTGCCCTCAATTTTTTGCTTGACGTTGGTGATCTGTGAGGCAAAAAAGTTCCTCAATACGTTAATAATTATGCTCCCGTTAAAATGATGATGCGGTGAGCTGCCTTCTTCGCTGCATTCAGGAGCATTTTTAATACTGGCAGAATGCAGATCCTCTACTATGATTTCCACTATATCAGATGCTGTATCCAGAGCTTCCTCAATGAGGGCAGATTTTGAAGATTGCTCCTCTGATATTTGGCTTCCCCATTTGACAAGGATGTCAGACACAGCTTTAGTGGCTTCAGGGATGGATATCTTTGATTTCACGCTCTGAGGTGATGGAAATTTCTCAACTGACCCCACAGGTTGGCCACTGAATGGTGAAGAAGTAGCACGGCACTGACACCAGCATGGTTGTAGGCAATTGGATGTCAGCCCGGTGAAACATTCTTTCAGATATTTGGTAAGATTGGATACCATTTGACAAAGAGACTTGGGCATGGACCCAATGGCATCAGCAGCAGCATCTAATGGCCAGTCAGGGCTATCTATGGCTGCCGATACAACGGAGATCACCTTATCTGCAACTTCACTCTTGACTAGTGCTGTTAGTTGTTCAATGCTGCCACATTTCTCTTGTGGGACATTAAGCACCTCAGCAAAGCTACTAGACAGGGACTCACCCACAACTACGTTGAGGCTCTCCAAAGATTGTTTGATACGGCCTGGAGATGATTTCTGACCTAAGCTCTCTTCGATCATAGGTTTGATGATCTTAATGACTAGTGTACAGATTGTCTGAATCAGATCTATACACAGATCAGCCAGCGCATTTGTTGTCGCTAAATCAGGAGTGTCTTGAACTATCAGACACCATTGTATGGTAGAGAATCTCTCCACATAGTTTTTAATTATGGGCAAAACAGCTTCCGCTGTGGTGTTTTTATAATCAACCATCTGTAATTTGGTTAGGCTCATTGTTAACTATTTGTCTGTCACACAAACAGTGTTTAAATAATTATCACTGCTGTATTTGAAGAATCCTTCCTGTGGTCGTAACAACGTTTGAAAAGATATGTCTTTCCTCTAGTCACGGCGCTTCAAAACGTCTTGCGTTCCCTCCTCATCACTAGAGTGTAAGTGAACATTTGGTTGATACAAGTCTCTATTTAACATCAAAGGTTGATGACATCAGAGTATCTGTCATCAGGCTATGGCATCATAAGATCAAAGAATGATGTCACAGAAATCTGTGACATCATAATATTGGAATGATGTCATAAAAACTGTGACATAATATTGGAATGGTGTCATGTGTCACAAGGTTTATGACTTCAGAGCTTGTATGACATCATATTGGAATTTTGTCACGAACATGTGTGGAATCAGCTTTTTTCATAATAATAATAATGATAATAACCTTAATTTGTATAATAAGGTTATTATTACCATACAATGGTGTCTAATAGTTCATATTTTTTTAAATAATATTATATAATTTATATCTATAGCGCCTTTAAAAAGAAAACAAGGTCGCTATACAGTCAAAAAAAAAAAGGAAAAAAATGAATACAGATAAAATATTTTCCATCACATGTCCCTAACAGTGGACATTGGGTCTTGCTTGGTGTAAAATTGTCTTTCCACTGAATTAACAGAGATGATTTCCATTGAATGGTGCTATACCAGGAGCAGACTGGAGGCCCATGGTGTTCTGGCAACACAACAAAGCCATAGAGAATAGAAAAACACTATAAATAATAATAATAATAATAATAATTTATATTAAAGGTATAGTCTGTAGGATTTTCTTAAAAAAACAAAATACAGACTCATACAAAATAAATCCTGCTTAATCATCACCTTTGGGCTTCTATTCATGTGCAGTGGTGACTGTTTCTGCAGAGCAATCTTAGTGGACATGATGGATTCTGTTCAGGCTGAGTGAACACTCCTCCATTCATCTTCTTCTTGGTTATCCTCACTAGGGTCTCAGGGGAGCTGGAGCCCATCTCAACTGACTTAGGGGGGGAGATGTGAGGTACACAGGTCGCCAGAATATCACAGGGCAAACCAACTGAAGCCAACTCAACCAGATTCCTGACAAGACTGTTACGGGAGTGACAATTTAAGGAGTAAACAAACATGGAAGACATACGGTTCACAGCTGCTGTTGTTTGTGCAGCTATCTAGTGGGCAGATAGATCTAAGTATTAATATAATTGATACCACGTGGATGTGTGTGTTAACAACTTCTCCCTTCACTGCTGTTGCTATCAGTGTTGTGACTCATGTCACGTGAACAAACTTGCCGCATACATGCATAGCTGTATGCACCCTGACAGCCGTCAATCAATCAGACTGACAGAACCAGTGTTTGAATTACCTTACGACCTTCAGGGGTCACATTAGATTTTCACTGGCAAAGGGAATACTAACATAATACTTACAGTACATAATGATATTGTGAATTCTACCCCCAAAACTTTTTAAATGAGTTTTTTATTTTTATTTTATTTTAACGTTTTTATCCATTTTGGAGGGGTCCATGGGGGTTAGTAAATACGGTATAGGTACTGGTATCAGGAAACTGGCCCTGTATTTACCTGGTATTGGATTGATTCCAGGGTATGTATCAAGTTGTGGAGGAGTCTATTGCCGCTATTTCATGACATCCTCGCCAACTTGCCATGCCAACTGTCCCCAACTAGTGCCAACTGGTGCAGACTAGGCCCAACTGTGAATTGTGGGAAAAATCGGGCAAAAAAAATCTTGTAATGTGTCCTCAACTTTAGGAAAACTGCTTTTGCCCAAGCTGCATTCTCAGTTAAATCATCAAAGGACAGTTACTTAACACTAACCTAGATGGTACAATAGTGGTAAAGGTGGAGCTTAGAGGAAACAGGCAAGAAACAGTCATTCTTCTTGATTTTGGATAAACAGGGATGCACCCTGACACAAGTCTCCATGGCAGCGATTCCACGTTTCAGATAGATTAGGCATTGTTGTTTTTATTATTATTATTATTCAGATACTAACAGCTGTTTTCCTCCAAGTGATTAATCAGAGCTCAGAGAATGGCAGACTGCATGAGACTAACACAGTGGTACATCTCTTAAATCAACAGATTTCTTTGATCAACATCATAAAAGGCAATTTAATACAAACCGCTTTTGCGATACTAAAACACACTATGAGCCAATTCTCTGTGATAATATTAGTGAAAGTGTTTGCTGATAGTGTACCAAAAAGAATGTGGAGAGCTGAGATGATGTGTTGTGTGATGATCTGGTGTCCTGTGAGGAAGCCCCCTGCAGGCCTCTCCAGCAGAGACCAAGTACATCTGAGACTTCCACTGGGCACAACCAGCTGACTCCCAACTGGCCTCCTGCATCTGATCAGACAAATGAATCACACTGTTCCTTCGGTTTTTTTTATTAGTGGACCAAAATGGATCCAATGACAAATAAGGCGAGTTTCAACACTGACATCGTGTACGACAAGTCTCAGCAGTCCCCACATCTGTCGAGCACCTTCAGCTGTTGCTTTTCAGACAGAACGAAACAACAGCAACAGCTTTTCTGTGTTTTCTCGCAGTAGAAACAAGCAATGAAACATTAATTTCCAACCAAGTACTTCACAACCCACAGATATATCATCTAATCTGCGCTGCACATGTGTTACATGGAAAACGAGACTCTGTCAGAGGCCAAGAGAGAGACGGGGGAAAGAGAGATGAAGAATTAATTTCCAATGCACCAAATCATTAGCAGCAGGCTGTTCCTCATGAATTAATAAACACAACAACGTCTTGCTGTTTGAATTCAATTACAAACTAGGTCAATAGCGCATCCCAAATAATTAGACCTGCACATTAATAGATTATTTAATATTTCTGCCTAATTAAATAATAGAGCTTTTCATATGACAGGCAGAGTTGGGATGTGAGGGGGAAGTGTCAACCTTTATTGGATGGTTGACAAAGTGGTTTAAATGTCAGTCTATTCACTGTTGGAGATGATGGAATCTCCTGTTGTAATTTGTAATGAATTTTTCTTAGTGATATGTGGTGAACTTTGTTATACCACAATATATTTTAAGTGTTCTTTCTTTCTTTCTTTCTTTCTTTCTTTCTTTCTATTGTTGGTACTTTGAATATTATACTCATAACTGCAATTGGAAAACTAAACAAAATGTATGTTGTTTTGTCATTATTTTACATTTAACAGTTTGGGCCCTAGTTTCGTCGACCAGGTGAAGTCTAACGTCAGCGCAGCTTCGCCACGCCAACGGGGTGTGGCCCAGGTCCATTTCGCAAGTTTGGTGGGCCGCGCAGTCAGACTTACGCCAGCGCAATCCCTCCCCTCGTCCCTCCCACCGGCGCAAACGGTGAAGAGGGAGGAGAGAGGGCGGAAGGGAGACAGGAGGAGGAGAGAAAGGCGTGGAGTGGGTTTGACACAGCCGAGTCAGATCTTCACCAATCAAAGGAGCTCCTCTCCTCACCTTTAACTGCGCGGCGGGTGATGCGCGCTGCAAGTTTGTCATTTTATACTTTGACATGGACGGAGGAAACAGCGACGCCAGAGGCCGAACCTCTCCCCGGAGGAAACAGCTGTTTCCCCGGAGGTCCGAGCTCAGAGTGACCAACAATGAGTTTACTAATATACTTAACCAGGATTGATCTGATACACTGAGAACCCCTACGCAATCTAAGAAACAACAACTAATAAACTAATAAAGAAACTCACATTTATTCAAACCCTGTGTATAAGATGAGAGGTGTAGGCTACACTAATCACAACATAAACACACACCATGTGGATGAAATCAGCGTAAAGGACAAGCTCTCTCTCTCTCCCTCTCTCTCTGTCCTCCTCTCTCTCTCTCTCTCTGTCCGTCTCTTTTTTTCTCTTTTTCTGTGATAGAGATGCTGAGTATACTGTAGTAGGCTATATACTGACTGTCTGATACCGAGGCTGTTGTGGTGGACTAAGAGAGATAATGATTTGTGTTTTGTTTTTCATTACGGCTGCGTGATGCGGTCGCACGCGGTTATGAATTAATAAGTAAATAAATAAATACAGCAATCATCACAAGGGCAGAGTGGTATCTCAACACGGCAGCGACATGCAGTCATCCACCCTCAGTCCTGCTTGGGACATCCACAGTTGCTTTTCAGTGCCAGTTCGTCCCTGCTGTGTTAATTCAGGTGGAGTTTCCTTTACGCACCGACAGCCTTTGATCTCTGCTTTGATCTGACGTCAGATGTGACGGGACAATCTATATAGATATAAATTCACGTGTTGATTCCGTTAGTTGCATTAAATAGTGGTTATTGTGGATATTTATTGCATTGAAATGTGCCTGGAACTGTGGAGATCTGCCTGTGAGGTCTTGGTGACATGTGTGCACTGCAGGTCAGTCAGTCAAACTTCCACTGCACCTGCTGCGCTTCGCCCTGCGCTGAGACTAGACCTGGTTGGAGGTGGCGAGCTTTCAGCGCAACTTCGGCGGGACATTTTCGGACGAAACTTCCACTGCACCAAGCTGAATCTGTGACGCCTCCCCCTGCTGCGCGGCCACGCCTATCTCAGCGCAGCGCGATCTGCCAATCTTCCAATCTGACTTTGCGCTAGGCTGCGCTGGTCGAAACTTGCATTAGACCGGCTGCGCTACCTTGCGCCACCTGCGCTGCGCCAGCAAACTAGGGCCCTTTGAGTTACTTTTGGAGGTGGTGCTAGTGTTGGAAGAGAGTTGATGTGCAACTTTTTTTCTTTTTTTTGGAAGGGGGCAGGGGGGTTGCCTGTAATTATAACAGGAGTGGCAAAAGTGGGAAAGAGAAACACAGTACAGATCAACACAGTCAGGATTCGATTCGGCGAACACTGCATTGGGCATCCCTAACATGGGATGTGCTTCAAACCCATACCCACATTTTCACAATTATTCTGGAGGTTAGATCTCCAAAGTGGTGGCGCCCTGATATCAGCATGAGTCAGAGTGTCACTGATCTAATCAAACAGTAACTAACACATTCATAATACACTGTCCAATTCATCCACTGTCTATTGCATTTTTTAAAAAGACTGGCCGAATCACTTGGAACTGGAGACTGCTGGACCATAATACATAAATATAAAAAATATATTATATATACATGTATGTACATAAAAAGAAATGCATGGTCTGCATTCAACAAAAGGCACAGTTTCACTACAAGGCTTAAATGCAGGCCTCATGACAGGCGTGAAGATGTAAAATGTATAATTCATGTATATCTAGACAGTCCTTTAATAAAAAAAAGCCAAAGTAATAAACAACGCAGGGCTAGCCAAGTCAAGTCAGTTTTATATGTAGATAAATCACTTGTGTTTCCTATGTGGCTCCATTTACATGTAAGAGATCTCAGAGACACAGTGTAGGAACTTGACACAATGGCACAAAGGTCCATTTGGACTCGAGATTGAAAATCTGAAAATGATTTGACGAGTCCACTTGTTAAAATGGTTGGACTTGTTAATATGACCAGAGTGCTGTTAAAGAGCAGATTCACTGACTGTAAAAAAAAAGCAGGTGGACACGTCTCCTTTGTCCTCGGTGTAAACAACACCTCAAGAGCCTCAATAAAAACTAATTAGCTGACAGATTGCGAGAGAAAACAGGAAGAGTGACATTGAAAACAGGACAAAGGAAACATGACTGGCCCGTCTTTGAACCGTCAGAACGTAATAATAATCGACACGCATCAGGCCGGTTATTAGAACTAGCTGTGACCTCTGAATGACCCTCGCTCAGCATCAGTGTGTGCGGGCGTGTGCGTGTGCGTGTGCGTGTGCCTTTTGCGTGTGCTTGTGGTTTGGTTAGCTCAGTAAGAATGCCAAATAAAAAAAACAGAATAAAATTGCTTGGCAAGTACACATTTACCTGCGTCGCTACGCTTTGATAAATGCCACGGCCAGCTGCAGAAAATTGGCTGCAAAGGACAGGGTGACTAATTCCCCTGCAAAATGTTGTAAGGGCCTTTGTATGTCTGTGCATGTGTGTTTATGTTTATGTGCCTGTGTGTGTGTGTGTGTGTGTGTGTGTGTGTGTGTGTGTGTGTGTGTGTGTGTGTGTGTGTGTGTGTGTGTGTGTGTGTGCGCGCCTGTGTGTGTGTGTGTAAAAGACTTACAGCTTGTTTGAATGAAAATGAGAACTGTTCAGTAATACATAAGGCTGTCTGCGGAGCACTATTACCAAAGAATATGTTTTATGAAAGCCCGGGTAAATGGTGGTGCTGGATATTTCCACACTGCCATATATTTTACAGATTTGACAAATTGCAGACAGGAGTCGATATTGCATTTGAGTTTCACACTCGGCCGCTTAATGTATTCCCTCAATTCTGAAAACACGGAGAAAGGGCTAAGAGAAAATATTAAGCAAATTTTTTTCTTTCTTTTTTTTCCCCCCATTAAATTACATCAGTCTGCTGGTTTGTAATCTACGACATCACTCCACATTATGGGCTGCCTTATATCAGAATATGGATATAAAACTGCTAGTTAGCCTTCTTGGCTGGGTTATAAACCTGACATATTCATGTTCCATTAATCCACATAATACCTCATGTGCTGAATTAAAACCCCTTGTTTGACTTTTTGTCTTTGCACTGCCTCTTACATGAGCGCTGCCACTGTGAGCTCCGCTCCACACACTCACAATAACCACTACTGTGAACAGAGCATCATGGATGGTGTTACTGTGCGGTTTTGCCAGTTACTTCCAACATCACTCCATGCAGTGGTGTAGTGGGGATTTTTTTTTAGCGGGAGGATTCAAACATTCAATGATCCTGTGTTTTATCACAGAGATGTCAACCTTAAATTGGCTTCTCAGGCAAGTTGTCAGATAATCAGTCATTGCTTTAGTGGTTTTATTTTATTTTTTCGTGTTTTTTTTTGTTTTTTTTAATTTCAAAATTAAAATAGTGGGCAGACGGTGTACCCCTGCATCCCCTTTCACTACTCCCCTGACTCCATGACAGTGAGGCAGTTCTTCCTCCAGTGCTTCAAGCCTCAAATGCCTAAATCCACCACTATTAGTATATGGAACTTTGAGTAGGCTACTTGTAAATGTATTCAATATTACTGAAACAGAATGCAATGAATTAAAGCAACAATTAAAATGTGAACATAATCTCAAAGCCATAGTCTGATTTAAAATTTAAGCAAAGGTTTCCAACCTTGACACTGGTATAAATACAGTATGAACACACATTTTTACCCTTTAGTCTCCATGCTAAACTGCAGGAGGAAAATATAGTTTATCTGTAGTTTATCTTTAAGTTTTTAACTCTTTTATGAGTTGAGTTTTTTTTATTTATTGTTGGTTGCATTGTTGTATCTGTGTGCTATGTTATGTTGTTTGTGTGTATATTGTATTGTGTCTTTTGGCTCCCATTGCTGCAAAGCTAATTGTCCCACTGGGGATAAACAAAGTGAACTTGAAGCGGTGGGCCACTGAGGTTTTCCAAGCGAGTGAGTATGTCATATAGTGACATAGGTATATGTATGAGGTTATGTGTTTGTGCGTGCATGTGTGTGTATTTTGTCATTTTCTTACCAAGTCAATGACTTTGAAGAAAAGGGCTGATAAGGAACTGACAGATTTGTTCTTAGTTTAACTTCAGATCTTCAATTAAACTTGTCTTAATAAAGATGTGAATGGTTTGATTACAGATTTAATTTGAAGAAGCTGCTTTTAATAAAAACAGCCTTGATTTGATCAACTGTCATATCATTCATCATTACTCTGTTTGCCATTTATCACTAATGTCCACTGATGCTCCTGCTTAGTCACATCAGACTTGTCAAACATTGCGTCAAGAGGACTGCTGGGCTGTTGCAGAGATGTCAGGGTCTTTTCATTTCAGACAAAGGGGGATAGAAAGTGCTAAATCTCAGTGACTTCTGAATTTTTTGGCACAACACAAGGGGCCCTAGTCTCGTAGACCGCGCGAAGTCTAACCTCAGCGCAGCTTCGCCACGTCAACGGGGTGTGGCCCAGGTCCATTTCGCAAGATTGGTGGGCCGCGCAGTCAGACTTAGACCAGCGCAACCCCTCCCCTCGTCCCTCCCACCGGCGCAAACGGCGAAGAGGGAGGAGACAGGGCGGGAGGGAGACAGGAGGAGGAGAGAAAGGCGTGGAGTGGGTTTGACACAGCCGAGTCAGATCTTCACCAATCAAATGAGCTCCTCTCCTCACCTTTAACTGCGCGGAGGGCGATGCGCGCTGCAAGTTTGTCATTTTATACTTGGACATGGACGGAGGAAACAGCGACGCCAGAGGCCGAACCTCTCCCCGGAGGAAACAGCTGTTTCCCCGGAGGTCCGAGCTCAGAGTGACCAACAATGAGTTTACTAATAATAATACAAATATCCTTAATCAGGTTTGATCTGATACACTGAGAACCCCTGCCCGATGTAAGACACAACAACTAATAAACTAATAAAGAAACTGACATTTATTCAAACCCTGTAAGCAAGATGAGAGGTGTAATCACAACATAAACAAACACCATGCGTAACGGATGAAATCAGCGTAAAGGACGCTCTCGCTCTCTCTCTCTCTCTCTCTCTGTCCTCCTCTCTCTCTCTCTCTCTCTGTCCTCCTCTCTCTCTCTCTCTCTCTCTCTCTCTGTCCGTCTCTTTTTTTCTCTTTTTTCTCTGTGATAGAGATGCTGAGTATAGGCTATATACTGGACTAAGAGAGATGAAGATTTGTGTTTTGTTTTTCATTACGGCCGCGTGATGCGGTCGCTCGCGCTATGAATTAATAAGTAAATAAATAAATAAATAAAGCGATCATCACAAGGGCAGAGTGGTATCTCAACACGGCAGCGACATGCAGTCATCCACCCTCAGTCCTGCTTGGGACATCCACAGCTGCTTTTCAGTGCCAGTTCGTCCCTGCTGTGTTAATTCAGGTGGAGTTTCCTTTACGCGCTGACAGCCTTTGATCTCTGCTTTGATCTGACGTCAGATGTGACGGGACAATCTATATAGATATAAATTCACGTGTTGATTCCATTAGTTGCATTAAATAGTGGTTATTGTGGATATTTATTGCATTGAAATGTGCCTGGAACTGTGGAGATCTGCCTGTGAGGTCTTGGTGACGTGTGTGCACTGCAGGTCAGTCAGTCAAACTTCCACTGCACCTGCTGCGCTTCGCCCTGCGCTGAGACTAGACCTGGTTGGAGGTGGCGAGCTTTCAGCGCAACCTCGGCGAGACATTTTTGCACAAAACTTCCACTGCACCAAGCTGAATCTGTGACGCCTCACCCTGCTGCGCGGCCACGCCTATCTCAGCGCAGCGCGATCTACAAATCTCCCAATCTGACTTTGCGCTAGGCTGCGCTGGTCGAAAGTTGCATTAGACCGGCTGCGCTACCTTGCGCCACCTGCGCTGCGCCAGCAAACTAGGGCCCTAACTGACACACACTCATTCAGCATTTTCCCTCCACTTTACTACCTTAAAAACACATTAACACACCAGTTATTCATAATTGTAGGCTTCAGTATCTTGCCCATGGACACTTCAGTACAGTGTGGACTCAAGGAGCCGAGGATCAAACCACCAACCCTCTGATTAACTGATGATCCACTCTACCTGTGTGTTTACATGTTAATCGTATAGGGGTATAATAATATCTGACTGTTAGATGGCTAATACATTTAACACAATAGAGCTATCATATTGATATTTCATACTATGTATGACTATTTGTATCTACATAGGACTATATGTTTACCTATAATTATGATGGAACGATAATAGTATGATGAGAATAATAATAATATGTAATTATTATAGGATATTGGACCATAAGTACAATTATTCTACAGCTATAACTATTATATGATTAATCTATATGTTGGACTGTATTACATGTATGATTGTATGTGTTATGCTATATTATTAGATAGCTATATATATTGAGTGGCAGCGTGACCGTAGGTAACCACGGAAACTGAGCGGAGCTGTGGGCTCGGCCTGTTAAAACTGTCACCACTGTGTAGTGTGAGGAAGGACGGCGGCACTGATGTTGCATTCAGGTGCAGTCAGACACCTGAATGACGCCGTCGGCAAAGCAACCGGATGTCATTTTACTCCACGAGAGAAAGACGGTAAAACGTGGGTCCGGTAAACAATACCACATCACCATGACAACATATTGTCAGGCCTGTATTGTTTTGCCTCGTGCTGGCGGACCACTTGTTTACATAGAGGCTTGTTTACCCTGTTATATGCTGCGTCTGTCTGACGTCTGCCCGATTTCACGTGAATGCAACATCAAGAATACGTTCAGATATGCAACCGCACCGCTAGATGGGGGGAATTCCTACATACTGGGGCTTTGAAAAAAAAAATGTTGTTTTTGTTTGTCTGTCTTGCGGGCCCTAGGAAGCACAATCAACAATCCCTAATGGGGATCCATTTAACCATAAATAATAAACCTATGCACTATTGATTAAGTGTAGTGACTCAGTTACACTGTCTTTGGGACTTAATGTTGGAGATCCTTAAAGTGATTACTGGATCTGGGATCCCTGGTTCACCTAAACTGGGAGAAGCCCCCTCTCCTAGTGTTTGATGATTTTGTCATCAAGTCGAGTCGTCAAGTAGATCCTCCATCAGTGAACTTGAAATACGTTGTGTTCTCTTCACCTTGTTCATTCCTGTTCGTCCTCCTTCTCTTCTCCCGGTGAGGCAGCTCACACCTCGAGGAGCCTTCAGCTATTGCTCGGTGGCAGTGTTTAGGGCGGTGGGCGAGGAACCATGTTGGTCACACATGGCTGTGTTCCCTTGATGGGGGTTTACTGCCTTGAAAATGCCAAGCAACGTGTCACAGCTAACCTTTTAGGTGAATGCATATGTGTGTGTGCGTATTTCCTAACATCCTGCTGCAAAACAACAAGCCGCCTTTACAGCCTCCCTCTGGAAATTGAAGTCACACAGAGACTAATGAAGGCCACTTTGGTTTCTGAAGGTGAACTCTGATCTACAGGAACATGTATTTTGAGTTTCATTCGAGATTTATATTCAAGCTTTTGCACACATGCAGGCCTTTGAACACTTTCTTTAACTTTATATTGCGTATTTTCTTCCAACAATTTGAATCTGCAGCCAAGGCGCACGCTTTTATTTTTTGAGATACATTTTTTTGACCCTTTTGAATCGTTAAGCAACAACAGAGGCCAGTATGACCAACACAAACACAAATGAAGCAGAAGCTGAATACAGACATCACTGTAACGAGTGTCAGAAGGAGCCACTGTGACAAACACACTGGAAACACAGGAATGTTGTAATTTTTTTTCTTGTATATTCACCCAAGGCTGTTTTGCAGTGGTAGTGGATGTGGAATGCCAGAGAAGATCTGTTTAAAACGCGGGGAGAAGAGAAAGAAGAAGAAAAGAAAAAAAAACCTTTGAAAGTGGATTCTCCTTGAGAAAATATTCTGTGTATGTGTCTTTGTTTTGTCCTTGAAGAGTGTATTGCATGTAAGAATCAGATCGGGAGGTGAAGACGCACCAATACATTGACCCACCTTATAAATGTAAAAAAGATTTCTAAGGGTGTTTGTGCAGAATTTTTTTTTGTGTGAGGACTTGTACAGTCTCAATCACAAATTCAGAAAATCAGTAGTTTTGCCATCTTCTTCTAACAGGGTAGCAGAGGTCAAACATGTTGAAAACAATTAATACCGATGTCAAGATATCGACCTTATTGCATCGTTGGCAAACGGTCAAGCTTATGGGTGATAACATAACTGAGTTCAGGCCATGGGTGATTTTTGTTTAAACAGTTTTAGACAGTGTAATACAGCAAATCTGGAAGTGTTAATTCAACTCCCAGAGAGTTAAATTCAACACTTTGAAATTGGCCCACACTAGATCGAGTTAAAACACTTTTGAAAGTGTTAAACAGTTAACACTTTGGCAGAGTTGGAACAACACTCAGAATAGTTGAAATGTAACACACATGAGTGTTGAATTTACTTGTCAATCCCTAATCCAGTCAAGCTCCACACTAATTTGTCCATTCACCATGTGCATTATCACAGGTTTGATTCCCATGCCCGGCAGCAGCCCCCATGCCGGAGGGATAAAATCTTGCTGGTCTGTTTAAAGGGATAGTTCAACATTTTGGCAAATTGGCCCATTGCCATAATCCCTATAGCCTTAGCAATAGGTTCGTACCTTTATTTGTCTGCTCAGTGCTATGCTACGGAGGCTAATGGGATTTCTTGGTTTCCCTCATCAAACTCATCAAATACACAATCCAACAACTCCAAAACACTTTCGTGGGGGTAATGAACATACTGCTATGACTATAGCGATTATGGCAATGGGCCAATTTGCCAAAATGTTGAGCTATCCCTTTAACTGTCACTCAAGACACAGCAATTGTGAGGAAAATTTCACACAAATGGTTCAAATGATATTTGATGTAAAGCTTAGTTTATACTTTCAATATGCATACTATTGTACCAAAATCCTCATTGCCCCCATCATATGACAAATGGTCCAATCAGAGTTGATTTCTAAGGACAGACTGAACTGGTTTGCAGTGTGTGTGTTTGATTGAAGGAGAGTCAGGGGTTTGGTGAATGTCTGAAGGCCTGTGAGCCGAACCATGTGGGTGTTTTTAATGTTCATTATGAACTAGCCGTTCTATAAAGGCTTTTTATGTTTTTGCACCAGAAAAGAGTTGCCTTGGATCCTGTTTTGTTCTAGTTTGGTGAATGTCGTTGGACTATTGGGTTTTGTGTTTACAGTTTTGAGAAAAGCATTTCACCCCCAAACTTTAAGGCAGTATGTAAATACCACCTCCTTTTCATTTTATTGCTTTTTATGAAACACATTTAGCCCTTCCTGAACTTTCAACCTTTAAAAAAAAACATCAACATGAGAAAGGTGCAATATAAATAAAACATTATACTTACTTTACTTGTTTCAACAACCTGTGCACTCTACATAATGATTTAATGGCATTATCAGTTTTTTTCTCTCCAGTTCTTAACAAACTTAACTGAACCAAAATGATTGGAACTGTCCAAAGCATTAAACCTATTTTCACTTTTACACCCAAATTGAAATTCA
The DNA here is from genome assembly GCF_905171665.1 of Trachurus trachurus. Lineage (NCBI taxonomy): Eukaryota > Metazoa > Chordata > Actinopteri > Carangiformes > Carangidae > Trachurus > Trachurus trachurus. The sequence continues at coordinate 34,337,120 of NC_139894.1, forward strand.
ACATGACACTTTCTGTACACAGTTAACAGTTCTCTTCACAGGAATCTGGCATGACATGCCACATTCAAGACCAGTTTGCCAAAACACATGCTGGCCAAGTCCCTGACTGTCTGGTAATCAGGTAATCAACCATGTAAAGAAACATTTTACTACAAAGATGCAGGAAGTAGTGAGAGGCAAGGCAAGGCAAGGCAATTTTATTTGTATAGCCCGTTTTTACAAACAGTTTGTCTCAAAGGGCTTTACATGGCATCGTAACAACATCCTCTGTCCTTAGACCCTCACATCGACTGAGGAAAAACTCCATGGAAACCCTTTTAACATTATTAACTTTTAATAATGACGGAACGTTACGAGACAGAGTTGATTTCGAGGCAAATGCAGAGACTGCAGAGAGGAGGAAGTCAAAGTTGTACCTTCTCTCAATGTGTCAGTCTGTGCATAAAGGAGGAAGGTGTATGTCCATCATATATGTGTAGATGCCTCCTCCGTGCCTGTTGAAGAGCCAAGGTGATGATATTGATGTGGGTGCTGTCCAGGGCTGGATATGATTCTTCCCTTGCTGATGTTGATGAGGTGCTGTGGCCAAACCATAAACTGTAAATAAAGATGATGGATCCTCTGTGACATCACCCACACGTTTCTGTGGAGTGGTGTTGAAGCTCCACCATCTCCTGACTCTGCTGAATTCATTGCTAATCAAAAACAAGTCCAAAGAGGAGCAGAGACCATAATGCAGGCTGGTTTGTTGCAGTCATCACCCAGCTGTCACTCAAAATGACCACACCCTCAATTAAAGACACACCCTCCTCTATGAAAACAAGACCAAAGATTAAAGTGCTTTTGATTGAGTACAACAGTATGTCATCTGCTATATGGATACATGCCATTTAGTGCAAAAGTTTAACGTTTAGAGATGACCTGCAATTTGTGTCTAACTGGTGAACATTGTTTGCAGAGATGGGACCAAGTCACATGTGGGCAAGTCTCAAGTAAGTCTCAAGTCTGAACCTATAGTCCCAAGTCCTGTAATCAGTTGAGTTAAGTCCAAGTTAAGTCCCCTTATTATTGAAATTTTACCTGTAGAATATGATCTAAATAAAGTGAAAAGACAACATATTAGTAACTGTCAGTTAACATCATTGACTAGTTTATCCAGCCTGTTTGAAAAAGTAATGACAATGAATTGGATTTGCATTGTAATCACTGATATTCAGTAAAATACATGGAAGTCCATAACAAGTCTTTTTTTTTTTTTTCCAAGTCACAAGTCATCAAAACAGCAACTGGAGTTGACATGAGTCCAAGTTACAGTGACTCGAATGATTGTTTTGGGGTTGATGGGTGATAAAATAACTGGGTTCAGGCCATAGGGGTTTTTGTTCAAACAGTGGAATTTTTCAGTATATCAGAGAAACTAAATATTGGTTTGCTGTATATATATGGGTAACAAAGTCTCTTATAGTACAGTATTATAATCAGTCAGTCAGTCAGTCAGTCGGGAGAATTTCAGATTAAAGGGGACATAGCATGGAAATGTCACTTTTTGAAGGCTCTTTATTTGGGTGTTTGACCCCAAAATGTTAGAATTGACCCCAAAAAAAGTCTGTAATTACAGGAAATACATGGTTTTATGAGCTGTTCCCTTGTTGTCATCCAATGATGTCACTGGTTTTCGAATTTGCATAATACCACCCCTACCTGTGAGTACTGGTACCGGTAGAGGGGGCGGGGCGAGCAGTGGTTCATTTGCATTTAAAGGGACAGACACTGAAACCAGCCATTCCGAACAGGGCTGTTTTGAGAGGATGAAAAGAGCTGTGATGTTTGATCATTGGGGTATTTTGACCGAAGCATGTCACAGACATGTCTTTAAGACACCTGAGAACTATTTTAATTTGTGGAAAAGGGGTAAATATGTCTCCTTTAAAGGTCTAACCCTACTGTTACGGTCCAACCAAAAACTGACTGAATGACAGTTAGTTGTGAAGTAATGATTTCATTGGATGTCACTGCATTGTCCAATAGGAATTCTGTATAATTCTGTACACACACACACACACACGCACGCACACACACACACACACACACACACACACACACACACACACACACACACACACACACACACACACACACACACACACACACACACACACACACACACACACACACACACACACACAGTGATATACACAGACACATACATAAATTGCATTGATGCCGGGCTTGCTGATGACTGTATGATAGAAGGGAAGGAAGGACAGTAAATTCTCCCTAAATGCTCACAACCAAGCAAAACTGTCACATTGGACGAATGAGGGAAGCCCTCGTAACTCAGTCTGCTTAGCTCATCAGTGGGCTTCAGCCCATCCATGTGCATGATGTGTGTGTGCGCATCTGTGGAAGTATCTATGATGGTTATGACTGAGGGGAAGAGAAATGGAAAAACATTGAAATGGCCATTTGTGTTCATTTAACATCTGTGCTGCTACAGTAGACTGAGTTAATGTACTGTACTACCTGAATCACAGCGCATACCACCACATGTCACCACTGTCTGCTCTACTGTTGTGACAGCTGAGCACCTGTTGTCTGCTGCCACCATCAGAGCTGACACCGATATCTCCAACACTGTGGCAAACCCCTCTGCCCACTTCCAGCATTCACATGAGGTATAAACAAGCGTTCATCACTGACTGTTAAATAATAAAATAAATAAAATGGAGAAATATAATAAATATATAAGTAAATATAAATGTATAAGTGATCCAAAAATTACATTGAATATCTATATAATAAATAAGTAAGTTTGATGTAATATGTTGTTAGGGTGCTGATGCTTTAACCACTCCCCCTCAATTGTATATATCAGAAGGAAATATAAAGAGCTGGAAAATAATATGACATTGGAGGATAGAAGTCTGCAGAAATAAATAAATGTGAAAATCATAAAATCTATAAAGATTCCCATGAAATGAATGAAAATATTATATAAAAAAAATTTTCATTACAAAAAGCTATTTATTTGTGTATTCACTTAAATATTTGTTTTACTTATATTTATTCTCATTTGAACATGTCTAACCAAATCTATCTATTTTAGGTTCCTGTTTCATAGCTTTATTTATTTAATATAAATGTAGATTTTTATAATAACATTATACCATGCTGGTGTAAGCTACAACTCATTATCCGTAAAACATGTATTAACAGAGGTTCAAAGTTGAATAACATGCAATAAATAAAAGAGTACAGCTTGGACCCTTTGTCCTTTCATGATGAGCTTCTGATGAGCAGGTGGGTGGAGGATGGCACACTTCACACCAAAACTGCCGTTTTCACTTATATTATATACCACCTACTATGCACACAGTCAATCACCAAAACATTACACAGGTGCAGGAACTATCTGGAAAAAAAAAAACAAAAAAAAAAAACATTCCCAATTATACTGAAATAAACTTTCACTAACCAACAGGTGGATTCGTTGGAAGAGTTAAAGGCATTTCCACCCACCTGCTGACTTTATCTGTCAGATGTGATTACATCTAACTCGACACACATGTGGCTGACCATTAGAACTGGTGAGTCTGACTTGCATTTGATCTTTGTCTAATCCAGAGGCAACTGGAACTAATGAATCATAGGGTGAGTCACCGGAGTAAATGGGAAGCCCCCGAGTTCACTGAAATACGCTACATTGAGCCTCAGTTTGAACTGATATCAAACAAACTAGAGAGATATTGTCCGTGTTTGTGTCGGTCTAAAACTGTGTTCAAGAAAGTAATTTAAATACATAATAAAAGTGTAGTTGAAGTACAGTTTGTGTCATGTATTGTGAACAGATACAATGACTTCCAGAATATCACCTGAAATAGAGCTCATACACCAGCGAGCTTATGGGACCTCAGTCGTCATGGTTGTACTGTACCAACAGCATAGCATACGTACCTTTATCACCATAGTTATTATGGCTGCTATAATAATGGTCATGACTTGGTTGTGTGTAGGAAAAGATCTTTTGGTAAATTTGCGCAGTATTTCCGCCTTTCCCTCATCAAACTCATCAAATACACAATGAATCCAACAACTCCAAAACGCTCTGGTGGACAAGTTGTGACCTGCACATTCACCACGCTATGAAATAATAAGCAGCTTTACGAGATGGAGTTGTTTTCGAGGCAAATGCGTAGCTGGAACTACATCCCAGACATAATTATACGTTATTATCTCATAGCGTGGTGAATGTGCAGGTCCCAACTTGTCCACGAGACTGTTTTGGAGATGTTGGATTGTGTATTTGATGAGTTTGATGAGGGACAATTCACCTGTACCATTCACCTCCATTTTGTTTGCTGAGCAGCTCGCGTCTCTGCCCCGCCGATCTAAAAACAGCTTGCACCAACAATTAAAGGTAATGAACCTACTCCTGAGACTACAGGGATTATGGCAATAGGGGAATTTGCCAAAATGTTGAAATATCCCTTTAATAGAATACTTCCTCAACATTAAACATGATTTGTTGTCATGGTTACTGTGTAAATCACTACCACTCGTCTGTGTCATATACAGTACAAGCTCCTCCTGACATGGACTTTGCCTCTGTATGCATTAACTTAAAGCAGACGTGAGTGATATATTTGTGTTAATATAAGTCTTAAATAGTTATATCTTCCGACAGCAATCACTTACATAGAGTGTTTGGACTGAAACACGGGTCTCTCAGTCCCTCTGCTCTGCTCTGAGCCGAGGAGAAAACATTTATCGTATCCTACAGTTTTTATCCAATGAGGAGAGAGAACGGCATGCAGGGCTGTGTGTGCAGCCAAGGAACGCCGTGAATGTGGTGACGTAGCGACGAGGACTGTTATGGTGCGTTCAAGGAAACTCGTATTTTTCCGACCGTGAAGTGGTACCAGTTCGATCTGGTACGAGTTCACCGGTCGGAAGTTACGAGTGGCCGTTATAGTGACTTTCACCGGTAAAACAGGTCGGAAAAACACGAGTGGGTTGCCTGGAACGCTACAAAGTCGTAAGTTGTGACTTGAAGCTGTAATTTACGATTTCAAAAGCCTGCCTGGAACGCAGCATTAGCGAAAACGACCGGATCACTCACTTCTGCTTTAACTTAATTCCCTCAGCACCCAGCACATATTTATTTATTTATTTGCTTTTTTTTTTTAACTTTAATATCTTTTAACTTTTAATGATTATTATTTATTTATTTATTTATGTATGTGATATGACTCAGTGAAATGTGCAGAAGTGAGTTTTCTAATAAAGTGCAGATTTAGAGCATGTTGTCTGTCTGTGGTTATCTCTAGTGTGTGTGTGTGTGTGTGTGTGTGTGTGTGCGTGTGTGTGTGTCGGAAGCAAAGGAGGCAACAACCTTGATCTAAATTGAAGAACATATCCTCCACTTCCTGAAAGGCGAGGAGTTCCACGGAAGAACAAAACGCTCAACAGCAAACGTCTTCAAATCGATTCAATAATTCATTTGTCTGTAAGGGCTGCTTTGAAGCCATGGAGGCACAGATGGCCCGGTGAGTACAGCACACACAGTATCACACACTTCCACTGCGCGCGCGCACACACACACACACACACACACACAATTGCAGGTGTAATATAGCCTACTTAGATGTGCTCGACGTACCAGAATGGAAGCCAGTACACATGCGTCTGTGTAACACCTCTGTCACTGCTTCTCTGTGACACACACTAACCAAGAACTAGATTCAAATGTTAGCATACATATCAGAAATCAATGGCTCTGTTATGAGGGCTTCTTTCTAACAGGTTTATGTGTTGCAAAGCATTGGTGTGTGTCACCTCAAAGCATTGGTGTGTGTCTGGTACGCCTTAAAATAAACAGAATATCAAGGGAAATACCATACTCGTATATTCAAACAGAGGCATAACAATGCAATGATAACAGTATCCAGCTTACACAGTGACAAAATTCAGCCTAACTAAAACGAAGTGCCTACCTTATAGTCAACATAATTGTTTTTTTTTTGTTTTTTTTTTCTCAATAAAATCAAGTAATTTCTAAGGGTGACACAGAAGTTGATATGAAACAGGGAGCAGTTCACAACAAAGATCGGTTGGTCAGATGTGAACACAGCAATCGCTCAGATGCGTAATAAAGCAAGAGGGCTGAGATTGCTTAGAATGGTTGTTCTCGGCTCGCTTCCATTCGAGCCCTGGAGTGGTTCGCTTGCAGTGAGAATGTAATCAACAGCAGCTGACACGACACACAACACGCTGCTGATGTTCCGTGGTTCTCTACGGGCCAGGCCTGCCCGACCAGACGAGCTGGTTCAGGCCAAGTTCGGGCCCGTCGGCTTCCTTTTTTTTGACTGGTGTTCGGGTCGACAATATTGACTCAGATCAGGGCTTCAACCATGGTTTGGGCTGAGCCTGGGTTTTAGTTTTCAGGCCCTTTGAGACCTCTATTTCATGGTTCGTGTATGGCATTTATTCACAACTTTGGACCGCATGGGACTGTTACCCATGGCCATGGGGCCGTTTGTGAACACAAATAACCCAAAAGAAAAATGCAACAATTGCATAATTTTAGGCCCTGAATCGGAATGAGCCACAGGTCTGAATATAGCCTAAATGAGCCTGATGTGTTGAGTTGGTTCTTCAAGGAAGAGATCTATGTCCCAGCCAGATTTACTGAAAAAGCATGGACATTAAGACGGAAAACACTTTATCCTACATAAGAAAACAACTATTTTTGAAGATCCTGCTCACCCTCATTGCACAAGTCTAGGGATATAAACTCATGAGAAAACTTTTTAACCATCTTTGAATGTTTGCATTTATATTGTTTAGTGTATAGAAGCACGCAATTTAGCGCCCCTTATCTTAGTATGTAGATCCAGCCCAAAATGTTTTTAATTCTTGAAATCAGACAAAACCTTTGGTGGCATGTTCAATCTCAGCTGTTTAGACACACTCCAGACCCCCTGTAGCAGAATCAAAAAAGAAATCATTGTTTCATCTCGTCTTTGTAAAGTTATCAGCTCGAGAACAGAGGGAAGCTCACGACGTCGTCCATCACCTTCATATGCCCTTACGCTACAAGCAGCATCTTGAGACTTCTGTAAAGACAATTATTTCTTGTGTTAAGGTTTAGGTGAAATTGCTCCCATCAACTCTGTTTAGGCAAAACATTGACTTAATTCAGTTTTATTCAACCTCTATCACAAATCCATGCCTGTTTTTAACTATCTATAGCACATGATTGTTAAGTGTTCTGTACTTGATGCATAATCATTATCTTATGTGTGCGAATATGAAAACACTAAGAGATGCACACAGGGTGAGCAGGAATTAAAGAGGAATAGGCTAATTATTCCATTTGAAGCCTTAAAAGAAGCGATGACCACCTATCAAAATGCCATAAAGCCGTACAGACGTACCTAATGACCTCTCACCAACAAAGCCTCCCCGGCGTTTGTGAGCACTTTTAATCCTTTTTCACAGACAAAACTAGAACACATTAGAATAACTGTCATGCCTTCAGGTGATACAAATGCTGTCGATGCTTGGCTTTTAAGGTTTGTAATCCAAAATCAATGTAATTCCATTCCATTCAAAGAGAAAAGATCACACACTGGTTACCAGTCGGTGTCAGAGCTGATTTGAAGAAGTCCTGGCTGTTGCTGTCGGGGTCCCTGAGCTGCCTGAGGATCTGAGGCTTGCAGAATCATTTTTATCATGTTGTAATTCACCTCTAAAAAAAAAAAAAAAATAAAAGTTATATATCTGTCAAGCTTTTAAGCTCAGGCTCAGAATGATGGAAAGTCTGAACACTGTACAGTAACATAATAATATAACAACTGCAGAATTCCACCTGCCGATGAATAGGCCTACAGTGAAAGGTTCAAGGTGAGGAATTTAATTTTGTACTGAAAGAACAAGAGTGCAAGAGTGAAGAGTGTCATGACTCAATCATTATGAACATAGTAACTAATCTTTTTTTTTTTTTTTTTTTTCGATATGCAAATACGAATAGGAATTACTTTATTAATCACAGAAGGGGAATTCATTTGTCTGTCAACTCATCGACCATTTGCAGAAGAATTTAAAAAAAGCCTGATGGCTGAAGGTACAAAGGAACTTCTTTCTTCGTCCTGAAGCGAAGACAGAGGAGCCGTCCACCACCGCTGCTTTCCTGCTCCATCAAGGTGCCATGAAGTGGATGGATCAGAGTTGTTCAGAACCATAGATATATATACGTAGATGCCGCATTCGGGCTTGTCAGGAATGTCTCACGGCCGCCATCTTGAGGAGTAGTTCCTCCTGACAAGCAGTCAACAGTCAGACCGTCAGACCGGGTTTGACAGCTGTGAATCTGGCAAAATGCCAACCTTTTGTGCCGCGTACGGATGTTCCCATGAAAGAAACGCCAAAACGAAGAGACATGGAATAACTTTTCTCAAGTAATAAGTTGTTTTGTATTATATAACTGTTATGAACTTGTTGAATTTGATGTAGGTAAGTTATCTGACATAAATGAAACTAACCTAACGTATCATAGGGTGGGATATGTGTTACATTTAGTGCATATACCGCTAGTTAATATATTAATAGTTTGTTATTTTGTTGCCTGTATGTGTAGGCTATAGGCTTATCAGCTGTTTCCCCGGCTGTGGTAGTTGTGAGTTTGTGGTTGCCATGGTGATGAGGCCGGCGAGTGAGTGTAAACCACTGTAGGCTACCTATATAATTGTGCTAGGCCATATTAAATCAGTTTCATGGCACTTACATTAACCCTAACTGCTAAGGTGAGTTATGTACCTGAATTTTAGTATTTATATTAAAACAAACAGCTTGAAAATTGGTTGAAAATTCAGTGATAGACCTCTGCCTCTGTAGACTACGGTGGGTAAAAGTTAGACACCTCCTGCTGAAGATGGCGGCGGCGGCGACAATCCGTTCCAATAGGCAGCAGCGTCAGAGGCGGCATCTACGTATATCTATGGTTCAGAACGGCCTCCACCAGGGAAATATGATTGAAGTGTAGGATGTTTGGCCTGTATCCTAGCAACTACTTCATGGACTTTACATGGAACTTCAGCAGTAACTATTGGTGGGATGTACATAAGTGTTGTTATGATAAAATTGTCTAATCTCTAAGACGTCACCAATCTCAGCTGGAACGGGGTGGCGTCCTCTAGACTTGTTTCATTTTCAGTGAAAGAATCTCCTCTCTACACAGAAGTATCCATCAGTAGTTGACAAAATACGACAAAAACATATAAAAACACACCAAAAATAAAGCAAATGTTGAGTAAAACACTTAGAGCTACCAGACTTTGCTGCTCCCAGTTGAAGTGCATGTTCTGGATGCTGATATTGTTAAGATATCAACAATATTGTTAAGGTATCAACAATTATTCCTTCCAAATATGGTTCTTATTGACATTATACCATTGGGAACTTTTGGGTCTTTGGGTCTAAACTGAATTAAGACAAACATCTCTTTTGTTTGATTCATTTCATACAACACAACCATGGAAACTAAAGTGATTAATGTATGATTATGCCGTTCAAAATCACTCATGAGCCGGTGTGAAACTGTTGAGGAATGAAAGCTGTGAGGAAAAAATCGAAGCCAGAAGAAACATAAAATGTCAAAGATGTGTTGAAAAGATTAATGTGACAGCTCTTTCAACTAAAACTGCAATAACTTAACTGTTATTATGCCGGCGCTCCATTATAGGAAGTGACGGCAGAGTATTTGGAACTGAGGGAGCGAGGAGATGTGAAGGAAGTGCAGGTACAGTTAGGTAGCATGGTTCCCCGCTGCTCTTGACTCAACCTTAGTCGTATTTACTGGTCTCTCCTCAGTGTCAAGCTATTCATGTAAATGAGCTCTCTATACTCTCTATATTGTCTCTCTATGCCTGCTTTCTGTCCCAGAACAAGGAGGGATTCCTCTGCGGGGACCGAAGCTGCTTCACTTGTCAGCAAACAGAAGGAATCATTGCTTTGTACTGGAGCCCTGTTATCTCTGGCTGTGTGATAAGGAACTCCACAGAGTTCCTCCTATCTGGAGGAAGAAGAAAGACGACCCTGAGGTATGCTCAGATTATGACGGGAATTTATCATCGCCATCGCTCCTTATTTACATTGTTCCTGCTCACACACACAAACACACAATAACACACATTCAGATATAAAAACACAGGCAGTGTCATGTGGATGATGATGTTGATACATCAGGTGGATATTTAACATTTCATCCTCATGCAATAAACATTTCAAGATAGGTGATATTTGAATCAATCAATTCTTTTGTCATACTTATTTCCTGAGTTATGTTGATAAAACGTCCCAAATATATTTTACAGTTAACAGGGTAAAAAAAAAAAAGATATATCAACATGAAACTTCCCAATTTTATTACTAACACTAAGACAATTATTTTTTTTGTGTTAAAAGTTTTGTCAAATGTTATGTTCAATTATGCAAATTAGGCCATATCTAACAAAATATGTGCTAATTTGCATAATAGAACAGAACTGTGAACACTGGATGAAGCCACATTCAAAATTCTTGTTTTATTTTGTTGACATTGAGTTTTTACAAAGGGGATTTTGGATATCTCTTTTTAACATTCCATAAATGACAAAATAATGAAGAAAAAAAAAACATGTTTTTAAGAATAAAATGTTCCATAAATCTGGCTGTGACAAAGACCCTTCATAACCTTTGGAATAAAGCGAGGACCCAATCTGAAAGGTTTTGTGTAATTCTGGCTCAGAGTCTAAGAAAAAAAGGAATTTTGAGAAAACGGCCCTTGAAGATTTATATTGTGAAATTCCATATGAAATACAAAATATTCACATTCAAATTTGTCCTTTGGGCTTATAACTCATTTGTTACCCTGTAGCAGTCTGATGTTGTGCACAAAAAAGGCGGCCTGGGATGGAATACATTTATTGGCTTGGTTCACAGCCCACCCCTGCATAAATACGATAGTTTGATAAAATGCTAATTACTGAAATGATCAATATTGGTTTTGTCTGAGAAACGCTTCCAATTGCTTACACAGACTCCAATATCAATCTGCATCATCAGTCTGCAAAGCACTGTTATCACTTGTAATATAGAGTCACAAAAAGCTACAGCAGCAAATACACAACAGGCAGATAATGTTACACACATATTAACACACCTCTATTCTCCATGGAGGTAACAGAAACCATCTCCAAATGTCAGTGAGCCTTTTTTCCCCCCTACAGGCCAGCAGCACTATCTGGATTCCCATTATTATCCCTACCTTTCCCATAATCCTAAGGGGCCTCAGCCTGACCACCTTGGAGGGGTTTCTATGTTAGAGCAGTGTCGGACAGAAAGGAGTGACCTTCTGCTTCAGTATCGCTCCAGACCAAGACCACAAGAGACCAGGGAATATGGGATGTTTCCCCCCCGACCTCAAAGCTTTGACAGTTATGCATATGAGGCCTTTAAATACAGAACTGATGCGAGAAAAAAACAACTGTTGCACATGTTCCTCTGAACCTTTAAAACTGCAAAACCTAGCTTGACTCCTGATCTTTTATTTAATGTTATCAAGCATTCTGATCCGCGAGGTCCAAGGTCGGCCCAGAAACAAGAATACCAAGTGTAAGAAGACCGAGAGGAGGGGAAGCGGAGGGAGGAAAACAGCACGAGCTAAATCATTTTCTCCAACTCTGCCTCTCATTCTGACATTTTTCTTGGAATATTAAGACATCTCTGTAATTTCCCTGAAATATTCAGCTCCCTCAGTGCAGTTATTGATGTATCACGAGGTCTGTTTTCATTGTAGCCTGGAGTAAAACACTGCACCCTCTCACTCATACTCTCGGTGGATTTATCACGGAGATATGCCGGGCTTTTTTGAAAAGGCCGTAAATCATGGCAGAGCTCTCCCAATATCCTGTGCTCCATGCAGAGCGGGAGGAGAACTGCGCGTAATCATCGAGTTTGCGGAAGAAGTTGAGGGATGATGAAGATATTAAAGGCTTTCCTCTGGTTACGCATGCACGGTTCATTTAGTGCAGACTTCGCCAAGGGGGGCTTAACTTGACATGTGAACTTCTCTTATGTGTAAAGGCACACACACACACACACACACACATACACACACATACACGGAGTTGGCTGGACAATCAAAGTGGCAGGTTTTTTTGGGGCTGTTACAATAGGCACTACACAGTGATATATCCTGCAGCAGGCTGTCATGACACAGTCTAATTACTGAGAGAGAGGACACTCCAGCCATTACATCTCCTCATGTTAGGAGAACAATCCACCACATTAGTAGACATCTACTATACATGGGCCTCGTGTGCTCTTTTTTCCATTTAATCAGGCAATTATCATTGCCATTATTTTGTGTGGATCATTGTAGTTAATCAGTTTGTTGCTTCTCTGTATCACTTCCTTTATTTTCAGTCATGTTTGCACAGTGAGTTTACATGCACAGCTAAGTGAGTTGGGCGTCTTATTGGAATTTCGTCCCAGTTTACATTACAGTAAATGGGCAAAATCAAATAATTGACAGAAACATGTCCCTGTCCTGAACACTAGGTGGCGATGTGCATTGTTTCAGTGGGCTAATATGGAGCCCTTTCTGGTTGACCCGTTACAACACATAACAACTGAATAAATGAGTCAGGCAGCAAAACCAATATTTCAAACAGCGAGAACATGGAGAAGGTCACATGCTGTCATTTCGACATCTCACCACTCTGACATCCCACCATTTAGACATACCACCATTCTGACATACCTCTATTCCGACATGCCATCGTCCCACCATTCCGACAAGGCTTTCAATACAAGGAAATGTGTGTTACTCAACAGGTGACTCCCTCCTACTTATCTGGACTCTCTCTACCTATCTGGCCTGTCTAGCCTCTACCTGGTCTTTTTACCAAACTTAACCAACTCCTTTCTTCATTGCCCAAGCCCAACCAGTGCAAAATCTTTTTGAGGAAAAAACATGCTATTAAAGGAATTGTTGAAAAAATACCGTCATTCCGACCATAGGAGGCAAAAATTGTCGGAATGATGGGACATTTGATACTAACGACTTTTGCTGACCCGGACCGCTCGTTTATGTTGAATGCGACCAAATGTCATGGACGTCGTCTTCATTCCAGGGTCAAAGCCCAGTGCAGGAATTTAATTGTGTCACATTAAGATGTGTATACATGCAGAAGAAACTCGATTTCCAATCGCATCATCTGGCCGTTTTAGTCGGATCTCAGGAAGTCCGGTCTAAGTCGGACTAATGTGTTTACATCCACTACAGTTGTCCAGTTAGAGACAGATTAAGGCCACAATTTAGTTATTTTCAAGTATCATGTAAATGTATCCAACTTAGACACGCTTCTGATTTGTGGATGGTAGAGGGCGAGGTGTATCCATGGTTCCATAGATGACAACAGCCATGTTTATCCCCCCCTGTTGTCCTTCTGGGTCAGATTTACCCAATCTGTTCACTTTCTCCATCCTTCCTTCTTTCCCTCCTTCTTTCCACAATCCTTTTTCCCTTGTTTCTTTCCTCTTTCCTTCCCTTCGTCCTTACTTCTTCTTCCTTCCTCTTTTGATCCAGTTGACCTGGTCTGTTCCCTCCCTCCATCTTTCTTTCCTTCCCTTTTCCCTCCCTTCTTTCCACAATCCTTTTTGTCTCCCTGCTTTCCTTCCCTTCCTTCTTTTTTGACCCAATCTGTTCCCTCCCTCCATCTATCTTTCCTTCATGTTTCCTTCCTTCCTTCTTTCCCCTCGTCCTTCCTTCCTTATATCCCTTTATCCTTCCTTCTTTCCTTCTTTCCCATTGTCCTTCCTTCCTAACCTCTTTCCTTTCGTCCTTCCTTGCAGTAGATCCCAGGAGAAGTATTGCTGTACTTGCCGCTTAATTAAACACAAGGCCCTTGTCCTTGTGTTCATGAGTGAATGCAGTGTAAGCTGTGTTTGGAAATAAGACCATTGTGTGTGTTCCTGTGGAAAGAGTTAACATGATGCTCCACAGAAGAAAGATGTCAGCTGGTGTCATGGCTGCTCTCCTGGTGGAAGTGGAGGTTCCATCAGGTGACAGAATGCTTTCAGTTCCAGAAAGTGTGATTTAAAAAAAAAAAATTAAAAGCCAAAATGAAAAGAGGCTGTGTTAGTGTGTGTGTGGTGTGTATCAGTCATCACAGACACACACACACAAAAGAGCCATCTAATTCATCTCAGTGTCAAGCTCGTATGCATGAGGTGTGCTGTGTGCATACTTCAATTTGTCATCAGAAGTCAGTCTGCGCTGCGTCCTCTCGGCCATCGATCGGCCAGACGCCGGCCGGCCTCCCTCGGCTTCCAGTGGGAGCCACTTGTTTTGAAGATGGAAGTCAGGAGCTTGTCACCCTGACACGCCGCGGCTTCAGAGAGATCAGCCATCACCACGGAGACCATTTTCATCGGCCGCTCTCCAACGTCCCCTCTCATCCGCTGCTGGATCTGACTTCTACGCTCACACATCTTTTTAATCCTCCGCGGCGTTGCCAGTCAGAGCCGCAGGGGGAAACTGTTTTTCAGCTTGTCCAGAACTTCAAATTTAGCAAAACACTTTTTTTTTTAAATGGCACTCAAGGATGAACAGAGTCTGATGAAGTGATGTTAAGGTCACAATCATGGTACTTTTATACAAAGTAGACAGGCTACATGTTGTCTGATGAGGACACACAAAGGCAGCTGAAGAGACGGAGCTACATAAAGGCATAAATATTATCAAGGATTTTTTTTTCCCCACATGAAAAAATAAAATAAAATCAAAATGCCAATTTTAAAAGACAGGATGAGCTTGTCCATAATACCACTGCTGCCTGCCAAACACATCACTTTCCGTCACAACAGAAGATGCCTACAAAAACAGTGGTATGTGAACCCTTTGGAATTACCTAGTTTTCTGCATTAATGAACCCTTCCAAAAAATTCAATCTAAGTTTCATCAATCAGACAAAACGTTTTCCCAGCAGAGTTGTGGAGCGTCACTCCATGCAGGTGATATTCTTTGGGGAGGAGAGCAGTGGCGTCCTCCGTGGTGTCCTGCCATGGACACCATACCTGTTCAGTGTGTTGCAGTGATGTTAAATAGTGAAGTCTTTAGTTCTTACTCTCTGGGTTTTTTTTTTTTTTTTTACCTCACTGATCATTCTGTGTCCTGTCTTTGTTGTCAACTTGGCTGGGATCCCACTTCTGGCCACAATACTAAATGGTGACTTGGTCTTTGGTCTTTGAGATGACTTGGTAACCTCTTCCAGCTTCATGCAGCTCAACAATATAGATAGATTTATTTGTAAGGCATTGTTCACATTAGCAGATGCTTCTTCAGCAAACTCAAACTGGCTCTACACCTCACCCCAATCTAGTTTAATTGATTGGACTCCAGGTTTGCTAACTCCTGCCTCTAATAGCTTTTTTATTTTTTTTGGAGTCATTAGTCTAATCGGTTCACTTACTTTTTCCACCAGCGCTGTGACTTTTGTAATGCATGTGTTCAATAATAACATGAAATCTTAATTTGTGTGGTATTACTGTAGGTTAAGCGCATTGTGTTTGTCTCTGCTTCTGACTTGGATGTAGATCAGATCATATTTTATGACCAATTAAAGGGTAATTGCCGTTTTTTACAATCTGGATCTTATTTCTAGCATAAAACACGATCATTTACTCACCCAGATAACTTTGGTGTCATTACAACGAAATTAGATCCAGCTGAGAGCCGCGTATATCTGTATAATGCAAGTCTATAGAGCAGCAGAATGCAGCCTCTAAATAACACATTATCTGCCACGAAACTCCTTCATTTCACCAATACTTTGTTATGATACGCTAGTGCTATTCCCCTCTGAGTTCGGGGTTAGCTGTTATCACCATCCGGGGTCTCTAGGTTGACTACTAACCTCTGATCTGGATGATGTCATCTCCGACCGCTGCCCGGCTCATTCTGATAATAATGATTCCGCTTCGGCATTCGGGTTTTTAGCTCAACTAGCCGGAGCTTTAGTGAGTCCAGGTTGCAGAGAGGAAGCCTGTGGAAGCTGAACTTCATCCAGCTGCTCATTTTGTTCTGACAAGTCGGAAACACGCAGAAACGAACTGTAGCATTAGCGGTATAGCAACAAGCCGCGCTGCACCGTGGTCGGAGATGACATCATCCAGATCAGAGGTCAGTAGGTCAACCTACAGACCCCGGATGTTGATAACAGCTAACCCCGGACTCAGAGGGGAATAGCACTAGCGTATCAGAACTAAATATTGGTGAAATGAACAAGTTTTGTGGCAGATAATGTGTTATTTAGAGGCTGCATTCTGCTGCCCTGTAGACTCCATTATACGGATATATGCGGCTCTCGGCTGGATCTAATTTCGCCGGAACGACTTGTAATGACACCAAAGTTATCTGGGTGACTAAATTATCTTATTTTATGCTAGAAATAAGGTCTAGGTTGTAAAAAAAAACAGCAATTGTCCTTTAATGCAGAAAAAGAACAAAGGGTTAACTTACTGCATATAAAAATAGAAGCCAAATGTGTTCACAGATAACATCTAGTATCTATATATTTGCAATTATTTACATAATCCAAATATGCAGCTGTTAGGTGAAAATGTTTCAGCTACTTCAATGGAAGGGGTGTAAATGTGGGAAACAACTGACTGGAACCTGACAAGGACACAGTTATACACACTGGCCTCCAGTCAGATCTGAAGACACATGTCATTTTATGAAATCTGATCCAATGTGGACAAATGTCACCGTTAAGTCACTGAAGCTCCATGTAAAAAAAAAAAAACAGTTTTGACTTTTGACAGATTATTTATTTATCTAGTATCAGACCAAATTTCAGCTGAAGGGTCGATGACATCAATTCTGACAAGTTAAACATGAATGTGCCATTTCAGATAGAGAGGACCAGTATAAGCTGTTTGAACTGTTAACCCAGAGCCCTGTAATGTAGCAGACCCATCCATCCATCCATCCATTCTGTTGCATAGCAGCAGGGGTGATGGAGCCACCAGGGTTCACCCTGGACAGGTCACCAGTCTGTCATCCTGACATACAGAGACAAATATCCCCACATGCTCACATTCACACCTACAGTAGAGTCACTGATCAGCCTAACTCGAATGAGTTTGGACCGTGGGAGGAAGCCAGAGCCCAGATCTTCTCTTTCCATGTTGCTCATCATGATAGTATTTTTTATTTAGCTTGAAAGTGTCACTGTTTTTGCCTTGAGATCTCCTCAAGGAAATCCTTTCACATTTTGCTCAAACAGTAAAGGCCTTTGCACATAAGCCTTTTTTTTTTTTTTTTTGCTGCAGGTTGTGTCAATCATGTATACACTGACTTCTAAACTTCTGTCTGTCTTTTAAGTCTTAGGAACAGGTTCAAGAAGACCACAAACTCTTCCCCACTGCTTGATAACTCCATTTTGTCTCCTTTTGCGAATTTTGGTTCAAAGGTCAACAGTGGAGCGACCTCACAGAACACAGTTTTGACCTCATGATCTGCACGAACACTGAGGGGAATTTCTTCCAGTTTTGTTAAAATACAGACTTTGACCTTTAGATACCAAAGTTTACTTGTGAATCAAAGTCACGTGTTTTAGGATGGAACATCATCAACAGTAACATCACTCACAGACGATACCATCTGGATGAACACTCTGGAGTGAAAGATTGGTCATTTTAGTTATTACAGTTAACATACCTCATAACATATCTCATTTGAGTTAACTACAGTACAGGAATAAGTCCTGCTCAGTGTCTTAATAAAAGTTTAACAGCGATATGTTCTTAAAGCATACAAGGTAGAACCATGAAAATGTCTGCAAATGTATTTTTCTACATCTGGACAAAAGGAAAAAGCATGTATTATTTCTGGGACCATTTTACATGCACAACTGCAGCCCTCAGTTCATCCTCTGTCCAGTCACTCCTGCGTCCTGCTCATCTCAGCAGTGGAGCGACCTGACCTCACCCAATACTATGACGCATTTATGGTGTTAATTATTAAAAAATTAAGCAATAAAAAGATATTGTACAATGTAACAATGTCTATTTTCCCCCCACTCTGTCGATAAGATGGCATCCTGGGAGTCTGCCCATGTCACCCGTATCTAAATCCACAGTTGGTGCAATGCAAATATGAACTGCTAGAAGCTAATGCAGACTGACTCTTCATGGTGCTGATTCACTGACAGTGAAATATGAAAACTGCATTTTCATAAAAAAAAAAAAAACTCACTCAGCAACATGATGAAAACCTTATATGAGACCTGCGTCCTGCATAATGGAAGTACCGGTATGTGAGCTGTGGTTGACGGTTCTTTGCAAAGACTTTGCTTAACCATTATTTTGTTAAGAAAAATAATGCTTTAGTACAAACTTGAGAAAAACTCTTTGCACATCTAAGACAGGTGGTTAGGAGGGCAAACTGTCTGACAGACTTCTTTTGTTAGAAACTTCTGCACACTTCCTTCACTTCACAAAGAAACATTTATGTTTCTATACATGTTTACAGCTAGTAAGGTCCATTTTAAACTTTAGGTGACTATTTATATAAGAATTGACATACTTGAAAATTGTTCTAATTAGTTTTCTTAAAAAAAAAAAAAAAACTTTTTAGAAAGCGATTTGTTTTGTAAAATGTCTTTTGGTTGATCTTACAATTCAAACTCTGATGTCATGACGACAATAGGCTACACGTGTGTAACCACTTCCTTATTTAAAGGAGACATATTCTGCCCCTTTTCCACTAATTAAAATAGTTCCCAGGTGTCTTAAAGACATGTCTGTGACATGCTTCGGTCAAAATCCCCCAAGGATCAAACATCACTGCTCTTTTAATCTGCTCAAAACAGCCCTGTTCAGAACGGCTGGTCTCAGTGCCTATCCCTTTAAATGCAAATGAACCACTGCTTGAAAACTAATGACTTCACTGTCAAACAACTGAGGCTTGTAAAACCACATAGATTTCAACCTCAGAACTCTGCAAATTACAGATTTGGTCAATTCCCACATCTTGGAGGCCAGAAGGGAAGACAAACAACATTAACTCTTTCGCGACCACACTAATTGCTCATCACATCTCCCTCCGGACCGCATGTTTTTGGCTATCTGTTTACCTTTTTTCTCACGTTGAAGCGAACTCTGGACATCACCTAGAAACAAACGGTTTTCACGTGGTTGAAGAGTGACTTTCCAACATGCTCCTCGAACAAACGGTGAGTTTTTATGTGCTTTCAGGTCCGAATCTCCAAACCAGAAACAGAGCAGCATTCAAGGAGACCGATTACTCAAACAAAACCAAGATCACCCAGTTTATAAAAAACGTTATGTTATTGATTGTAGTTTAAAACAGTTTTCCATATCAGAGGACTACCATATTCACACACAGGGTACCTGAGAGTGTCTATTTTCATAATCTGTAAAAAAAAAACAAAAAAAAAAAACAGTTTTGACAAGCTAACTCGTCAACGGTCCTGAACGTTCGGCCCGCTCACGAAAGAGTTAAAGAGCCTTCCAAAAGTGGTATTTCCATTAAATGTCCCCTGTCCACTGTTTGCCTAATGAAGGTCTAATACTGAAACGTCACAAATCAATACATTCCTTTTTAGAAGACAGTGTGCAGGAGTTTCTAACAAAAAAAAGAAAGAAAATAATATTGAAATATAATAACACCATTATAACTTATTAATGTATTATTCCTATTTATAAAGTTTCGGACAGGGCAGAGGATCTGTTCATAACAGGAATGAACAGCAAAAAAAAAAAGAAAAAAAATCCAAGTCAGTCAATATGTAGTAGGCAAGACCAGGTCCTCAGGAATATTTCGATGTGGCCCAGTGGTTAAGTTCCACTGTGGAGCTGGATCATGTATCTGCTCTGTACTGTAGGCAGTCCGCCTGGGGAGTACAAACACAAAAACAAGGACCAGAGATTTGGGGGAAATAAGTCCCTGTAAAGGTTTTCCTCAACAATACACAGGGAGTTCAAAGCCAAGCGAGTGGCAGAGCAAATATCCCATATCCCAGGTTCCTCCTGCCCGAGCCTTTTAGCTCGAGGCAAAAAAAAAAAAAAAAAAGCAGCGCTGAGATCTGGGGAACTAGAGAGCTTTATCGATTTGGACATTCCTTAAAGGTTACACTGTCTCACAACTGCCTTCCCTGCAGACAAACAGAAAGAGAGACGGAGAGACGTCCAGCAGGGCCTCGCCATAAAGCATCGCAGGCAGGAGTTTTTTATTTTTTTTTATTTTTTGGGGGGGGGTATCTTTTAATTTCATGCACGACAGCTCCCACATTTGTTTCCCTCCCTTTCCTGTTCGCCTCTTCTTCTTTTTTTCCACCCCTCCTTCCTCTAATGTTGCTCTCTGCCTCCCACGCATCCCACCCACCCTCTTCCCCCCTTTTCTCCATCTCCAGGGTTCACATTCAAATGACGCTGCATCCTGAGCCATCCGGATGGGAGCGAAGGCACGGAAACAATGTTCGTTTTGAACCTTTCCTTTTTAAGTGGGAGCGAGGCACTTCAGCCTTATGTAAGCAATTTATTCTGCAGTGCTGATACAGCTGAGTGATGCGATGCAGTTCGCACACAGAAATTACAAGGCTTTTGAAACTTGGGCCTCCTGATTTATATGTATTAAATGTTATTGCCCCCCCTATAAATGGTGCATCCCGTTCTAATTATGCGGGCGATAATAACCTTCTCCTGGTAATAGTCTCTTCTGAGTTGTATTCTGGAGAAGAAGGGAGGAAAAAGCTGACAGATATGCGTGAGGGAGGCTGGTATGCTGCAGAGCTGGGAGCAGGGGGGGGGGGGGGGGGAGGGTGGTGTATGTCAAATGTGATTACAGAAAAAAAAAACAAGGTAATTAAGCATAGCAATTTTGGCTGGAAATTTCAAACCTTTAGCCTTGAAGAGCTGCCAAATCAGCCTCCACTCATTCCTCATTCAGTCAAGCAGGGGAGGTCAGAGGAGAGAGGGGGTAGTGTGGTGGTGTGTGTGTATGTGTGTATGTGTGTGTGTGAAGTTGGACTACAAGTGATATGCTTGACCCCTCACCCCCTCCTGTGAGTCAGATGAAGAAACCGCACTCAACGGCGGGTCGCCTCGGAAGGGTCAAGTGTCGCTTCCACCGGTTGGAGGAGCGGAAATTGGAGGTGGCGTTTTGACGGGGGGGGGAGGACGGCTCGGTTCTCGAGTCGCTCCCGTGCGGTGGAAAGTTCTGTCACTGGATCCTCATTAAGCAAACCCTGTTAAGAGACTTAATTAGTACGATTTAGCCGCAGTAATTGCTCAGAGCAGGGTAGAGCGCTCCGGTTTCATGTTTCATGCGTGCTTATCGGAAACCAGCATACGAACCCCTGACAGGTTTTCTTCCCTGCGTTGTACCAGTCAAGCATGTGCCAAAGGAACTCCCTAAGTCTGCCATTCTTTTTTTTTTTTTTTTGCTCCAGGACAACCCTCAACTGTTCCTGTCACATTTTATTTTTTTTAAAGGGAGAGTTCACCCAAAATTGAAATTTCACTCATTATCTACTCACCCTCATGTGGACTTGTTTTGTAGCGGAAGCTTCTCGAAGCTCCTCTTCCCAGTTCGTCCAAATTTGACGAACCGGGAAGACAAAACAAGCTTAAAATATAGACTTATTTAATTTTTTTCGGGACAATTTCGCATTTCAGGGCTTCAGTACAAGACGGACATTACATACGAGCAGCATGGAGGTATTTGGATGTTTTTTGGTGTGTCTTTTTGTTACGAAGACCGTTGGTATCCATTTGCAACCGTTATATGGACATGCACTGCTACGCCGAGACCCCCTGTAACTCAGAGAAGGCACGGAGGACTCTGAAACTTCTCCCAGCCCTTAGTCCACATGAGGGTGAGTAGATAATGAGAGAAATTTCAATTTTGGGTGAACTATCCCTTTAAGTATACTTTTTGGGCTTTTTATTGCCTTTAATCAATACCACAGTGGAGAGAGAGACAGGAAATGGGGAGGCAGAGAGGGGGAATGACATGCAGGAAAGGGCCGCCCGATGTGGGACTCGAACCGGGGCCGCCCCGTCACATTCTATTTTGAATGTTATTCCAGCACCCCAGGTTAAATGCTTTAAAGGGATATTTCAACATTTTGTCAAATTCCCCTATATTGCCATAATCCCTAGTCATAGGAGTGGGTTCATTACCTTTAATTGTCGGTGCAAGCTGTTTTTAGATCGGCGGGGCAGAGACGTGAGCTGCACAGTACTTTCGCATTTCCCTCATCAAACTAAATACACAATCCAACAACTCTCATGGACAAGTTGTGACCTGTACATTAACCACGCTTTGAGATAATAATGGAACATTACGAGACATAGTTGTTTTCGAGGTAGCCAGAAATACTTTCAGACGTGGCTGCTATTTGCTTCATGTGTTGTAATGTTGCATAATTATATGTTACTAGTGGATCGAGGTTCTTATATACAAGACGTGAGAAAAGTCAGTACTTCTTAGGGAGACCAAAGTTTCCTGTCTAAACATGTCAAGGTACTGACTTTTCTCACGTCTTGTAAGAACCTCGTATATAAGAACCTTGTTCCACCATTTTTTTGGAAATAGACAATATTAACCTTTGGACCTTATTTTTAGCATGGTGAATGTGCAGGTCACAACTTGTCCACCAGAGCGTTTTGGAGTTGTTGGATTGTCTATTTAGTTTGATGAGGGAAATGTGGAAATACCGTGCGGCTTGCGTCTCTGCTCTGCCGTTCCAAAATCAGCTTGCACCGACAATTAAAGGCAACAAACCTACTCCTAAAACTATAGGGATTATGGTGATAGGCGAATTTGCTAAAATGTTGAAATATCAGAGCCCATATTGCGACAATTTGCCCGTCACGAGAAGCCGCCACCACGGCGTGCCGTCTGGGTTCCTCTCCTTCTCCTCCGTCTGCGGAGCAAACAGACAGCAGGGAGCCGTGCATAGATAGATAAACCAGACGGTTGCAGTGCTTCACCAGGCAGCGATCCCACCGCTCATCTTTCCCCAGCACTCCGTCTGCTGTACATCGTGCAGGTCAATCTCGGGCCGCTTCCCACCGGCTTCTTCCCTTTTAATTTTTATTTTGCTCTCATTTGCTGCTTGATGCTGCTGCTTTGCAATAAAGCTGCTAAACCGCAGTGTGAGCCCTCACAGCCGCAGCGTTTGGCTTCGGGGGTAATTGCGCTGGAGTTTCCTCCAAACGCTCCAATTCCCTTAATTATTAACAAGTGTTATTGTAAATTATGGATTATTAGCTTCCCTCCATGACATGGGGCTGCCGGAGCGCTGCCTGGCGATGCCGGTGAATGGCGGGAACAGGTGAGATGAAGGGAAAGCGACAGCGTAATGAGCCAAAAGAGGACAAGAGCTACAAGACAGTGGAGGGGGGCGTGGAGAGTCGAGGAAGGGACGGGGAGGGGGGGTTCGGTGGGGTGCTGAGTTCTGCAAGGATCAGCAAGCTTCCGCAGCTGCCCCCATTTACCCCATTCAATCATTTAGCTGTTCCACTGTGCACTGCCTAGCCCAACTTAGCCTCCTGCAAAATTACTTCCATATCATTGGTGTGCTTTTTCATTTAGATGCAGTTAAGATGAGAGAGGCCGGGGTGCATGAATGGTTTTTTTTTCCTTCACTGTCAACACTATTTTTTCATCTTTGATTTACTGTAATGTGGAGTTTTTTTTGGGGGGGGGGGGGGGGTGGGGGGAGGAGGGACTAATTGAGTGGGTCAAAGGCAATGCAAAATGTTTGTGCAAAGCCGTCATCATTAAATCATTACAAGACACTGAATATGGATTTGTGTCGTTTAATTCAGAGGAGGGATGCTAACTGAATACAGGCCATGCTGTTTGTAGGCGCTGCCGAATCTGTGAGGAGAACTCATGGCTCTGTGTGTGTGTGTGTGTGTGTGTGTGTGTGTGTGTGCGTGATTGTTCATTTATTTTGCACTTTGCATCTTTGTCTTGACCACTAGTGTAAAAAGCTGAATAGTCAAATTCACTACCTGTCCAACCGTTTCAAGCATCCATTTACAGTTACTTGTTTTCACCATTTCACATAAAGCTTTAAGTAGCCACACACACACACACACACACACACACACACACACACACACACACACACACACACACACACACACACACACACACACTGTATAGGCACTTACAAAATAATTACATTACCTTGAATGGATGAATGGATGCATTAACATACAGGTGCAGTATTTGTGGTTGTTCAGTTTGTTCATTTTACACATCGATACATTGGCTCATACAAACCCCAATCAGGGGTCAATGCACACAGTCATACAGTAAACAATACCCTGCTGCTGTTTGGTTTAGAATTGTCAGATCCTACTCTCGCCTTATTTTTGAAACTACACAGTCTGAGGTGCTGCTGTCAGGGTTATAATGGGTATAACAGAAATAATGATCACAAAAGGAGAATAAATGTTAAAGTAGAAGTTAAAATATAACACAAACATACTTAAAACGGGTTTATGGGTAAATAAATACTATAATTAATTGCAGAAATTGATTAAAAAGACAACAATTCATCGTTTCTCTTAAATTGTGAATTACGTAAAAAAAAAGAAGAAAAAAAAAGCCTGTTGAAATAATCTGCTGATTGTCCATGTTTGGGATGGATTGCTCCTGCCTCCCAGGTGGAAGAGACTGACAATGGATAATAAGATGATGATGATCTAAAATGTTTTATCTGAGTTCTATAATATGACAGACAGTGCACTTTAAGTTTTAAAGCCTTGATTTGTTTCCTTTATTCTTTCAGTTCACATGAGTTTGGCTTAGCTGACCTGTGGTTGAAACTTGATTGTTTACGTCTTGTTCCGCCTTGAGAGAGAAGCGGATTGCTAACAAAAGAGAATACAACAGTGGACCTGACAAAATTCTACATTTTCTGTTTCCCCCCCGTTACCGGGGTGTAACACTGCTGCCTGTTACCAAGTCCTGTCCTGTTAGGTGGGTGTGGTTTCCGTCTGGAGAGTTATACACCTACAAGCCATTACCACATTTCCTCCGCTCATCCCAACAGTGTTCAACAACCACAGTGTTTAGTACGATATTTTCCCCCATGCGCTCCAGAACTCCAGAACCAGGCCTCACATCCTCCTCCTCCTCCCTCCAATCTTCAGTCATCAGCCGGCCACTGTCTGCTTTGGGATTTAGATTTGGACTCACCTCATCACCCCAATTCCCTCTTAAGTCCTGGATCAACTCTTCCACTCCATTAGAGCTCCATTCTTTATTCTCTGGGACCTGGCCTCTGCAGCCCCCACCACCACCACCACCACCCCCCTTAGTTCCAGCTCCAGCACCACAGCCCCCCATTTTAAATCCTATTGCACACCCACCTGTGATTCTCTTTCTGCCTGCTTTTGGGTCTTCAATCAACAGTCAGATGTGTCACTTTAGCCACAACCCCAGAATATAGATGATGTTTATTAGGTACACCTAGTCAAACTAATGCAGTGTAGTCACAGACTGTAAATTAAGATGGGCTTAACCTCTGTGAAGTCACTGCCATCTTGTTAGCACCTGACTCCATCCTTTTTTTGGTACTCGGGACTTGGGCAAAGACTTTGGTATATCTACCTGTCACTCAAGGAGCCACGCCCTCAATAATACATAACATCTCTTGTTAGTATATATTATATTCATTTTGTTTTTACCTGTATTTTAGTGATGATGTGTCATTGTGCTACCCATTATTGTTGATTTATGTCATTTATATGCCGCATATTTGGAGGACTTTTTAAAAAAGTGCTATGCAAGTCAATGTTGACTTGACTTGATATATGTATATATTTTTTTTTTATTATTATTATTCAACCTTTATTTATCCAGGAAGGATCCATTGAGATTTATCTCTTTTTTCAACGATGTCCTGGTCAGGAAAGCAGTAGTACAAATACAAGCAAACATACACAACACGATCAATGTAACAAGAGACTTCAAACTTCAAACGAACAGCACAATTACAGAGTTAAGTTAATTGTCACATGTGCAGCTGGTGACTAATAGTTCTGAGATTGTAGGCCTATGTTTGAAGCCAGAAAGAGGGATGAGAGAGCCCTATCTCATCCTGGCTTGTAGGTCATTCCACGACCATGGCCCAAAGTGAGAGAGGGTCTTCATCCCTAACTCGGTCCTCATAAGGGGAACCTTAAATCACAGCCAACTGTTGGCTCTAAGATTGTGGGTCATCTGGGCAGCAATAAACGTAGTA
This sequence comes from Trachurus trachurus, assembly GCF_905171665.1. Classification (NCBI taxonomy): domain Eukaryota; kingdom Metazoa; phylum Chordata; class Actinopteri; order Carangiformes; family Carangidae; genus Trachurus; species Trachurus trachurus. Next base: position 34,363,459 of record NC_139894.1, read on the forward strand.
CGGCAGCTTGCCTAAAATAGCCTTGTAGATTAAGGTGTACCAGTGCAATAACCTTTGAGTATTAAGGGAAGAAAATCCTGTTAAGTGTGTATAAAATGCAATGGTGGGTTCTGAAGGCTGAGCCTGTTATGTATCTCAGAGCAGCATGATAAATAGGATCCAGTTTTGCTAGGGCGGTCGGACAAGCACTCCTATAGATATACAGCCAGCAATGCCATGTGCAATGCACTTGTGGGCCCCATATGTGGCTTGCACCCTGGTAGCCCATATGGGCAAGATGGGCTACCATAGTAGGGGCCTATATTGATTTATGCATGCAGGATCCATATAGGTCCCTACTGTGGTAGCCCATAGCCTATAGGCTACCACAGTAGGGGCCTATATGGATCCTGGGTGAAGCCACATAGGATGCCCACAACTGCAGCCCAAGTGGGGCCCATATGGACCCCATGTAGCATTGCTGTTGGAAGCCTTGATAACATACTGTATAAACAAGTGTCTTATATAAACAGTCCTCACAAAGGCAGAGATTAGCTGTGGAGACAAAAACAGTTTTTGTAGCAGGGTGTAAAACATGTTTATTTCTACCATGAAGTTTGACATTTTAACATGGGAGTCTATGGGCACTGACTTACTGTTGGAGACTGACTCTAGTGGCCATTAGAGGAACTGCACACATGGCGCAGTGTACATTTATCCGCTTTTACGAGAATCCATGTTCAGCTTTTTCAGAGGGATGTTGATGATGCTTTATGGTCATTTTCGGGCTGCGGTTTATGTTGCTGTTGATCTGTTTTACACCATACAGACAACACTTTATCCTGCTCTCCTCTGTGCACTGCAGCTCTGTTCAGCAGCAACAACCATCTCTCTTCTTTTTTTATGTTTGTCTTTGTAATGAGCTTTGTAATTGCTGGTTTTGTTAAGTGCTATAAAAATAAACTTCATCATTATTATTTTTTTGTTCTCGTAGCGTCTTCTGCGCAGCTCCTGTCTGCGGGTTATGCCTCTATCACTATGTTTAAAGACTGCAGTAGATACACCCCGGGGCTGATATAGGCTTAGGGCAACCAGCACGGCATAAATTCTATACTGGATTAACATCTTCGCAACCTTCATCATCTAATTAGATGTATAAATTCAGACTGGTGGTAGGGAGAGACAGAACCAGGAGGAAAAAAAGTGTGAAATATGACGAGGGGAGAGCTGAGAGGAAGATAAGAATCAGCTTGAGACACAGGTTCAGACTAATAATTTTCCAGATGACATTAGAAATTTGAAATAATATTAGTCACGCAGGAACCCTGAGACGCCGCGCTCATTTTCCCACATCCCCTTCTATCCCTGCGCCTTTGTTTCCTAGCCTCATTAGCAGTACGGTTTTATATCTTATTACATCAGCTGCTTATTGGTGAGAATCAAAGGCAAATCTGTACCACTGCTTTCTCTTTCATGTTTGTCCCTTTTGTCCCACTTCTCCCTCCTTTCCTCCCACCCCTACCCCTCTGTCTCTCCAAAGGATGTTAAGTTTTCTTTTCTTTTTTTTTCCTTCTTTTTTTTTAATGACAGCTGAGAGGATCCAGAGGTTTAATAGGAAATTGCGACTGTCGCTCAAAGGATCTGGGATTATTTGGCAGAGAGAGAGAAATAAGAGGCAGGAAAGAGGAGAAGAACAGTGAGCCTGAGGGATGTGTTATATTGAAGGAAAAAAAATAAAATCTGGTTTTGGTCAAACAAAGAAATTAACTGTTTTTTTTTTTGCATTTAATAGCCACACTGGCTTGACTCCATGAGGCAGTCACTCACACAACCATATGGCACATAAAGCAGTGTGCATACGGCAGATTACAGCGAGGTGAAGCCGTTCTCTCTGGGTTTCTTTGGGAGATGTTATATGGATAATGCACATTATTTGAAGCCTCCCTCTACACTTCCCCCTAAATGTTACTGTTAGTGCACAGAGCCGGATTGAGCCTGACAGCCACTGCGTTCTGTTCATTAGCCTGAAACAGTCCGCCTCCCATGGAGAGCTGTGTTTACCGTCAACACCAACAAGCACACACACACTGTGATTATTACCATGGAGACCTATGTTATGGACTGACAAGCATAACGGTGGATATTGCCTCTGAAAATGATGATAAACAAGGAACATAGGTGGAATATTCCCCCCCAAAAATGAAATGTAGCATGTTGCAGTTTTGGAGGGTCAGATTTGAAGTGAGGGGGTGTCAGTGTGTGTGTGTGTGTGTGTGTGGGGGGGGGGGGGGTAATAAGGTGAAAGAGAGAGTGTCTGTGCCACTGGACGGTTGGAGGGTCATTCAGGCTGAATACTGAGCTGTGTGTGTTCGCTTGAGCGAGGCTGGAGCCAGGCACACACACACACCACAGAGTGCTACTCCCACCTACTGGACAAACAGGGAACTGAAACATACACACATACACATACAGTACACACACACACCACTGCTGCCTTGTACCACATCCTGTAAAAGACAAAAAACCCACAATCCACTTTCACATTTCTCAAAACACTTTTCTTGAAACCTTCAAGTTTTATTTGTGCTCAAACTCAAACTCATTTTCGGATCAGACAAAAATAAAAACACCACTGAGTGTTCATTACACACTACATAGACACATGGAAAACACAGTCTTCAGAGCACAGAGCTCCAGGAATGGTTACTGATTATAAAAAACAGTGTAAACAGCTTTAAATGATTTCCAAAACATATTTACATTTTGATTGGTCTAGCCTGTCTCACAGTGATGAGAATGGTACACATCCATTGTCAAGTGGGGAAATCCACTTGTTTTACAGTAGGTCTGATAACTGGCTAAAGAATAGACTTATACTCTCTATGGAGGAAGTAACTACTACTCTACACAAACTGGACAGTGGACTTGAAGCTCATTTTTGACCACACGGTATCTTTTGTAGACATTGGATTCTATTAGAAATAAAGAAATAATAATATGGAAATGTGATTAGTATTGAATAGTTTTTTTTTTTAACCCTCCTGGCTCCTCCATCCTTCCTTTCTCCCTTCCTTCCTTCTTCTTCCTTCCTCTTTTGATCCAATTGACCTGATCCCTCCATCTTTCTTTCCTTTCCCTTCATTCATTCTCTTCCTTGAACAAATCTGTTTCTTCCCTCCATCTTTCTTTCCTTCCTTTTTCCATTCCTTCTTTCCACAATTATTTCCCCCTCCTTTCTTCATTCCTTGAACAAATCTGTTCCCTCCCTTCCTTTTTCCCTTCCTTCTTTCCACAATCATTTTCCCCTCCCTTCCTTCCTTCTTTTTGACCCAATCTGTTCCCTCCCTCCTTCTATCTTTCCTTCCTTCTTTCCCTCCATCCTTCCTTCCTTCCTTTCTTCCTAGACCCCCCACCACAACCACCTTTTAATTTTTCAATTACCACAGTGTTTCTTGCAATGGTAGAATGTGGTGGTGAGTTGTTGGAGCCACAGCCAAAGAGCTTAAAGGCTCAGACAGACAGGCAGACAGTCATTCAGGGTGGCTGGACTGCAGTTACAGCTCAGCATCGTACTCTACCTCTTACAGTCAGATGGTGAAGGAGATACAAGTTTTCTTTCTCTATGTTCCATAGGTTTGTCATGACTGAGAAGTTTCTCCTCTCAGCAGCTTACACAGAGGTGACACACATGTTCACTTCAACACCCATGACTGGAAACGTGGATGTTGTCTTCTCATACTGTGCCAACAGAAGAATATCCCAGACACTCCCAGTATCACATGGTATCATCACCTCATTGAGAGTATATAGGCACTCAATTGTGAGCTTTTAAAGGAGACATATTATGGAAATATCACTGTTTTAAGGCTCTTTAACATATATTTGGGTGTTTGTCTTGCCTTTCGGCCCCGAAAATGTGAGAATTGACAAAAACAAAAATTGTAATTTGCAGACTCTCTAGTGGTTAATTTGCATTTAAAAGGACAGGCACTGAAACCAGCCATTCTGATCAGGGCTGTTTTGAACAGATGAAAAAGGTGCTGTGATGTTTGATCCTTGAGGTATTTTGACTGAAGCATGTCACAGACATGTCTTTAAGACACCTGGGAACTATTTTCATTTGTGGAAAAGGGACAGAATATGTCTCCTTTAAGGTTGGTCATCAGAAACATAGCACAATCTAATATGACTGGTATGACTGAGCTGCAGAGTGACAGTAGTCAACAAGTGCTCAACATATTGTGCATTTTAATCCGTGAAATGCGTTATTTCAATTATTTTGCAAGAATTAAATTAATTTATTCAGTCAATCTTATATATTATTATGTATTCATTCTTATTGGACACTTTAAAACTGTCAGCTTCATGGTGACTTTGTTTGGGCCATGTTTTGCTTAGCTTATGTTACATGTGCACGTTCAGATACTGTATTACGTCATGTGCCTGCGGCTGCGTCCGGCACATATTCTCTCAAGCCAGATCCCCTTGGGGACAATAAAGGTCACAACTTACAGCAGGCGGCTCAGGAAGTAGAGCGGGTTGTCCACTAACCGGAAGGTCGGTGGTTCGATTCCAGGCTCCTCCTGGCAACATGTCGAAGCGTCCTTGGGCACTGAACCCCCGATGTGTCCATTGGGCGTGTGAATAGTTAGATTCCTGCGCTGTGCCTACAGTGTAAAGCGCTTTGAGTGATCCGAGTGACTAGAAAAGCGCTGTATAAGTGCAAATCCACTTACCATTTACTTTTGTTATGTTACAGTGCTGATCTATGATATCACATCCAAAAAGGAAAATCCATGTGTTCAAATCTTTGGTTCTGTATCGGTGACACTTGAAGAGATGACATTTCTACAGTTGAAAAGTTCTCCGTCAAAGTCAAGGAAAGATGTCAAGGACTATTCATAAGGACTTAGGAAAAAGACGACCTCTGTGCAGAGAAAATCCATCTGCACTCATGCCATGCTTTTTCTTTTTAAACTAATGTCATTTATAGGACGAGGACAATAAATCCTCATTTCCTAGCCTTGAAAACAAAACAGGACTGAATGTTACAAATAAATGACATGAAAAAACATCAATTTATGTCTTCTTGTATTTCCCTATCATAGTTTATTTTTTATATGAGCCATAGTAATGACAAATAAAGCCGTTAGGGTAAATTATATTCAGATGTTTTTATATGGCATGGGCTCTTCAGACATTCCTATACAATTTGAACACAATCACAGTTACACACTGCACACAAGGGGATGTGAATTAGTGTAACAACAGTTGTAATGTTTTTTTTCATGATTATGATACATAAATGGTAAATAGGATCAGCTTTTTCTTCAAGATGACGCCAAACAGATTTGATAAAGAAGAAATCTAAACTGTATGGATTCAGGCTTAACAAACATTAAACAGCTCTGTTGTTTATATATTCATGTGGTGTTAGGGTTATGTGGTGAATCTCCAGTCAGTCATCCATTTAAATGTGAAGAATTATGAGACAACATTTCACCCTTTCCTTTTGTAAAGGAAGGTGAAGAAGGGAAGAAGCTGAGTTAATAGCTGATGCTCAGATAACTTTCCGGTCACTTCACTCATTTAGGAACTGTTCTGAGCAAAACACAACAAAGATGAAGAGCATTAATGAAAATTTAAATTGACAAAAGGACAGAGAAGGGAAAATAAATTCAGAGATTAACTTGCTCAATTCACTTTAAAACCTTTCATTAAAATTGCTCATATCATAAGTATGCGGTGTAATCTGCAGTGTAACAGCAACTTGCTTTACCGTAATTTATGGAAAATAAATTGTGTACATACGTAGGCCACAGGTTTTTATGTTGTAACATGAGATATTTACACAGAAAGACAGTAGGGAACTATGCAAGTCCACTGTTTTGGTTACGCTCCTCTCCTCCATGTGCATTTGTTGACAACGAAGCTGGCGAAAAATCAATAAATGGGACGGTGTTATGGTGTGTGCATTTGTGTAGTCTTAACCGTCATGAACAAAAGATTACGGGTTACGGAGCGCGTTTGTGTCGCGGTGCCCCAGAGACGAGAGCTTGGACACCGGGGCGGCGACTGAGTAACTACACTGATGTTGCAAGGTTGGTTTTCAGCCATGAGACGCCAGGTGGAAGGCAGAGAGCCGGTACGTTCTCGGCAGTACGACACCAACGGTTCCAGGGTGCCATTCCGAACGTTTACTTTAATGTGTCGGAATGCCGGCCCTTAAAGCAACACTAAGGAACTTTTCAACCTTCATAAAATATTTTCATAACTTTTGTGATGATACATCGACTTACAACAGGTTGAATGACACCTCTGTCATGGCCTGAGGGGGTCTGTGTTGCCTTCACTGGCATAAGCAACTTTGAGGAGCATGGTAGGAACCCGGCTCGCACTTTACTTTCACTTTCACTTTTGCGAGTCACAACAAGGAGGGAACAGGCAAAACGGCACTTTAGCAATGGATTATGTTTGTGTTTTCACTTTGAAATGATCCACTGGAAACAGAAACTTAGTTTTGATGTCTTCTGTTAATTTTAATGCAGGATATTTACAGGGCTTCACGCTAGTGTTCATGGGAAATGGAGTCTTCCTTCAGGCAAAACACTACCGCTTTGGTCCACAGGTGCCGCCAAACTCAACCAAAACTGAAAGTTCTTTAGTACTGCTTTAATTATTATTTTTTTGTCATTTAAGTTTTTTTTAATATTTTATGCCAACATCATACAAAGGACATCGGACTTCAACACAAACATCACAATAGTAAACAAAAATATACAGAAAAAAGAAAAAGAAGAGAGAGAAAAACAAACAAAAACACACAAATCACAGCCCATAAACAGCGCAGCACTAAACACCATGGTCACCGAAAAAAAAAATATATACAGTATTATATGATAACATACCCATATACAAGTGGTCAACCCCTCATAGGATTCAGGTACCTATTCCCCTCTTATATGATTCAGAAAATGACCCCAGACCTGGTAAAATTTCCCTTTGTTATAATTTAACCTTGCTATCATCAATTCGTAGGAGGCATTATACGTCCGGCCCTTAATTATTTATGGTAAAAGGGCTGCCATTCCTAACCTGAAAAAAGTCCGCCATTAAAATGTTTAAGGCACTGGGTACACACATTGCAGCGAATGCTTTGGTAGCACAGTGGTTTAGAGCAGGGGTCTCCAACACGTCGCTCGCGAGCCACCGGTAGCTCGAGGCGCCTTTCCCAGTAGCTCGCGAGGATTAATAGCAACATTTGAAAACTTGATTGGTCACTCGGCAAACCTGCACCTATATCCAGGATTTTTGCCGCCTTGGTTGAAGCGTGTGCACGCATAGGGCCGTACAGATGTAACGTGTATGTGCGTTAGGGCTGCACGATTATGGCCAAAATGATAATCACGATTATTTTTGTCGATATTGAAATCACGATTATTAATCACGATTATACATTATGTTAGATAAAACATGTTTTTATTGCACTTTCTATTTGAAACAAACAATAGGCTATGTGAACAAGGCTTTCAGTTCAAAATAAAACGTAAAATAAAAATAAATAATAGCCTAAAATAAAATTTACCCAAGACAAAGGGCTAGCGAAAAATAAATGCCATTGCAGAGTGCAGAGGTGTCATTCTGTACAGTAGCGTTCAGATACTTGTGTAAAAAACAAAAAATAAAAAATAAATCTGGTAGAAGTAGCTGCTGATTCAACTCCTTTACTCAAATAAAAGTAAGAAAGTACAGGCTCTGAAATGTAATTTCAAAGTAGGCTATAGGTAAAAATTAATTTTTGCCATCAATGACACACAGAGATGTGTGGGCAAGAGTCTGTCTAGCATGGACCAAAGCACAGCACGGGTGGTTCAGCAGCAATTTGGAACAAATTAAAAACATTTAATGAACAGACCAAGTGTTTTCACACAGGCAGCGTCCAGCAGGTCGGCCTAGCTCAACTGTGCTGCCACCAAAACGGCCATAGATCGCCGTTACCGGCCGTTATGATCACGGTCGGAACGTTTTATTTACACGACGTATGTAATTAACACCAAAACTGCCGCGTGGGGTGACGGGGTCTCGGTCCAGCTTCGACACCACCCCGCAGCCCGACCTCGATCTGATCCAGAGCGAGACGGCGACAGTAGACAGCCTGAGGTGCTGACTGACCAGACACAGACACACGTCATGTCTACTGTCACCGTCTGCTGCCGACATCGTCTCACTCTCACTTCAGAGTGAGATCCATACAGCCTATGAGTGAGACGTAACACCGGGCGCAGAAGGTGACACAGTACGGCAGCATTTGAAGGTGCCGACTGACCGGCCGGGACACACACTCTGGACTGTAAACAACATGTAAAGGGAGGATGCGCTCGCTTGTTAGTTAGGCAGCTTCATGGAGCCCTGACCTCTCGTTCGCCCCCTGGTGGTTGGCGGACTATTGGTTGAGAAAGCGCTTGATTTGATATGCAGCACAGCCCGTTTTTTTACATGTTAATAATCGTGACGATCATCTTAATTTAATCGTGGCAGCCAAAATCGTGATCGTGATTAAAATTTGATTAATTGTGCAGCCCTAATGTGCGTCATGTGTGCTCACAACCAAAGCGACGCTGTAGCGGGCGACACACAGAGGAAAGATCTCAACTTTTTGGGAGGCAGCAAGCGCACCGCATGTCATGTGATAAGAACACCCCCCTCCACCACCGCCGCCGCCGCTCACTCTCCCCTTCACACACGCACACAGCAGGCAGGTCTACACACCCTCCTCCTCATCACTACGTGAGTTAGTTGTAGACTAGTGCATAACAATATTGTCGCTACAGTAGGCTACGCATTAATGTTGGCTGTCTTATTATTAGCCATTAACGTTATCAGGCAGGGAGACCAAACATCCTCTTTTACCCACGGACATGTCCACTTTTCACATCCTGTCCGGGGCATCCGGTATTTTATTTTATTTTTTATGAAATCATGAATACGTCTGGTGTTCATTGTTTTTCACGGGATCGTGCATCGGGATCCTCTGACGGATTAAATAACCAGATGTGGTTTGACGCACGGGGGCTGAAGCCCGGACCTGGCCCGTTGAGAACTGACATGTAGGAGCCCAAACAGATCCATGGTCATGTAGGAGCTCAGAGGAACAGACAAGCAGCCCACTGCTTCAGAGCACAGTAGAGAGGCAGGTGTGTGTGTGCACATGTGTGTGTGTGTGTGTGTGTGTGTGTGTGTGTGTGTGTGTGTGTGTGTGTGTGTGTGTGTGTGAGTGTGAGAGAGAGAGAGAGAGCCTACAACCCCCCCACCCCGCCCTCCCTTGAGCAGATAAGAAAGTAAAGAAGCAGGTGAGAGAGGGATTTCTCTCTCCCTCTCTTTTTTAAAAAATCCCTGTGGTATCGAATATGGTATCGAGTATCGAATATTTTCCTGAGTGTCGAGTTGGAAATTTTGGTATTGTGACAACCCAGAGGAGGGACAATAATAATTGACATTAGAGGCTTAAAACATAGGCTACTATTTTCATTAAGAGTGGGAAACACAGTTTTGTTTTACGTACGTAAAGAATTAATGTTACAAAACATGAGTAGCTCTCGGCCATTTTCATTTTTTCATTAAGTAGCTCTCAGAGCAAAAAAGGTTGGAGACCCCTGGGTTAGAGCGGGAGATCAGGGTTTCACTCCCGGAGGATCTGCATATTAGCAGAGACTTTCTTGGCCTCTACCTGATCTTTTTACTAAACTTAACCAACTCCTTTCTACATTGCCTAAACCCAACCAAAGCACAGAGCAAGGACATTTATTTTTCAGCAGGAGCGCCGCGGCTGCATCAGACTCGCACCTGGGTGAAACTTTGGAGGGGGGGGGGCTATATTTATTTTTATATGCCAATCGGGAGAGAGAGTCTGAGTCTGAGACAGAGAGAGGAGACACCGGGTGTATACGGGCAAAAACTGAAACAGGCCGGTTAGAAATGAAAAGAGGAAAATCACAGAATACAGGATATTTCCAGGAGACTCCTTGGGACGTGAGGGAGGGAGGATCGGATGGTGGCTCAGGTAGTGATTAGGAAATTGTAAGCTGCCATCTGGGGTCCGCCCGCTATTCAGACATCCTGCTATTCCGACATGTGTCTATTTAGACATCCCGCTATTACGACATCCCTCTATCTAGACATGCCGGTAGTCCGACCCTTTTTGATACCGCTATTCCGACACGTCGTCTTTTTTTCTTTTTTCTTTTTTTTTTACAGCTGCGATACCCAGGTGCGTCTCTCTCTCTCTTTTCTTTTCAGCATGCCTATCACTGGTTTGATGAGGGAGTGATGTTCTTAAACTCAACAACTAAACTATCAAGTCACAAACAAAACTGACACACATGATAAACAAACAGAATTATGCTGCAGTTTGTTTGTCAAGTTAACCTGTCACCTTCAGCACCACGGACAGCGCCGCGGATGAGCCGGCGGAGAAGTTGCATCTGTGAACCTCTGGGCTTAGGGCCTCATTTATCAAAACTGTAAGTAAGCAGTGTAAAACTGCTGCTACTAAATGTTTTAATTAGGCCTACGGCGAAAAGACACCCAAAATATTTACACCTTTTTCAGATCTATCCAACTGTGCGTGCACAACTCTCCGCTATTTCTCTTTGATAAATCAAACTGGATCCAAGAATGGTGCGCACTTGAACACACCTCCGCCCCCGGAATGCCTAGACACAACCATATATGGTCAGCACGTGTCGTGCATATTAATTAGCCATGTGCGCTCTGTGGAGCGGCTACAAAGTGACAACAAAGACAACGGGCGGAGGGCGGGGGAAAGAAAGCGAGATACATGGCATCGGGCAATAAATCAGTCAGAAAAATGATCTTGCATTTTAATAAGCTAGAATAAAAACAAAAACCTCCCAAATCCCAACAAAAGGGAGCAGAAAGAAGAATAATTTTATGTAATCTGCTCCTTTATCCCAGAAAATATTTTTTTTAATTTTTTTTTACCTATGTTAAAACAAAGCAGGATTTCCACGATAGTTACCATTACTTTGAACACCTTTCCACTACACAGTTACAGCTCTACTGGACTCAGTTTAGGTCATTTTCCATTACAGCTGAGTCCTTCACAGTTCCTCCTCAGGGCCGCGTTGTCTCACTCTTTATTCTCTCGTCAGCTCCAAACACACGTGCACCTCGTTAACTCAGGTGACAGAATAATAACAGTCTCAGTAGCTGCAGATCAGCGGGCGCTGCTGCCGGTGTGTTTTTAAACTTGGCGGGTTTGTTTTTTCTTCTCTAATAGGCCTATGTATTTGTGTATGAGAAACAGTGTCTCAGATGAAAAAAAAAAATCAGAAGGACACGTCTGACTATAACGTAATCAATCAATGTAGGAAAAGCGGAATGTTTGAAAAATAATGTTAATGCCGCTATTCCGACAATTAGAAGTCAATGTCGAAATAGCGGCATGTCTGAATAGCAGCATGTAACCGACACCAACACGGCATCAGCACAGCACCAACATGACAGTAACATATCTGGTTAGAAAATAAAACACTGCACCAAAACTCAAAACTAGTGTCTTCTCCGGCGCATAATCTTTCCCCACATGTCTGTCTCACTTTTCGCTTCCTGCTAGAGCGCCCCCCGGAGGCCGTTAGCCAGTAAAATCTATGAATTAGTTAGGGCTAGAGCTTGGAGGTGCCCGCTGGGAGGCACATGGCATGTGAAAGCTCTGCAGGCTTGGCGTCATCCTGGTCGTCATCCACTGCCTGCACATCATCCAAGGGCTGTTGGTAAGGCCTGTCCACACTACCCTCCAGCAGACATTTGAGCACATTTGTTTTCTGCACATTCAGGCGAACAGCAATGGACTCATGGAGCTTCCAGACCAGCCTGTTGAATACCTTCGGCAGAGTCGCCCTCGATATGATCAACTGTTTTCCTATATGGCTATATTTATTTTTATATGCCAATCGGGAGAGAGAGTCTGAGTCTGAGACAGAGAGAGGAGACACAGGGTTCTCTTTGCTAAGAGCAGGCCTGGATGTCGCTCCAAAAGCTGCCACTTGTGGAGCTGGAACAAAATTGACATAAAATCATAAGTCATAGAGTAGCTTTATTAATTCCTTAATTCTGATTGACAGCTCGCGCCACACACTCAGCACAATAAAAAATATTTAAAAAACTGGCAGCTGCGTGCAAGATCAGATAGTTCTAATAAAAAGTGACATTAAAACTCCGGGAAAAGAGGAAGAGGACGAAGGACGAAGAGGACAATAGGTGCAAACTCTCTCCCAAAAAAACGATGATGAAAATTGAAAAGAGACAGCATTTGTACTTCCACTTAAGTCTCCTACTGCACTATGGGTTCATATTGTCCCTCTCTGTAAGTCGCTATGCATAGAAGAATCTGCTAAATGCCCAAATGTTTATGTGACGATTTAATTTGCAAGACGATTCATGGTGTGCCCCAAAATTTTCTGCTTGCGCCCCTAAAAAAGGGAAAAAATAATTTTGTCTGGAGTTATGTTTGCATAGTTATTGGTGGACTGTGCTAGCATTTCACTATAAAGTATATTATAGGTGTTGCATATAAAAACTTTTTTTTTTTTTTTTATCTGAAAAGGTTTGCTAGTTTGCTTTGTCTCTTCTCTGATTTCTCTGTGCACACTGAGGAAGGCATAACCAAAACTATATTGGGTTAAATATAATATTGGCATGAATATTGAGGTTCATATTAAGTACGAACTAACATAGCATAAAAAAAGGTTTGTGTCTTGCCGAATTCAAATATGGCGGTCACACAAATATAACAACATAAAATGCAGAAAACAGGTTTACAGCAGTTTAGTAAACTGCAGTTTAGTTGTACTTTACAGATCAACTAAACTGAGATTCAGGATTAGCTTGCACAGGATGGAGGGTGAAGTGGTGAAAAAGTCAATGCCAAAACAAGAATAAAAAACCTACCAGAAGATTAGTGCTGTCATATAATTTGTTGACACTTGAGTTTTTTTTGGGGGGTGTCCTTCCAGGTCTGATCTATTTTTTCTTTAGCCTTTTCAAGCTTTTGCTTGTAGGGCTGCTTGGCCCCACAAACATGACATGCCACCCCTATCTTGCCCTGGCACTGAACACACAATTTTTGTGTCGGCATCTGGGGAGAAAAAACAACAACAACAACGTTTTAATAAAATGTCATGAGAATGACACACAGTACATGAGCTAGTAGTATTTAACAAATGCATTCATCCTAAAAGCATGCACACACAGCCACACTCAAAAACGTATGTGATCCATCAGATTGTTGTAATGTTGCAATTACAAAGGTTTATCGTGTAGTTATTGACTGCTGTTAACAGACATAATTTATGCATAAGCTTTGGATAAAGTGAGACGTGGATCTTGACTCTTGGCTGTATACCAGCAGCTGTCAATATCTGGTTACCGGTAATCAAATAGTAGGTTACCGGTACGTGCATGGACGTATGGTTAGCTGGGATCTGTAGGTTGACCTACTAACCTCTGACCTGGATGATATGATATCATCTACCGCGCTGCGTCTACCTGCCGCCGGACTCCGCGGTAGACAGTAGCGGTACCGCTGGAATTTGAAAAAGAAACTTGCTAGTTCCCCTCTTGTTTACGCACACTTAACACACGAGGCTAACGCTAATAAAGAACACAGTAGCAAGCAAAACAAACAAACAAACAAAAAAAAACGGCAGAGGAATACGTTCTGGGCTAGCTAGGCTACAACAACATGCTGCTGTTGAAAGTGTTTTTTATTTTTGAAGTCAAGCAGACGGATATTGTAGGTTTGGTTGAATGAAAAATCGGTGAGATCGACAGGCGGATCGGTGCGGCGGCTGCAGTAATGCGGTGATTGTATCGGTCCGTCGTGGTGAAGAAGGAGCTGAGCCGAAAGGCAAAGCTCTCGATTTACCGGTCGATCTACGTTCCCACCCTCACCTATGGTCATGAACTCTGGGTCATGACCGAAAGAACGGGATCCCGGATACAAGCGGCCGAAATGAGTTTCCTCCGCAGGGTGGCGGGGCGCTCCCTTAGAGATAGGGTGAGGAGCTCTGTCACCCGGGAGGAGCTCGGAGTAGAGCCGCTGCTCCTCCACATCGAGAGGAGCCAGCTGAGGTGGCTCGGGCACCTGTATAGGATGCCCCCTGGACGCCTCCCTCGTGAGGTGTTCCGGGCATGTCCCACCGGGAGGAGGCCCCGAGGAAGACCCAGGACACGCTGGGGTGACTACGTCACTCGGCTGGCCTGGGAACGCCTTGGGGTCCCCCCGGAAGAGCTGGAGGAAGTGTCCGGGGAGAGGGAAGTCTGGGCATCCCTGCTCCGACTGCTGCCCCCGCGACCCGACTCCGAATCAAGGGGATGAAAATGGATGGATGGATGGATGGAAAAATCGGTAATGTCATCCAAGCCAGCCATCGCCACCGCGCGAATCCACCGCAAAAGTTGAAATTTTTTAACTAACGCGGGCAGTGAACCGCCTGTGTCGCGCTGATGAGCATGATGTCCGTGACATGTTCCGCTATGCGCGTCGAAGTTGTGACGTTGTCAGGTGATGAAAAAGACACCTGATGATGTGTTTATGGAGTATAAAAACGGATTAAAAAAAATGTATAAACAATTCTTAGCCTGGTGGTGGGGCAAGTAAGACCTGGCGGCCCGCCAGGCTTATAATACACTGGGGGAAACCCTGATCACTCCCTCATCAAACCGGTGATAGGCAAAAGAAAAAAAAAAGAGCGAGAGATTCTAAAAAAATAGAAAAGGATGGCGTATCAGAATAGCGGTACTAAGAAGTGTCGTAATACCAGCATGTCTAGATAGAGACGTGTTGGAATAGCGGGATGTCGGAATAGCGGGCGGACCCCATTGACTGCAGTTAACTTTTGAGATTGTTACAGCAACAGTTGCAGCAGTTTGCCATAGTTAACAACCAAAAATTAGCTAAGCGTTAACTTGTTGGCTTCTGAAGTCATCAAAACTATGCCATGATTCCAGTTCTTCCCCCTCTAAAACCACGCAGCAGGAAGAACAACTTGCAGCAACAAAGGAGAAGATGGCAGAAAGGTTATTTTATTACAAGAAGCTTATGAGGCACAGATGGAGTAACGTTTAAAAAAAAGGGAGAACACTGTATGATATTTTATGTTTTCCATCTGTCCCCCTCTCATAAGAATAATTACCATAGAATCACCCCTCAGGCTGAATGGAAACCCATAGAAAGAGAGAAGAGTGCTGCCATTCACCAGAGCAACAGTTTCCATCATCTGTATGATAATTCCTTAATTTTCTATGCATACATTATTTAATATCCCAAAAAATATTGCATAATATGTGTTGCAATGTTTGCTTTACAGATGATGAGTGAAGAGTGGAAGCATAGTTTTCTATTTAGTTTTAAATTTGTGAAGACACTACATAATATTTACTGTATGTCACTCTTCTCTGATTTTATTTTCGCTCCATTTGTAGATGAACTATACGTATACCTGCGGCGGGGCGTGGAGAGCCATTTGATCCAATCCCACAGTGGTTGAACTCCATTGTTTCCAGAGTGTCTCTGAAGCAGAAAGACAGCCCTGAGACAAATAAACTTCTTCAGGAGCTCTGGGGGAAGTTAGCAAAGGCTTCCACAAAGTTACTGTCAAGCACACAGGTGTAGCCATTTATTTGTTTGTATATAGGCCTATATGCTTGTGGAGGGAGAAAATGCCTATGGTTGTTGACTCTACTGTCCTGAACCAAAATCAAAGTGGTACCAACGTCTTCTCTTCCCAGACACACAGGATTTCGCGGGCTTTTTTTTGTGATTGTTGCTGTCCAAATCTCACGCGATTTGCATTGACGCCGATTCAAATCTCGAGATTTGGCCAGGAAGAGCAGTGCTGGGAGCTTCCGCTACAAACAAGCTTAAAATATATTCTTATTTAATTTTTTCGGAAGAATTTCTCATGTTGGGGCTTCAATACAAGAGGGACATTACAGACGAGCAGTATGGCGGTATTTGGATGTTTTTTGGTGTGTCTTTTTGGAAAAAGAAAATTGAGTCCCGTTTGCAACTGTCGTATGGACATGCAGTGCTGCACGGAGCCCCGCTGTAACTCAGAGAAGGCACGGAGGACTCAGAAACTTCTCCCAGCCCTTAGTCGACGTGAGGGTGAGTAGATAATGAATGAAATTTGAATTTTGGGTGAACTATCCCTTTAAGTTTAGTAAAAAGACCAGGTAGAGGCTAGACAGGCAGACTAGTCCCTGTCTGCGCTCTGCTGCGTAATTACGCACAACCATGTGGGTATTCCTCTATCAGCATGGCTTACAGAAGGGAGTCACCTGTTGAGTAACGCACATTTCCTTATTGAAAGCCTTGTCAGAATGGTGGGACGGTTGCATGTCAGAATAGCGGTATGTCGGAATGGTGGGATGTCGGAATGACAGCATGTAGCCCAGGATGCTCACTTCACTTCGTTAATCATTATACAATACACTTAAACCAACACTAAGTAACTTTTCAGCCTTCATATAATATTTTCAGAACCTTTGTGACGGTACATCTGTCAGGATCCAGTTCACCTCTGCTCTCTCTGTGTCCATATTTACTTTTCCCCCAGGGCTGGGCGGGGCCTTCTGGTACCTACTGCATCCACCCTCCTCTGCACACCTGCTGCTCAATCAACTTGATTCCTTGCTCTTCACACCAACAGCAGTTATAAGACGGTCTCTCCCTCCACTCATCGCCAGTTTGTTGTTTCATCCACCTCGTGTTAATGCTCTCGGCCCCTTTGCATGATTGACGCATATTTTTTTTATTTTTTTTATCAAGGTCTTTTTTATTTTTCAAATATAACAAATTAAGAAATACAATTCACACATGGAACAAACAAGATTAGTTCCTGTCCAAACAAACAAACTTCCCGTGCCCCCCACCCACTTGTACTGGAACCCAAGAAAATTTGAATACATCCAGATTGACACATATACAGACTAGGTGAATAAAAAAGAAGACTATAACGAAGTGAAAATGAAGAAGAAGAAAAAAAATAAAAAATAAAAATAAATAAATAAACAGAAAAAAACAAACAAACAAACAAACATACATTTGGGTTACATAGATATGTTAGTAGCTGCCGTGCCTTCCACAAAGGAGATAAATGGCTGCCAAATGACATAGAATTTTCTAGTGGTCCCTCTTACAGTATATCTAATTTTTTCTAAATGAACATAACTCATAACTTCCCTTAAAGCAGATATCAGTGGAATGTTTTTGTTAATATAAGTCCTAAATAGTCCTATTTTCCGTCAGCAATCACTTACATGAAGTATTTCAGCCTAAACACGAGTCTCTCCGTCACTCTGCTCTGCTGTAACCCGAGGAGAAAATTTTCCTTGTGGGATACAAGTGTTATCCAATGAGGAGAGAGAACGGCATGAAGGGCTGTGTGTGCAGCCAAGGGATGCGCGTGAATGTGGTGACGTAGCACGAGGACCAATTGATGCCTGACAAGGGCGGGGGCTGCTAACTCATGGTGCGTTCAAAGAAACTCGTACTTTGTGTTTTTCCTTCCTGTGAAGTCATACCAGTTCGATCTGGTACGAGTTCACGGGTCGGAAGTTACGAGTGGCCGTTATAGGGAACTTTCACAGACAACAGGATGGTAAAAACACGAGCTACGGGTTACCTGGAACGCTACCAAGTCGTAGTTGTGACTTGAAGCTGTAACTTACGGTTTCAAAAGCCTGCCTTGAACGCAGCATTAGCCGAAACGGCCGTGAAGCTGATATCTGCTTTAACCATTGGCCATACGTTGGGGGGGAAGCATCTTTCCATTTAAACAGGATAAGTCTCCTGGCCAACAAAGAGCAGAAGGCCATCATACCTAGGTGGTTCCCAGAAAAAGCGGCACCCACCGGAGCCACACCAAATAGTGAAATCAAAGGAGATGGGTGCACTGTTTTCCCACATATTCTGGAGAATGCCTCAAAGATAGAATGCCAAAAACTGTATAACATAGGGCATGACCAAAACATGTGCAGTAGTGTAGCAGGAGCTTGTCTGCAACGGTCACATGTAGGGTCAAAACCTGCCTTAATCCTAGACAATCTATCTTTGGTCCAATGAAGACGGTGGACTATTTTGAATTGAACCACAGTGTGTCTGAGGCATATAGAGGAAGAGTAAATTCGCTGAATAATTTTTTGCCATGTTTCCTCTGAAATCGTTTGATCTAAGTCGGTTTCCCACTTTATTCTAAGGCCGTCCAGACTGTTCATGTTATGTGTATTGAGTAATGTATAAATTCTGCCTATTATTTTTTTTAAGTTGACTTTAGATTTCAAAATTGTTTCAAGCAGAGACTCAGGAGGGCTCAGTGGGAAACAGTCAGAGTTGGAAGACACGAAACCTCTAAGCTGCAAATACCTGTAGAAGTGTGATTTGTTAAGGCCATATTTCTGTTGCAGCTGTGCAAAAGAAGCAAACTTATTTTCAATGTAAAGATCAGACAATGTACATAATCCACTTCTTGCCCAGACATTAAAAGCTTCATCCATCATTGACGGGACAAACATATGATTTTTTATCAATGGTGTAGCAAGTGAAAGATCAGTGAGGTTAACCTTAGGGATGAGCGAGTACAGCATTATCTGTATCTGTATCTGTATCTGTTAACCATATGAATTATCTGTATCTGTATCTGTACTCGGAGTGGGCGGGGCCTAAACCGGAAGTGGGCGGGGTTTAACCCAGAAGTGGGTCCGGTTGTCTTGAAATGGGCGAGACTTTAACCGGTATGTTATTATAAGCATGCAATTGATCCGGGTTGATCAGAAATTGTTATAGTTATTGCTAATTAGAAAACTGTTTACAGGACAGCATCAGCATTGAGCAACTATTTACAGAACAAGTTTTTCAACAATGAATACAACACGTGCGGTTGCAATTATGAAGGAAAATGTAATGAACAAGAGTTTTCATAGCCTACTCAACAACTTTTTTTAAACTTTTAATTTTTTTTAATGATTAGTGTGATTTTTCTTTCTTTTTAATTTTATTTCCACACCAGGTGTGTGTGTGTGTGAGTGAGTAAGAGAGAGACAGAGAGTAGCTGAGTGTCAGCTACTCTCTGTGTAGCCTATCACTCATTATTCTGTATCACTGATCATGGGTTCCAGGGTGCCATTCCGAAGGGCCGCCACTCCGAACGTTTACTTGAATTTGTCGGAATGCCGACCCTTAATTATTTATGGGAAAAGGGTGCCATTACGAACCTGAAAGAAAGGGTGCCATTACGAACCTGAAAAAATCTTGAATGGTTTACGGCACGGAGTAAACAAGCTTAATTGTGGTGGTAGCGTAGTGGTCAGAGCATCTGCTTTTGACGCGGTGGATCAGGGTTCGACTCCCGGGGGGAGATACATATTAACTGCGATTTTATTGGCCTCTACCTAACCTTTTTACTAAACTTAACCAACTCCTTTCTACATTGCCTAAACCTAACCAAAGCACAGAGCAAGGACATTTATTTTCAGCAGGAGTGCCGCGGCTGCATCAGACCATGGATGTAATGCATCAGACTCGCACCTGGGTGAAACTTTGGAGGCGGAGGGGGAGGGGGAGGGGGAGGGGGAGAGGGAGGGGCCGGTCGGGCGCTGTCCCCCCCGCGGCGCGTCGTGTCAAGCCGGGCAGGAAGTCAAACCACGAGAGAATCCGGTCAATTTTCAAAATAAAACACATTCGGAACGGCGGCCCCTCGGGAAGTTCGAAATGACAGACCTTCGGGAATTTTCGGACTGGCAGACCATCGGAATGGCGGTCCTTCGGAATGGCGGTCGCCCCCCCTGATCATGAGAGAGAGAGGGGAGGGGGGAGAGAGTGTAGCTTAATTTGTAATTTATACCACTACTATTTTTTATGAAATACAGCAAGAAAGTGTCAGACACTCAGTGCGTGAAGTTAAAAAAAATGGTTAGAGCCAGCTGACGGTAAAAAAAAACAAAAAAAGAAACTCCGACGACGGGCAGAGAGAGGGAGAGAGAGAGAGAGAGCGTGTGTGAAAAAAAAAAAAAAATCTCCGACAGGCAGAAACGCAACGCGAGTCGGCACCACGTCTGAACGAACCCACCAGAACTCTACTGGTTAATAAGTAAGTAACTGAAGTAATAACAAACCTGAAGCTGAAGAAACACTAAACGTTAAGAGAAAAGACCGGTGAACCTGAGTGACTGAGGGAGAGACAGAGACAGACAGCTGTCAGCTGTTCTGTGTGAGTGATCAGAGCGGGACACAGCAACACACCTGCATGTGTACAGAACGCAGACACAGTCCGCTACCCAATGAGGATTTTCATTCAATCTTTTTTTTTTTCCGATCACAGATATTGACTCGTATTACTCGTTTAATACTCGTACTCGGCAAAAGTGCTTTATCCGTACCGGATACTCGTTTCAGCCGAGTATCCGGCTCAACTCTAGTTAACCTCTTCATGCAGAGGCCATTTTTGGCAATTTCCGCCTGTTTTTGTATCACTGCAATTAAAGCTTTTTATTTACAGAAGTACTAATCCCACAACTATGGTTAATGGCTTAAATGAAAGAAAACCTTTGTCCCTTTACATCTATATCTATAAAATATTGAATTGAGTCATTCCATAAAAAAAATGGGCTTCTGAAATTACAATTTTTTTTTGAAAAAAAAAAAAACGAGTTTGAAATTTTTGGTGAAAAGGTGATATATCAAAATCCTAATTATAAAACAGGTTGAATTTTACATATATGGTTCACATATGTACCAAATTTTAGGTTGATATGTAAAACTACTGAGGCACTATAGAGTTTTTCCAAACAGTGTCCCATGGCGATGTACAGCGTGCAAAAACTGTCCAAAATTGTCCAATTTGGCTAAAATGCACACTGCAAGATTTTAGTGAGATTTTTTTTTTTCCAACAGATAACTTACTGGGGCCAATCACTTACTTGATGGCTTTTAGGAACACCAGTTACATAAGTAAAATGCCATTTGAAAATTTAATTTATGGGGATGAATATTTAGTGTCCAAAACCCATCCAAACAGGAATTTGACCTATTTTCGCCTGTATTATATTGTTATTTTCCTTTAAAACTCCAGAAGTAAACATCCCACAACCATCAGTGATGGCTTAAATTAACAAGGACATTTGAAATAGTTCATTTTGTCTTTTATTATTATTTTAATTAAACTTGGGGCAGTAAAAACACACTTTTTGTGGATACTTGTATTGCTTACTTGTTGACACTAGGGGGAGAGGGAACCACAGGAACCAGCTTGGTGCAGGCTTAAGCTTTGCCCAATCAGGGATCATTATACATCAGGTCCCACCTTAGAGTCTCTGCTATTGGACCAAAAAGTTTTCACCCCCGTGACTTTGATTGACAGGCGACGAGAGATGCGCAAAGCGGGTGCGCAGTCTGACGGATAATAGCTCATAGCATTAGCACTGCGGGTAAACGTAACCATTAACGGATTATCTGGTCACGATGGATTAAATCACCCATGCCTGTTTTGTCGAGCACATCTTCAGCTTTAACAAGAGGGTAAGCTTGTAATTTTATTCAGTGTTTTAGTGGGTCTATCATTGACAAATGTCCGTCTTTTTCGGCACTCGAAAATGACTTCCGGGTTTGTGTGTGTTGAGTGAGCAGACTTGTTTAAAACTTTGATGGGGTAAAAACTGCATTTTTGTGCTTTGCTTTTGTTTATATGACAGTTTATGATTTTTGGTGGTGAAAGAAGAGGTGTACAGATGGTACATATATGTTAAAATCACCTTCGTTGTTGACGTGACGTCACTTGTGGGCTGCCGTAGTCTGATATTGTTTGAGACATTTTCAGTGACTGTGAAAAAACCGTAGCACCTAGAAACTTCATTTTTTTCCTACATGTTGCCGAAGGTGTCCTTAAAAGGTCTGTGGTGGAGTTTTCATTACAGCGTGCATACTTTTCGTTGTATTAAGGACGCCGTTCATGTGTTATTGATTTGGGACGCCGGCGTCCCAACCACTAGGGGGCCTGCGTGAACAGGTTAAAGGTCCTTCTAAACTGGTTCCAGGTTTTAATTGAATGAATAACAACTGGATTAGTAGTGAATGCTGAGATAGGCTGATCCAAAGGTAATTTGGAACATAATAGAGCTGCTGGGGAGGAAGAACCAATGGATGCCCTCTCCAGCCCTGTCCATTCAGTACTATTAACATCCAAGCCATCATCTCTCAACCAGTATAGCAAAGCTCTTATATTGGCAGCCCAGTGATAATACATAAAATTTGGAAGTGCCATACCTCCCATTGTGCGAGGCCTCTGTAATATATTTTTATTAATCCTGGGCTGCTTTTTATGCCAAATAAATGATGAAATATGACTGTTTAATTTGGAAAAAAAAGATTTTGTTAGAAAAATAGGGAGACATTGAAATAAATATAAAAACTTAGGGAGAACGTTCATCTTAATCGTGTTGATCCTTCCCCCTAAGGAGAGAGGCAGAGGGTCCCAACGCTCCAGGTCTTGTTTAAGATTACTTAATAGGGGATGATAATTAGCCTTATAGAGATCCTTGTGATTACGTGTGACCCAAATACCTAAATATTTTATTTCGTTGGGACTAAATTTAAAGGGGGTCGTGAGTAAAGTCGATAATTCAGGAAGGCTTGAGAGGGGGTCCGATATAAATAATAACATGTCATCGGCATAAAGTGAGACTTTATGCTCCAAACCTGCCCGGTGTATCCCTTTAATGGTGGGGCACTGCCTCAGGGCTAATGCAAGCGGCTCAAGTGCAACAGCAAACAAAAGTGGTGACAGAGGGCACCCCTGTCTTGTGCCCCGCTTCAGCTCAAAATAGGTGGATAAATTATTATTGGTGCGAACTGCAGCCATTGGGAGCGTGTATAGGATTCTAATCCAGGAGATGAATTTAGGGCCGAAATTAAATGTTTCCAGAGTCTTGAAAAGATAGTCCCACTCCACCCGATCAAACGCTTTTTCAGCATCGAGTGAAAGCATCACCTCAATGTTCCCAGGATCGGGTGGAGTGGGACAATAAAGGATATTAAATAAACGCCTGATATTAAAAAATGAATAGCGATTTTTTATAAATCCTGTCTGGTCAGATGAGATTATACTGGGTACAATGTTTTCAAGACGACGCGCCAAAATTTTTGCAAGAATCTTTGTGTCTGTATTCAGCAGCGAGACAGGACGATATGAACTGCAATTGAGGGGGTTTTTATCCTTTTTAAGTAATAAAGAGATGACTGCTTGACGCATAGTTAGGGGCAAGGAATTAGTGACTAAGGATTCTTCGAACACTAACAATAACAAGGGAGATAACTGGTTGGAAAACTTTTTGAAAAATCCGGTTGGGAAACCATCTGGCCCAGGAGATTTGCCACTTTGCATGGCACCGATTGCCGACATTATCTCCATAACTGAGAAATCCCTTTCCAGTTCAGCCGAGAGTTCTACACTTACAGAAGGCACTTTCAGGGATTTAAAAAAGTCCTCTAGGACAGAGGGATTGGTGGGCACTTCTGAAGTATATAATAATTGGTAGAAATTTTTGAAACAGGAATTGATTTTGTCATTGTCAGTGCATTTTGTACCACATACATCATTAACTTCAGGGATGGTTTGATTAGCAGTTCTTTGGCGCAGCTGGTGAGCCAGTGCTCGGCCGGATTTTTCCCCGTGCTCATAATAACCATGTCTTGATTTGGAAATCAGGTATTCTGCCTGTCTGGTGGACAGGAGATCAAACTCTGTCTGTAATGACAAGCGTTTTTTGAGTATGTCTGCCGATGGGGAATGGCTATGAAGCCTGTCCAATTCTAATATCTCATCCATTAATTTTCTAATACGCTCAGTGCTAGTTCTTTTCTTATTTGCACAGTACGAAATAATTTGACCTCTTAAATATGCCTTTAGTGACTCCCATACAATAGATGATGACATCCCTGGGGTTTGATTGATGTCAAGAAACACAATTTGATTTCAGATGACATGAATTTAGTGAACTCATCATCTGACAGAAGCAAGGGGTTAAACCGCCATGGACGATATGATGATTGTGTATCGGGAATGTATATTTTCATGATTAAGGGACTATGATCCGAAATAACCATAGCCCCGTAGTCACATTCTTTTGTAAGATGCAGAATTCTTTTATCCAGGAAAAAGTAATCGATGCGTGAATACGTCTTGTGGACCGGGGAGTAGTAAGAGTATGACCTGGAGGTGGGGTTGCGAAACCGCCACACATCTGCTACACCGTAGGACTTCAGAAAGAGCTGAATAGATTTGGCCGACTTCGACAGGGATGCCCTCTTAGAAACACTCCTATCTAAGAGAGGAGAAAGTGCACAGTTAATGTCACCACCAAATATAAGATAATGTGAAGTCATATCTGGTAAGTGAGAAAAAAAATTGGTAAAGAATGTAGGGTCATCCCAGTTCGGTGCATAAACACAGGCTAAAATAACTGGGAGTGAAAATAATTTTCCGACCACGATGACATATCGCCCTGCAGTGTCAGTCTGTACGTGAGACGCCGTGAACTGTACATTTTTACCTATCATAATTGCAACACCCCGAGCCTTTGAGCAGAAGTTGGATTGATACACCTGACCAGCCCATCCCCTAACAAGACGAGAACTATCACAAGAACGTATATGGGTCTCTTGTAGGAATGCAATATCTACTCTGAGCTGTTTTAAGTGTGAGAATATATTTTTAAATTTCACTGGGTGATTGAGTGATTTAACATTCCAACTTATGAAATTAGCAGGGCAACCATCATGACCTCTGGTGTTGTTTATATTCGCCATATTGTGTACACAGAGAAATGTGAAAGAGAAACACAAAAACAAACATAACCAAAAATAAAAGTCTGGTGGAGTAAGTTCAGTTCGTACATAGGCCCAGTAGTTACCCACCCCTTATCACCCACCCGAACAAGGTGATAACAACCCTGGGAAAAAAAATCCACACAGTAAGTGCTTATGATTGGGCGAAAAGCTAAAAGAAAAGCTAAACGCTGCGGCTCCCGTCGAGCCTCAAACATAAAGAAAATAAGTAATGGTAAAGTGCAAAGTAGTACTTTTTTTTTTTTTTTTTAAGCTATGCAAAGTAAACTTAGATTATGATTCTTGTGAGAGAAAGTATATGGCTAATCATGTGGTTTAGCAAGGTTATACAACCTTACTTCCACTAACACTGTGCCATCCATGTAAACAAACCACTGTGGTCGACCAAATTTACCCATAAAAGTAATCAGGAACTGAAATAACATGTCTTTCATTTTAACTATGCTAAAGCATCAAACCAGAACCTTATTAGTAACACTAAGCCGAGCATGAAACAATATGTCGGCCTATGAGCCCACAGTTCAAGCTGTCGAACAATATGTAGAAAATGTAAACACAGTGTTATAACTATATTTGTACCTGATAATTTCTGGCACTGCGGTACACGTGTTCAACATGTCCGTATGTCCACAGAAATATGTGTAATCAGCCGAGAAGTTCAGTCTCATGGTCATTCACCAGCCTCCGCAGGTGGAAGGATGCTTCTCTTGACGTAAGCCATAGCTTTGTCCGGGTCAGTAAACTCCCTGTCGTCTCCTCTGAACGTGATTCGGAGTCGCGCTGGAAACAGAATCCCGTACCGGACTCCCTCTTGGTCGCGAAGTAGCTTCCTCACCTCTGTAAATGCAGCTCGAGCTTTAGCCACAGTTGCCGTGTAGTCCGGGAAGATGGTAATCGGTTCCCCGTTGAAGCTGAGTGGGCCCTGGCTGCGGGCGCGCCGCAGTATCTGGACACACTCTTGGTAGTAATGTAGCTTAGCACAATGGCTCGAGGTTTTCCGCCCGTCTTCTTCTGCCCAAGGCTCCGGTGCGATCGATCGATCAGTGGCTCTTTATCCAGCTGTAGCACCTCAGTTAGCAGCTTTGATACAGAGGTTGTTGTGCTTGAGTCGGGTGTCTCGGGTACGCCGATGATTCTTATGTTGCATCTCCTCGACCGCCCCTCCATATCCTCACACTTCGCTTTCAGCCCTGCGATTTCTGTCTTCATCTCGTTCACAGTTTCTTGCAAATTAACCACTTCATCCGACCATGCAGATAGCCCCCCCTCCACATCTTTGATGCTAACTTTAGCCTGGTCGATCTCGTGCTTCAGCGCCGCGGTGTTGTTCATTATCTCCGTTTTCACCGCCTTCAGCTCGCTCCTGAGGTTTTCAAAATCATCAGCGAGGGCATTCTTCAGTTCTGACTTTAACACCGTTGAAATATCCGCTTTCAAAGAAAGAAGGATTTCTGACTTCAAACTTTCAACGTTCATCTTTCCGGAGGCAGGTGGGGGTGCAGGTGAGGGCGCAGGCGAGGGCGGAGTCACTTTAGCCGGGGTTTTGGCAGTACTCTGGTTCCAGGAGGTGTTGGGCCTTGTGTTGGAGGGTCCAGTATACTTGTATTTATTCAGCCTCGTTTCCATCTGGACGTCGCCGTGGATTTGTTACACCGTCCGACTGAGTTTAGGAGTAGTTTACTGTAGCATGAAACGAATTACACTTTACTTTTTTCGGTTAAAATAGAGGTTTAACGGGAGCTCGCGTCGAACACAGCCTACTCCATAGCGGCCAAGCCACGCCTCTCAACGCATATTTTTTTGACTCCAGCTCTGTTTTTGCCTTGACTCACCTGTTTTTGTGTTTTCTTCCTCCAGCCCTGCCATTTGCCTGCCCTCAGCCCTGCCTCGCTCAGCCCTGTCGTCGGTCAGCTTTTATTTCTTTTTTTGAACCTTGTGTCTGAATAAATAACCTTTGACACCAGCTCTGCATTGTGGGTTCCGTTTTGTTTTTTGAACTCCTGACAGACCGAACTGGCCAGTATTTGCAGACCACATTGGAGCAGAAGAATGTTATGTTTTTAGAAGTTAGTTGGAGATACAGTGGGTATGCAAATATTTTGCCCCAAAACATATTTGGTCCTTTCAACAGGAAGTCATGGCGACAGCCTGCGACCTCAACGCCCTCTTCATCAACTTTGCTGGCTGATTTGTTAGCGGTTTCTCGTGCTGCTACCGACTGGCCAGCTCCACATCTCCATTTTCCAGGATTATGTCTAGTTGTCCCATGGATGTAGTCCACAAAGGCTGAAACATCAGCATCTTTTGAGAAAAACACATCATCAAAAAATCCAGCAGGTCCCGGTTGACTCTTAAACCGACACCAAACCACACTGTATCTCAAAAATTACCCACACTTGGTATGAAAAACTAGATCTCCATTAAAATACATTGATATCAGCGGGGCTTATAGGAGGCAGAATTCTCAGTGGGAGTTTTGAATGGAGCTCCATACACCTCAGTGTATTTAAAAATCTTATTTTCTTCTTTTTTATTATTATTATTATGCCTATTCTGCCCACCCCACCCACCTGTAGCAGAACTGGAGATCGGGGCAGAGAGAGCAATCAGTGTTACACCTCTTAAAATGATGAGGACGCTGTAAGGTATTTTTATATTTTATGTCCTGTAAAATACATATGGATGGGACATCGGAATCAATAAACAAGAACAACACTAATAACGGTTACAATAGACGTTACATTTTGACGTACTCTACAACATTGCATCCATCTTTTTATGAACAATCTGACACGGTAAATGGACAATAACACTTGATACACAGACAGACAGACTCTCACATCATCTGAGTAGCCCACTCTGGAACAGAGCCTGTAGTTTGTTGCAGGTGTCCTGGCAAACATCCCTGTTTTCTAAAGCTTCAGCACATGACAGCCGATGGTTGTGCTCGTTACGAAGACCTATTTTGAAAAAGAATCCCTCCAGGATATGTGGATCCTCCGTCCTATCATGAAATGGAAATGTGAAAGTTATATTAATTAAACCACACAACAGATTCAGCAAAAACAGTCAAACTATCATTGGAGTAAAACAAAATAAAAACTAGCCTACTAACCTTGACTTTCTCCCTTTACTGAAACACTGCCTTTTTCAGGACTACAGGTACATGCTGGCAGCATAGGAGGTTAGGAGGTGTTTTTTTTTTGTCACCTTGCCAGCACTTCCCCGGGCATTGTGCTGACATCTTACTGTAAGTCCACCTACAGATGATGTAAAAAAGAAGAGAAATCAGGTAAATGATGTACACACAACGTTAAGGGGAGAAAGCAAAAAACACATCGCCTCGACTACTGCCGATTACACAGCAGCCTATAGGTTCTGCTCTTGCGAGAGATGCAATGAAATGAGTCTCCCTAACAGCAGGCGGCGCTAGTCTCGTGCCAGTAATCCCAAACCTGAAAACAGGAAATGCCGTAATGGAGAAACCATACAAGAAACCATTGAGATTAAAAACAAAGTGCACACAGCGTTAGCTTGTTATTAGTTTTGAGAAGACGTTTTGGACATTTTGGAAAACAAAGCTTGAGACCAACTCATAGACTGTAAAAAAGATGGACGTAGCATCGTCACCCATTGGTTTTGGGGAGTCGTTTTTGTGACTCAAATATGGCGGCTTGAACAGCGCCATGTTGGATTTACCGGCCGAGAACCCGCCCACTGGCCTCGAAACAGCCTGTCTCCTGACCGCTCCGGACCTGTCACTCAACGTTTCCATGCCCTAATTGGCCAGAGTTTTAACCTAATAACAGTAAAACGGTAGAGTTAAAAAAAAAAAATCACCCCCCTCAGAGTGTGTGCGGGGGTAGAAACTATCGATTGAGACCAAAAAACTTTCTGACACCAGGCTTTGATCATGTTTATTGAGGATGTAAAGTCATCTATTTTAACATGGGGGTCTATGGAGAATGCTCCCTTCTGGTACCAGCCCCCAGAGGAAGCCGAGGGGATTGCAGTTTTTTGAACGCGGAAGTGAGCTTCATTTCTCAGACTGACAACTGCCCTCTTGGACCAACTGCACTATGGTCACTTCCGTCCCTCCCACACACCGCGCTGATTCGCTAGGGCCCGACAAGTCTACTCTCCCGATGTCCGACGCTCCCCGACTGTGCATGCCGACAGCTTCCGCGCCTCCCCGACGCAGATGAAGACACCGAATAGACACGTAGCCGATGCCGTCCGACTGCTGTCCGGTCGGGCCGGTGTGTTCCTGGCTTAACATAGGGCTGGGTGATTATGGAAAAAATAATAATCACAATTGGTAAATAGGGTTATTCATTGATTTAAAAAAAAGGTGTTTATTGCACCACCAAAACTCAACTTTAAATATAACCTTTAGAAAAAGAAACCAGTAATAAATTAGTAAAGAGTAAAAAGTAAAATAATAAAAAAAAATAATAGCAAAAAGAAAAAAACAATAAATAAAAATAAACCCAGTCTACATACACTACAAAAAGGATTGGCCCCATACTCTCTGCAGTTTACTTCCTACAGGTTTTTGGCGAGGAAAACCAGCCTGTTGACTCGGTCTGGCTTTAGTGATGAACGAAGGCAGGTGACAACATTTCCAGCTGTGCTAAAAACCCGCTCTGATGCAGCACTTGTGGCAGGGATGCACAGGTATTTCCTAGCCAGTTTGGAGAGCCGTGGATAGAGTGTCTGTGATGCTTTCCACCACTCAAGTGGGTCAGCCTCAGTGTCAAGTGGCCTTGCCCTGAGGTAGGCTTGAAGCTCAAACACTATGGCCTGGTCCTGTTGAGGAGGAGATGGTCCTGGTCTTCTCGATTTTCTTCAACCACATATTTCAGCTGAAACCCTGGATTCACTGCAGAGGCCATGTCGAGGAGCTCTTGTGTTTTTGAGTCATCATATTTCTCTTTGCGGTAACCCATGATCTTCTGCTTGATGCTCTTTTGAAAGGCCTGTGTCATTCTCCTCGACTGCTAGTATGGATGTGTGGAAGAGGTGGAGAGTTGGCTTCATGTTGTTGGGTCAGATGTTGCCTGGTACATTACACATTTGAAGGGTTGGGTCCTCTCTGCATCCAAATATAGCTCAGAGTTGTGGTCTGCAAATACTTAAGAGACAAATCTAATCAAATTCCTGGATATAATAAAAAGAAGTGCAGTATTACACCTAAATATTATCATTGTAGACTACTGTAGTTTAAATATGGGAAAAACTATAATATTCTGAACACTCCACACTCCACAAAAATCAAACTGAAAGACAGTGCCCCCTCCCACGAAGCTGGAGGAACATGGTGTAGTCCAATTAATAATGAACACCATTTAACGATGCCTGATGGAGCTGGGCCTCCTTTTAGTGGCCAACCTGGCAACTCCAGCAGCACTCCTCAGGAACTGGGAACTAAAAGAAAACTTCATAAATTTCATGACAAACAACTTAATTTGATTGAAATAATGTTAAATGTATTTATTATGCAATACAAGTGACAAACATAAAGCAAACATATAGACATGACAGCACAAGACAAGGATCTAACACCACAACACAGTGGCCAAAAAAAAGTAAATGAATTGAGATAAATTGTGATAAGAAAGAGAAAAAACAAGAGAAGAGAATAACGAACAAAAAAAAAAGAAAGTTGACTAGTATGTTACTAGTACGTTTTTCAAACAGATACCTACTGAAAAAAATGTTTTGTTGAATGAACATAATTTTATTTCATCAAGTTTTTGCACAAAATAATTTTATCTGAAACTAGATATGTTTTTTATGTTGACTGAACTAATATTTTTTTGAGTAAATTCAAGTATATTCAGTATAAATTATATTAGTAATTTTTCCTACTCAATAAATTCAGTATTAAGCATCATACATCACACAGAACCACACAATGTGTTTAGACAATCAACTTTAATATGCTACAAATACTTCATCTCACATTAGTCTCATGGCCCCAGAATTTTTTACAAGATGAACACCTGTAAAATATAAGTAAATAGATGGCAGTGCAGTTAACCAAACACAGACACATGAATATGTTTGTAAAAGAAAAAAGCTGCTCTGATTCTGTAGATGACCACATCCATTACTGCCATAACACTGAATTAGCAGCAAGTTGGTGTACTGGGTGTAATGTCCTTATTCCTGGCTGTGTGAATACTTCTACCTGTACACAAGCATTTTCTCATTTTCATGGAACACATAAGTTGCATTTGAGATCACATTAAATATTCCTTCCACAATTAACAGAAACAACACAGCACATAATGTCATTACAAGTGCAGCTGAAGAATTCCTACAGTCCAACACTGAATTTTTCTTTAGTCCAGGGACCTTGGGGGAAAGTGTTTCCCCATCCGTCTGCATGAGTCCTTTTTGAACAAATTCATTATGTCTCAGTTCCTTGGGGTAGGTCAGGTTCAGTGCGTAGATCACTCCAAGCATCACTGTGCAAGCCTGGGTAGCAGATCCAACGCTGTCCTGGTTGATCCTTCAACAAGAACCTCAATGTCATAATGTCCAGGATCTCCATTCTCCTTGCTGATGACATATGTCCATGGCCCACTTCTGCATGTCTGTCAGGGTGCCATTTCCTTCGATGTCCTGCATTTTAAGAAAAGAAAAGGGAAAACATTAGAATGCTTTGCCACAAATAACCACAATTTTTCAGTAATACGTTGCACACCTGCACAACAGATATTTTCAGGGCAACTGTCCACATGAGCTGTATTTGTGCATCAAGTGTTTTGTGGGCATTTTGTGATCCAAGGTGTGTTTTTATGCCTTTTGACTAGGCTGGGATCTATCATAAATGACAGGGTTAGGGTTAAAATATTTTACCTTATTGGTTTTGACAGGTAAAGCAGATGGCAAGGGTGGTGACACGGTTGGTGGGGGCGGAGGTGGTGGCAGCCGGCTCTGGGTTGGTAGCTGGTCTGTCAGTGACAAAGCTCGGCGAGAAGTCTTCCTCTGTGAAAATGGCCGGATTGAATGGCCAAATTCCGGTGCACTCAAAGCCAGCCATTATGTTTTTCTGAGTGGCAGCACTTGGGAGAGCCTCTCCAACGATGAGGGGGATGGTGTAGATAGTTGCTGGATTCCCAGGGTGACTTCTCATCCACCTATCCTTGGCCACGTTCACATGCCGTTTTAGGGGCCCGAAAACGCTCCGGTTGAGGAGCTGGAGTTTATGTGAGCAGTGTGGTGGAAAGACGACTCCATTGTCCTTGCAGAACTGGATTGCTGTCAGACTGCAATGGGAGGAGTGGTTATCGAGGAGGAGGAGCACCTGGCGTGATGGGGTGGCCTTGCCGTGTTCGACAAAGTGGCTCAGGTACCTCAGGAACTCCTCCTCCTGCATCCAACCAGAGCCATTTGCTGCAGCAATGGCACCCCTTGGGGCACCAATCAAAAAGTGGGCCTGCATGTTCTTACGCGGGAAGATGAACATGGGTGGCACCACGGTCCCCATTGCACTGACTGCCACCACAACAGTCACCAGTGTGCCCCGCTCTCCAGATGTCATGGCCCCGACCTGCTTCTCTCCCCTCTTGGCCAAGATCTTGACAGGCGCCTGGACAGCCGTTACACCTGTCTCGTCGATGTTCCACACATCCTGGGCCTGGAACTTGTAACGAGTCATCACAGACTCTAAGTTGTTAAAAAACATTTTAACATTGTGCGCATTGAAGCCCTTTGCGCGGGATAGTCATCCAGTCCTTTCCTGCCATCTCATTTACATCCCAGGATGGGGGGAACACAAAGCCATTTCTTTTGGCTAGCTGGTAGGCCAGGATCCTTACCTAATGTCAGGTTTTCAGAAGCAGGACCCAAATGCAGACTTCTCAAAGAACAAAGGCTTTATTCTACCTTGACGTCAGGAACATAGGAATCACGACATGGACAAAACAGCAGGGAACGATTGCGGCCCAACCGGAACAGGAGGTTTGCCAGCCCGTTTCCCTCTAGCAGGCCGGGAGGCGGCTAGCCCCGCTCTGTAGGCCTGTTGGACCGAGCGGGGCCCCCCCAGTGCCAGGCGGGTGCCCCGGAAAGGGTTGTCCTCTTCGGGGAAGGTTGGTGGCTGGGGGCAAGGCTTGGGCTTCTGGCGGCGAGAGGATCCCCTCCTGGATGGTCTCTCTGAAGGCATGGCCGAGATGCTGCCTCCCTTGCAGCGGTCTTCTTGGCCATGTGACAAAAATACTCCAGAACAGTCATCATACGGGGAGGGGAACGGTCTGCTGGGTCCTTGGTAAGTCGGTTCATTCTGTCGTCAGGAACATAGGAATCACACCATGGACGAGGACGTGGACAAAACACAACGACAATGAACCGACCAAGACTGCGTTTACACGTGCCCGGCTATTTTCATAAACGGACATTTCCCCCTCTCCGTTTATAAAAAACACTGCGTGCACACCAGTCCGTTTTCAGAACACATTTCGTTTACACTAACCCGTGTATATATGCCGTCAAGAGCATGCCAAAGGTAGGTAGGTGGCAGTGTAGCGAGAAGCTCAAGCCCACGTCAGCCAATCAGAATCCCGCACATGATCCCCGCATAGCAACCTAGCAACAGCAACAACAACGTCACTTGCCCTCCTTGTGTGTAAAGTTTTAATATTTTTTCATGCGAGAAAGTAACTGTTTAGATGCCAAACATACGGCCAGTTTATCCAAATGACGGCTGTTTAGAAGTTTGCTCCGATGTTTCTCGGAGAGGTGAAGCTTTTTTTTTTTTTTCCGGAGAAGTGAAGCTCCACCTGTGGAGCAACGACCGGGACATCACAGAGACAGTGGCTGCTCTGCAATGCTGCTCGGTTGGCCAGCCTCTGTCGTCCTCCCGGGATCAAAACGATCACTAATTAACTTACCCGCAGGTTTTTAGAGGTTTACCACCAGCTGGTTAAATTATTTTTAGGAGATAAATGTTGGTCTCATTGATGAAATCTAACAATTGTGGCAGTAGCAGTTTGTTTGAATGAAAAGTGAAGCTTCATGTGTGTTAACTGTTACTGGACAGAAGAGCAGCACAGCCTCGGGACTCTGTACAGAAATCACCCCATTTAACGTTACATCAATAAACAAATGTTTTACAATGAACACATCAGTCTGCATTAAATTTTATCATTATTATTATTTATTTATTTTATTAAGTTATGTAATATGGTTACGGTTAGACGTCA
The DNA here is from genome assembly GCF_905171665.1 of Trachurus trachurus. Taxonomy (NCBI): domain Eukaryota; kingdom Metazoa; phylum Chordata; class Actinopteri; order Carangiformes; family Carangidae; genus Trachurus; species Trachurus trachurus. The sequence continues at coordinate 34,397,569 of NC_139894.1, forward strand.
GAGTCTGACGTCGGCTACCCAAATCTCTGTTTTTCTCTGTTTACATGCAAATGTAAAATCTCCACCCTGGTCGGAGTTTTTAAAAAGCATCGTTTTCAGGGGCGTTTTCATCGTTTGCGTGTAAACAGAGGGTGCAAACGATGGTTAATGTCTCAGTTTTTAAAAATAACCGGGTATGTACAGTGTTTCCCACAGGATTTCAGGAGACCATGGCGCGACCGGGGGGGGGGGGGGGGGGGTGATGAGTCGTTGGTCCGACGAGGGGGGGGGGGGGGCGGCGGCGATATAGCGCCGCAGCTGAGCAAATAGCGCGATATAGCGCATTTAGCGTGCGCCCCTGTCTGTGTATCTATGTGCAGGCACAGATCAGAGATCAGAGATGGTGTTTTAAATAACCATGCTACCGTTTCACCAGCTCTCATCTCCGCCAGTCAGTCTCTCAAACTGTCGCCTCGCTCGCGTGCGGGCGCACCGCATGTAGACACACGTGAGAATTTTTTTTTTTTTTTTTTTTTTTAATTTTTTTTTTTTTTCTGTGAGAGACTGTGGCGGGCCCTAACGAGACTGTGGCGGGCCGCCACAGTCTCTTTAATTAATGGGAAACACTGACGTATAAACGGGGCCCAAGACAAAGGGAGACACTGAGGTTAAATATGTCATAACATGGTGTTTTGAACCAGCCTTAGTGTGTTTTGGACAACAGTGTTGGTGCACCTGAACGCACCATGAGGAGCTGGAGGTGACAGCTGCATTAAATTAACTAATCAGTGTGGAGTGGCATGAAGACTGTGTTTTTCAGACATTCAGTGTGAAGACTGGCTGTGAAGAGGAGGCTGCTGTGCTGTACTGTGCTGGGCTGGACTGTGTTGGGCAGAAGAGGACTCCCCCCACTTACCTGGAACCCCCCCTCACAGAGGATCACTGGTACCCTAAAGAAGAGGAAAGTTGGATACCTTTCCATGTTCACCTCTCTCTGGTTCTAACTCTCTCCTAGAAATCAGCAGGCTGTAGGAGAGCAAGCTCAACAAAGGCTGAGGCAGCAGACGGTGTAGTACTGCGGAAGGAGTGGGCCCCTTCCCCCTTGGAGTTCTAAAGCCTCATGATGAGAGGAATCTAGCAAGAGTGGAGGAACAGATTGTCCTGCTGCCCCCCCCCCCCCCCCTTGATTGAAGGCCGTGCTGCATCTTAAATCCAGCTCAACAGAAATGCACATTCTATTGTGAATAAACGGTGTCTCCCCTTTTATTCCAACTTGTGTCTTGTTATTTTAACTCAACGTGGTTCCCAACCAATCCAAGTTCTAGAACCTTTTAAACTTTTAAGCTTTTATTCTTAATTGTGTGGTGTGACATATTTTGGCGTTGTTGGCAGGATTTGGACTGTAGTGTTGGGACCTCATTGGGTTAATATACTAGACCAGGAATTATGGCAAATCCAGCACCTGCCATGGTGGCACCCTTTTTCATAGGGGCACCCTGGGCCCCAAAATTCACTGGCCATGGCCTGGATTTTAATGAGTGGAGAAACCAGATGCAAGCCATTCTCAGAGCACAGGTATGGGCTGAAGCACAACAATGTCGTGCAAGAAAAAAGGCGGTGGTGTCTGCATGATGATAAACGATCGCTGGTGTACAAACTCTACAGAACTCACCCACGTATGTTCTCCGCACCTGGAATATCTCACTGTCAAATGCAGGCCATCATTCCTCCCACGAGAATTCGCATCAGTAATTCTGATCTGTGTTTACATCCCACCTGAGGCTAACGCCACCACCACCATAGCTGAGTTAGCCAACCACGTCTCCTCGGTGGAAAACTCACATCCAGACACAGCAGTCATCGTCCTTGGGGATTTTAACCGGACTAACCTGTCAAGTGAGCTCCCCGGCTACCATCAGCAGGTAACTTGCCCGAGCAGAGGAACCAGCACGCTGGACCACTGCTACACTCCCATCAAGGAAGCTTACCGTGCTTTCCCGAGGGCTCCGCTGGGCAGGTCCGACCACGCAATGCTGCTGCTAATTCCACGGTACAGGCAAAAAGTTAAGTCCTCCAAGACTCCAACAAAACCTGCCCGGTGCTGGTCCGCCGAGGCCATCGAGAGACTTCGGGGCTGTTTTGCGTGTACAGACTGGGATGTTTTCCATGTGGCAGGTGACCTCAACGACTACGCCGACGCAGTGACGTCATACGTCAATTACTGCGTGGACCTCTGCATACCACTCCAAAAAGTCAAGCACTACAATAACAATAAACCGTGGTTTAACAAGGACATTAAAATATTAAGAATGGAGAAAAACTCAGCACATTTGTCAGGAAATAAAGAGCAATACATGGCTGCAAAATATAAACTGAGATCAGCAATAAGAAGAGCCAAATCAAATTATGCCACTAAACTGGAAGAACAAATCACCACAAACGACACACGTTTCATCTGGAAAAAACTTCAAATCATGACAAACTACAAAAAGAAACCCTCCTCCATACCTGGAAATGACAGTCAGCTTCCAGACACACTCAACTCCTTCTATGGCCGGTTTGAACAGGTACCGACTCCACCACCACCTCTCCCTGACCCCCTCCCCCCCTCTCCTTTCACCATCTATGAGGAGGAAGTGAGGAGCACCTTCAAGGGACTCAAGAGGAACAAAGCCGCCGGCCCAGACAACATCAGCCCCTCTGTTCTCCATCACTGTGCTGCGGAACTGGCCGAGGTTTTCACTTACATTTTTAACATCTCCCTCTGTCTATGCTCGGTACCCAAGTGCTTCAAAGAGTCCATCATCATCCCGGTCCCTAAGGCTAAGAACATCTCCTGCCTCAATGATTATAGACCCATTGCTTTGACATCTGCAGCCATGAAATCATTTGAGCGCATCATACTCAAACACCTGAAAACTGTCACCTCCCCCCTCATGGACCCACACCAATTTGCATACAGAGCCAATAGATCAGTTGAGGACACAGTCAACTTAGTAATTCATCACACACTGAACCACCTAGAGTCTGCAAACACATACGCCCGCATCCTGTTCATGGACTTCAGTTCTGCATTCAACACAATAAACCCGGCCAAACTGTTCACAAAATTAACAGATATGAACATTGACCCATGCATTTGTCACTGGATTTACAGCTTTCTCTGGAACAGGCAACAGAAGGTCAAAATCAACAACAACACATCCTCCCCTCTGATCCTCAGCACGGGTGCACCCCAGGGCTGTGTGCTTTCGCCCTGGCTATTCTCCATCTACACAAACCAGCTCACATCACACCATAGTTCTGTCAATCTGTACAAGTATGCGGACGATTCTACTATTGTAGGATTCATCACCAACAACCAAGAAATAGAATACCGTGCACAGATCAACCAAGTAGTGACCTGGTGCACAGACAACAACCTCCTACTCAACGCATCAAAAACAAAAGAACTCATCATCGACCTAAGACGTCAGCCATCCCTCAAAACCCCTGTGCTCATTAATGGTGAACCCATCTCCATTACTGAGTCATTCAAACTGCTCGGAACCCACATCACCAATAACTTAAAATGGAAAATCAACACAGAACACATCTACAAAAAAGCTCAACAAAGACTCTTCCATCTCCGTCAGCTCAAAAAGTTCAGAGTCAGGTCCCATCTCCTGCTCCGTTTTTACACAGCCATCATTGAAAGTATCCTCACCTCATCCATTACAGTCTGGTACAGCAGTCTTGACACACTGTCAAAGAAGAAACTACAGCGCATCATCAACAGAGCATCCAGAATCACTGGCTCCCCCTTACCATCACTTGAATCACTTCACCACAAACGGACACTGCGCAGAGCCCGGAAAATTGTCACTGATCCCACTCATCCTGCACACTCTGCCTTCCAGCTGCTCCCCTCTGGGAGGCGCTACAGGACAGTGGCCTCCAAAACAACCCGCTTCAGAAACAGTTTCATCCCCACTGCAATAAATATCTTGAACTCTGTTCACCGTGGAACAAGCATGGCATTATAAGTTGTAATTGTGTGTTTTGTCTATACATGTTATATGTTTGGAACCTGTACCAATGAGCTGTACTGAAAGCAAATTCCACCAGCCTGGCTGTGTGGTCATTAAAAGAATCAATCAATGTGACTTCATCATTAGCACTCTCGAAGGAGAAGCCAGACGAGAAGTCTTGATTTTGGATGAAGACGAGAGGGCCACTCCTGCAATGATATTTGACTTTCTTGACGAACTGTATGGTGATAGAGAGTTTATTGGTTCACTACGATCTATGTTTTTTGACTGCAGACAAAAGCCAGCAGAAACTGTTCGAGCCTATGCTCTTCGCCTTCGGGAGCTGGGTAAGAGACTGCAGTCCAGAGACCCCCAAGCTCCTGCACGGATGGATGTCCAGCTACGTGACCAGTTCGTCACAGGGCTGCAACCAGGAGCCATTCGAAGTGGGGTAAGAAAACAACTTAGAGAGACCCCAGATTTTACATTTGCTAGGACTCGGCAAATGGCTCTAGACATGGAGATGGATCAAGTGGAGGGGGATCGGCTAGAGTCGACATGTGCCTCTGTTACCGAAAGGAGGGTGGCGCCAAACCTGACAACAAGCTGGAAAGCAGAGCTTAAGGATGAAATACTGGAGGAGGTGAAGGGACATATATGTGAGGTCATACAACAGGAGTTCCAGAGGCTCCGCTCCTCCCCAGTGCAACAGGTAACTCCCCCTCATAATAGCCCAATCAACCATCAACGCTACCCTCACAGCCCTACACCTTACCAGCAAAGGGGAGATCGGAGGCCACGTAGCTCAAGCCCTAGGAGACCACACCAGCAGGAGAGACTCCAAACTAGGGATTCAGGGAGGAGGTCGAGAGCCACTTCTAGAGCACATGCACAGCACCATAATTCCGCCAAAGACACAAGTTTTGGTTTGAGGTGGGATGAGCAAGGCCGACCTATATGTAAGCGGTGTGGAGTAAGTGGCCACCTCTACAGAGAATGCCCACAGCAAGATTTAAACTGCTGAACCCAGTTACCACGGGCCAGGTGACTGGTAGCCATACAGCGGCCCAGAATGAACTTGTCAGAGAAGCTGTAGTTGGGTCTTGCCCAAAAGTCCCAGTGACCTTTAACGGTAAAACTGTGAGTTGTATAATGGACACGGGCTCACCTGTGACATTAATGTCTGAAACCTGTTTTAACCGTCTTTTCCCCATGCAGGAAGTAGGTCCTGTTGGAGACCTCAAGTGCCTACGGCTAAGGGCAGCCAATAAGACCAAGATACCCTATGTAGGCTATGCCATGATGGATGTAAAAGTGGGGGACCTGGCACTGGGTGAGTTGGGAGTCGTCATCACTGAGGATATAACTGGTGACCCAAATGAACCACCTCTGTTGGGTATGAACATTATCCAGTGCTGTTGGCATGCAGTTGGACCTGATTCACAGGCAAAACATAACTTTGCTTCTGCCCCAAACCCAGTGAAAAGGGCCTGGGAAATGTCATTTGAGGTTTGCAGACGTATTGACGTGACACCCCCCTCTGGGACTCTTCGGCCAGCCTACAAGTCCCCTGTTTGTGTTCCAGGCCAGAGTGAGATCTTGCTCTGGACGAGAGCGCCATCCAGTGTCCTCGATGGAGATAGTGTATTGGTGGAACCCTTGGAAGAGTCCGGGCTGGTCTCTGCTGCTAGAGCGTTGGCTACTGCAACCCGTGGACGAATACCAGTACGGGTAAGAAACCTGGCCCCTTATCCTATATGGTTAAAGCGCTATCAATCCATTGCCACTTCTTCAGCCTGTCCATCTGACATAAGAGAAATGGAGGACCTCATCCTAAAAGAAGTCAGCCCTGGTGTTGTGGAGGTGGGTGTAGGACAGGTGAGCACCGACTGCAAGGACGAGATTGTACAAAATTACTGATCAACACTGAATATATCTCACTGATGATTGTTTTATTAGATTGAGCACTGACACATTTGACCCAATTAAACAAGTTAATCCTGCGTGGTGAGAAACATTTGCCTTTATGTACCTGTTTATGCGTTCACTTTAAGTAGTAGTAAAGTTTAGTCTCATGTTTTAACTAACCTATCGTGCCTTATATTTTTGACTAACCCCCTGAGTTTAAAGCAAACCATATAGATTTGTGTTCAGCTTAATTCATAATGCAATGAGTACCAGTAACCTGTTTGATCATTCAGAGGTAAACTGAGGGCACACAGAGCCACAGTGAAAGCAAAACATCTCCAAGGCCGAAGGGAGGAGAGGATGAGAGGCCTGTGGCCCGCTGAATGAAGCATTGTGAGGAAGAGTTTTAATGGTCTGTATTATCTGCCCTGACCCCTCAGACACCTGGGTGGAAAGTTATGTCAGTGTAGGGAGGGCTTTGTTGTGTTTCAGGCCCAGAGGTTCGTGTGCTGGAGAGATGGGACCAACCTGTGCCAGCCAGAGGGCACCAACGAAGGGAGGGCTAAGTTTAAACCACAGCCACTCCCCACCTGTTTTTGACCAATAAGGATTAATTACACACACATAGTGCGAATTTATTAAAATTAATGTAACGCCTTTGTTTTAGGCAGAAGACAGAGAATTCTCGCTCTCTTGGGATGGTGGTTGCAGCTAACTGCTTGCAGACTGCGATTTCCTGAACAGGAGAGTTTCTTGTATCTGATTCCTTTGATGATCCAATTTAATAAATAGTTGACCGGAACGTCGTTGTTTGTCCTCTCTTGGAATAAACGAACACGAATGTCAGTTTTCCTGTTTTTCATCCTGACATGCGCCAGACATAACGAAAAAGACTCCTTGATTAGCTGGAGCAGGAGTCGAGTCACTTGAGGCGTCTGAGATTAAGAAAAAAAAAAACGTAAACTCATCTCACCATCTCTGGTTGTGCGTCAGGAATCATTTCAGGCCGAATTAAAACGAGTTGTTGGGTGTTTAACCACAGGGGCCAGGTGTCAGGAGCATGTTAACATAGCTAACGTTAGGTTACACAGAGAGATGTGGCTAGCTTAACTGTCAAATGAGTTCAGAGGGCTAACTACATTTTACTACTATTTTAGTAAAATAGTTAATACTATACTATACTTTAATACTATTTTACTACAAAATCCGGCATTACATAGACACAATTCAAAATATTTATGTCAATATGTAGCCAAAATACACAAAATTCAAAACAATTCTGTCAACATGTGGCCAACATGACCAAGCAGATAATACAAAAATAACCACAAATGAAAAAAATTATAATAAATAAAAAATACAGTCAGAGTTAGTCAGGAATTAAAGTAGTCAATTTTTCATAAACACATAAGGCTTGTTTCATTTTGATATGTTTTAAGTTTCGATCAAAACATTTGAAAAAATGTAAATACACTGTGGTTTAAGTAAAACCATGACATACCAATAATTATTAAAAACTTACCCGAACGACTGGGAATTCAGCCGTGGAATGATGAGTAATTGCACCTGGCAGTTCTCCACTGGCCTGATTACGTCCCAACGTCCTGGAATGGCGGGATGTGTACGCTTGCGTGAAATTCTAACTCCAAACCGGATAGTATGCGCAAATTTGGATGACCTTAATTTTTTTAAGCTACATTTAATTGAATGAAATAAGATTGTCATAATTTCACATAATACGTTGGAATTACTTAAATTTTATAAGTGGAGTTAAATAACACAAACATTTCTATTAAAATATGCTTATTTTTTTTATAACATTTAGGGACCAGAATCACTTTTTTCAGTGTGGCTTTAATCTACAAGATTTTTGAGTACATTCATAAGTGACTTTAAATCAGAGACATAGTTCTGCTGCATTCATTTCTCATCTATGCACCAACGGATCATTTGAGAATGAAAGTGTGAATTAATTTCGTATATTAATAAAACAAAATAAAATGTTGTTGGTTTTATTTCTTATGCTACCACTATTGCAGGTCATACAGTAAAACAAAAGTTTGTTCAAAACCTCTAATAAATTATTATTCAGTTCTAATCATCAATTATTAAATGTGTTTTGTCAGTGAGAGCAGAACATGGGAGTTGATTCTGCCTGTGTCAGTTTAAGGAAAAACAAACAATAAACAAACAAGAAGAAGCAGTGTTTGTGGAGGCTTTAGTGACTAAAAGCTGTGCTATGCTATGCCAAACTTCCACTCATGTGTAGTACATAATGAGGATTCTTCGAACTGTGTTCAGCCCATAATTTGCAGTTTGCTGATATCCTTTGTATCACTTAAGTGATGGATGGATTCATTGTACTTATTGATGTTATTGATGTGTTGAATATTACATCATTATTCAATCAAGAGCTGTGGCAGGTGATTTCATGGCAAGGGGAGAGGTTATACAGAGAGTGACTTTCATAAATGGGAGATATTTAACACTGATTCCCAACAATAACCAATGTGCTGCCATGAGGTCATTCTGCTCTAATGGGGTTTTATGCATTTAGCCTTGATACAGTCTCATGGTCAGCTGGGGCTGTGTCCAGCAGGACTGCAGGGGCAGTACCGGGGGAAATGAATCAAACTACAAGTCTCAGGAGATTAGATATCTAATCCTCAGAGAGCTTATTATTTTTGATTATGTTCAGATTCATGTTGATAACTTTAGTCTTTAAAGAGGAGGACAGAGATCTTTGAAGATTTTTGTGTACGAGTCAAACATCCCTAGAAAAAGATAATGATGAGGAAAATGAGAAAAAAACCTCTATGGCAGGGGTGTGTTCCTGCTGCTCTCTTAAGAAAAGTTTAAAACAGGATATTGCTTTTACATACATCTCTGTGCAACTAGAGGAGCTATTATTCACACATACAGTAAGTCATCCAACCGGAGTGACCATGTTGTTCGTCCATTCCCTCCGATGCTATCCACATAAACATACCATCAGCTCTTGTTAACATTTCTATGTTTTCCATATTCTGTGTTATAAACTGTTTTCTAGTCTGTATACAACATCTATTGCACGTCTGCCCGTCCTGGGCGAGGGATCCCTCCTCTGTCTCTCACCCTGAGGTTTCTCCAGGGTTATCCTGGAGTTTTTCCTCAGTGGATGTGAGGGTCTAAGGTCAGAGTTATGATGCTACGTGAAGTCCTTTGAGACAAACTGTTTGTAAGAATGGGCTATACAAATAAAATTGCCTTGCTTTGCCATCATAATTATCAACAGTGCTAGAGGTTGCAATCAATAATCAAACTGAATTACAGGATGTAATAAGCTGCTGACATAACCTGTTAGCATGCAGAATGGTCAAGCCAACGATTTCAGGATCAAGACCCACCATTGCCAGGACTGAGGCCTTCACTATTTACTGAAAGATGTATTCTTTATTAACGGAAACCACTTTTTACACTTATTTTTACACATTAAGGAAATATCACATAGCATCACAGGCATGAGGATGGGAACACTGTTCTGATTTGTATGAAGCTGTGCAGGACTGATACATCTATGAGCACCCACAGAGACATATGTCGAGTTCTAATGTAATTTTAAAGAGAGTTAGTAGGTTCGATCTCAAGTTCTAACCACCACCTGCTGCAAATGAGCTATTTAGTCCATGTGGAAAAACAGCTATAACAACATTAATATCAATACAAATAAAATAAAGATAACAATAAGAGTCTAATAATGTTTGAGATAAAATTCAAATTCATTCAGTTAATTTTTAATCTAAAAAAAAAAATTAAGTAATAATAACAAAACACATTTAAAAAATAAAATAAAACAAATAACCATGTTTTTACGATTTAATGGTTTGTGTAAAATGCCACAAAAAACTGACACTGAATTCCAACTGGAAAGCTCAGAGCAATGAAAAGCATTAGTTTTAATTACAAGTGCAGGAGAGGAGAATCATAAAATCACATGATGTAATGCCCTGATGGTGGCTCTTCTATAACCGCAAATATTTGTTGATTTTTTTTCTGGCCTGTGACAGAGGGAATGAAAGCTTGTAACTGAACAATCAGTATTATTTGCTTAAGGAAAAAAAAAACAGTCTGGTCATTTGTTGGAATCAAATCAAAAAGCTTCTGGATCGATCTCTCTCAAGGGAGGAAGCTGCACACAACTCGACAGACAATGATGTAATATCCAGTCTCTGCTGTCCTTAACTGAACAGAACAGAACTAAACCGAAAAGCCTGTGGATAATGACCAGCACAGACACCTGTGGGTGTCATTAATGTAGAAAAAGCTATATGACACAGAAAATTATCATAATCTTCTTCTTAGACACTACATTACTGTTATTTGATGTCTTGGGAATTAGGAGGGAAATGAATAAGGGCTCTAACTATGATAAAATAAAATAATACATTACATTATTTACAAAAATGCCCCACTCGCCTGGCATGAAAACAGTGTGTGTCTGCAATGAGGGAGAGAACCATTTCCACTGGGTGCACTGGCTTTTTTGTCTTGTTTCCTTCAGTGAAAAAAAGGTTCTCCTTCCATATGAGGCCCATGTCTTGGCTTGTGTAAAGCATTTACAGCTGATTTTCCAGATAATCGTAATCATACAAGGCAACAGAGCAACCATCTTGATGTAGGTTAAAGGTACAATATGTAAGAAATCTAAAGCAACTGGCTGTAAAATCATCTTAATATGTCACAGAGACTCAGGAATAATGTTCATATAACATACTGAACTCACCAACAACAATAGTACAGCCAGAATATTTGCTTTTTGCAGACCGCAAATCATGTTTATGTTTTGAATCCTATGTTGGCATGTGTCTCCACCAGCGCTCTCTCCCAGTCACATAAATTTCAGCCTCCGGGTTGCCAGTTAGCTTCCACTGAGCTGCAGCTACGGCTGGGAGATAAAATGAGATCGTGAAAGACGTAAATGAAGTGATACAACAGTCACGTTGTTGATGAATATTTAGCTTTTTACTCTGCTTTGAGACTTTGAGACTGACTGTGAGAGCAGAGGTTAGCACGTCACTATCTGGCAACCTGGAGTCTGGTGGGTAGGGGAGGGGGGACAATGGCTGCTGTGTTTTGAATTTGGCTGCAGCAACAATTTTGGCCACATTCTTACATACCGCTCCTTTAACACTCTTTGGCACATCATGTGAAGACACACAGGTCTCCTACAGGACTTTGGTCCATCCTGTGATAGAGCAGGAGTCTCCTATTGGACATAGATGTTTGAGGCAGGACTACTATACTTCTGGGTGAGCTACAGACACACCAGTAGACTCTTTGTAAAGGCCGAAGTGTCTCACTTTTAATAAAAAAAGAAAGAATTATGACGCTATTATTTGGCGTTCTGGAGATAAACGCAAAAGAGTAAAACTATACTTGTGCCATTGTATATGATGGCACCGACCTCAGAGGGTTAAACATGGAAGAGCTGTCGTTGCAGAGGCAGCTTCAGCTGTGTCACAACTCTGGGTGAGACTGTCCTCTCCTCCTGGTGTGTGTGTGTGTGTGTGTGTGTGTGTGTGTGTGTGTGTGTGTGTGTGTGTGTGTGTGTGTGTGTGTGTGTGTGTGTGTGTGTGTGTGTGTGTGTGTGTGTGTGTGTCAGCAGCAGCATCGTTGGCTTGTTGTAATCCGGCAGGGTCTGTCACAGAGCAATACTTTTTCTCAACGAAGCAGAGAGAGAACACAGGAGGACACAAACAAGTGCATGTGAACATGTATGACAAGCCACAGAGGAGGAAAGTACATGACAATAAATGTTCGTTGCCTGTTGTTTGGTGAGGGCCAGAAAATGCGGTTCTGCTCCAACCGCTACTCCAGCAAGCTGTCAACAGTAAAAAATAAAACTCATACAGAGTTTGAGAATAGTTTGGCCAATAAGAGATGAAATGCAGATATAGTGATTTGATTTCTTTGCGCATAAATATAAATAATAACTCGGTCATCAGTCAGCAGCTGCAGAACTAAGCCTAAGGCCCCCATGGAGCCAGGCAGAACAGGCACAAAATATGTATGCACCATTTTTACAACCACGCTGACCCATGCATGTTGCTGGTTACATACCGCTATTCCGACATGCCATCTTCCACCATTCCGACAAGGCTTTCAACATAAGGAAATGTGTGTTACTCAACAGGTGACTCCCTCCTACTTATCTGAAATTTATATGTGAAGATACTGTTCGTTACCTGAATAACAGATGGTTTGTTTCAGAGCCACACTGTAACCACATTCTGTAATTTGGACAGTATCTTACTGTAATACACACAGCAAAATACTGTAAAGGTCAGTATTTTACTGTAAACTGCAATGGATCATGGGGAATAAACAATATTTTACTGTTATACTTACAGTATAATATTGTAAAAATGTCAGCTACTGTATATTACTGTAAAGTGCAAAAGGATTGTGAGAAAATAAATGGTCATCACTACTGTAGTCTTCGCCCGCGAAACCGATCAATGGACTGACGTTTTCTTTTAAAGAACGAAAAAGGTCAGCATAGGCTACTGTACATTTTTCATTAACATGTTTGATAAACATATTAGATTAATTGTTAGTATCAGTTAGTTAGTTAAAATGAAATTAAGCTTGTATATTTGTCTGAGAGATGATAACGGTCGTGAAGCCTGTCAATCATCTCCTTACGACAAATTCACTGCCAACTCGGAAAAATCATAAATTAGTCGTTTCTAACTTTTCGTTTCTAACTCAACATAGCAGCTAGATTGACATGTATCCGTCACAAGTTTTGCTTAATAACGTTATTTCGTCCTATTTTCTAGCAACAAGCGGTCACCACTGTAGCAAAGAGCAGCGAGACGGGGGGTGTCCTTCCTTCCTTCGGTCAGTCGGAGTCCCCAACGGGCCGGACCGGGCTGAAGCCTGGACGGGGGGGAGCCCGTTGGGGGCTCCGACTGACCGAAGGAAATAACCGCCGCCGCCGCCGCCACCTCCTCCTCCTTCTCCTTCTCCTCCTCGAATTAGACCTGGCTCTATTTCAGAGAGCAGAGCCAGAGCAGCAAGAGAGGAGGAGGAGGAGCAGTAGGAGGTTATTAATTTAACGTTATTAAGCAAAACTTGTGACAGCCTGGATGATATGTTAATCTGATTTTTCCGAGTTGGCAGTGAATTTGTCGTAAGGAGATGATTGACAGGCTTCACGACCGTTATCATCTCTCAGACAATTATACTGATTTATCTAAGCTTAATTTAATTTAATTTTTTACTAACTAACTGATACTAACAATTAATCTCATATGTTTATCAAACATGTTAATGAAAAATATACAGTACTGACCCCCCCGTCCAGCCTTTGGCCCGTTACACGGTGATAGGCCTAATACTGTAAATAAAAGTACAGCAAAATAACGTAAATGAAAAGTACTACTGTAAATAAAATAACAGTAAAGTGATACTGTAAATGAAATTACAGTAGAAATGCTGTAAATTCAATTACAGTAAAAATACTGTAAATACTTTTACAGTAGGGATACAACTTGAGGAGAATTCTGCAATTAATAAATAAACAACAATATTACGATAAATAAAATAGACAAATGAATAAATAAATGAAGTGATTAATATAAAATGTATTGTTCTTCCCTCAGTCCAGACCAAATGACCTTTGTGTCCAATTGTTGAAAACATACTTAAACTGACAGTTCTCTGAAAAGCCACATTTTCATAAACTACTCAGGCTTTTTTCCTCCAGAGTTTATTGGTACTTGTGCGACCGGCTGCTGTGATGTTGACCGACTGAAGTGAGAGCAGAGGTGAACCAGTTATCAAGTCGATGTCAAGGACCACTTGAGTTTCCTCTTACTTTTGCATGCCGGCTCAGACCGGGTCAACGATGCGGGAGCTTCATCGCTGACGTGCGGTCCAGTCCGCTGCTGCTCTTCACCGCCGCTGAAAACATCAGTGCACCACCTCCCTGTTCATGACTGACTGAGATATAAATCATTCATGCAGAAAGCTACCTAATATTTCCCTTTGGTTTGATTGAATCCCTGGAGGTCAGGGACTGGCTGGAGGATCTGCTTCCTCTCAGTCAAACTGCTTCTGTTTCCTTCTCCTCACAGTGAACAAACTGTAACCACATGTTTCCTCCTCCTGAGCAAATGAGCAAATTGAATTCAAGGTGAGGTAGATCTGCAGCTGGTGACACTTCCCACACAAAGACATCAGTTAGCCTCATACATTTCCCCCCTCTGCATACTGTTTATACTCTTACTGAGCACTGCTTTATCGGGCAGGAAATTAATATACACAAGTGATTTGCCTGGTTGTTAACTGTGACCACTATTACTAAACAAACCAATGTTATTAAAGGGATAGTTCACCCAAAATTCAAATTGCACTCATTATCTACTCACCCTCATGTCGACTAACGGCTGGGAGAAGTTTCAGAGTCCTCCGTGGCTTCTCTGAGTTACAGGGGGTCTCGGCGTAGCAGTGCATGTCCATATAACGGTTGCAAATGGATACCAACTGTCTTCATAACAAAAAGACTCCAATTTGGATGAACCAGGAAGAGGAGCTTCCGCTACAAACAAGCTTGAAATATAGACTTATTCAATTTTTTTCGGAACAATTTCGCATTTTTGGGGCGTCAATACAAGACGGACATTACATACGAGCAGCATGGAGGTATTTGGATGTTTTTTGGTGTGTCTTTTTGTTACGAAGACAGTTGGTATCCATTTGCAACCGTTATATGGACATGCACTGCTACGCCGAGACCCCCTGTAACTCAGAGAAGGCACGGAGGACTCTGAAACTACTCCCAGCCCTTAGTCCACATGAGGGTGAGTAGATGAGTGCAATTTGAATTTTGGGTGAACTATCCCTTTAAAGGGATGCTCCGGCACAAGTTTAACCACGGTCTAACTAGTGAGACTGAGTAGAACAGAGACAAAAGTGGCAAAGAAATGGACCTGACAATACAGGCAGTATGCCCATGTGTCAATAAACGGCTTCAACCAACCTGTGAATTCTGGGTTTGACTTCTTTCTGTATTTTTGAGCATAGGCCTACAGTTTAGACCAGGGGTGTCCACACTTGTTGCAAAGAGGGCCAGATCTGCTTAAGTGAAAATGTGTGGGGGCCGACCATTCAGCCTGACATCCTTTGAACCATTAACATTAAATGCAAATTAACTATTTAATACTTTTTTTTAAAATGCAAATGGAATTCTTTTCATTTCTTCACACAGAACATAAATACATCTAAACAAGTTTTTACCAAAATCACTCTGCTTTTCATATTTGAAGACCACATAAAATGAAGAAAAAGATTATCTGGAAAAAATCTATCTGCGGGGTGTTCTACTCTGTCTCACGGTGCGTTAGACCATGGGTTAAACTTAGGCTGGAATATCCCTTTAATGTTGAAAAAGTCAAAAAGAAAGAAACAAGTCAGTCTGTTTTTGGGGGATTCCTTTCCTTTCCTTTGATCACTTTTTTAAACCAAAATTGAATTGCCATAGTTTCTGATCACATCAAAATAAATGTCAAGATGACTGGAAACTTACATTAGGTAACATTATTTGAGAGTTACTATATATTTATATATTATAAATGTATGTAATGTCTAATTTCCAATGACTGAACGAATGAATGAAAGCAATAAGATACTTAACGATGCTGGTTTGAAAAGTCTCCAGTCCAGACCCTTCAGCTGTTACTGCTGTTCTGGTCTGTTCCTAGAGTTTTGGGTTCTTTTCCTATCAGGTCCATTTTCTCTGAAAATGAATTTCTGCTGGGAACAGGTCCGTAATTTCAGACCCATTAAGACGACACTGTGTGCCTGCACTCAAAGGAACAAGGGAGCATGGGTGGGTGGCGAGAGGGGGGGGGGGGGGAGGGCTCCGTCCTCCATCTCTCCTCCTCTCCTTAAATCCTCCCATAACTCTCACTTCATGTTAAAAAGGGAAAAATGATGTAGAGAACAAGGCTGCCCGTCTCTCTGCCTCCTCTGTCTCTGTCTATATCTCTCTCTCCCTCTGGACTCTGAGAGAATCAGTTCAATGTTACCTTTGAACTGCCTTTTCTTACATCAAACCACTATAGCCTGTAGCGTGCTGCTCTTCCAGCTCTGAAAGTGTCGGACAAGTGGAATGATCGATATTTACACCAGTAAAACAGCTACTATTAGACCTCAGTGTTTTACTTAAGCCCTGGATTCAGTTGTCAGTTGTCTGTTTGTAGCCCTTGGGGCCCAATAACACTGTATCTTCAACATTAGCTTTTCTCCAGAAAGGTCTGAGACGGCCTCACTTCAAACCGAGGCCAGGCTCCGGGGCTGGAGGAAGACAACAAACAAACAGAAATCTATTTCATTTCTCTTCCCTTCACTTTCCCTGTTTGTCTGGTGGATAGGAAGGGTTAGGGAGCTTAGGGGAGATGTTTGGTGAGTGGAAAATGTCAATGCATTTCATCAAAATCAAAACAAAAAGAGAGAGGGAGGGAAAAAAAAACACCTTCACGCAAGATGAATGCATGCAATATGTAGGCCCATATGGTGCAGTCCCATTAGCCTCAGCAGCCTTGCATGTTGAGGTTTGTCATGAGCAGACGGAGTGTAATGAATGTTTAGGGAGGGAACAGGACTCCTGTTGGCTCTGCAACACAGTGAGTGGAACAGGCTGATATTGTCAAACCCATCACAGTACTGTATTCACCAATAGCTCATTAGAGAGTGTATAGAAATAATACATAATTATAATACAATAATAATTGTAACCCGGTTAAAAATATAGAGAGATAAATAATGGGTTAATAAAAGCACTAATTTATTATTTATTTATATTTGTTTATATTTTTTTTTATATCCGGTGAGAAATACTTGTTTTTGTGTTATTTTCTTATTTCATGTAATAAAGATATATTTTTGTGGTAAAGAATGTAAAAAATAGTTACCGTAGGAAAAAGCCAATCAGTGATTGAGGTTACAGGTCGACCGGATTCGGAAAAGGACTCAGCCGGAAGAGAAGGAAAAACGACACAGCAACGTGGAGGGAGCAGAGAAAAAAAGGAGGAGCTGCATGGCGGAGAAAGCGTTACGGCAGAGCCAAAGACTTTAAGAACTAACGACGCTGTTTGAAGAACGTAAGTCGAGACCAACGGACAGTGAGTCACACAGTGACTGTTCAGTCAACACAGTGTCGTGTTTTGAGTTTGTATGAGGACTATTCTGGAAAAGAGTGTCCGACGAAGGAGCGCAGCTAAAGCTAAAGCTAATGTAGCTCACGTTAGCACACCTGACGGACTTCAGCACCGAGCCGCTCGCTCAGCCACTCGCCTGGGTGAAGCCTGTTAGCCTGCTGTGTGTATCCGACCTGCATGAAGAGACCTGCGGTGAGTGTCTGCCACGGACACTGCCGGGGGAGCGGGACGCTGTCGGAGAAAACGGGAAGCTGGCTGGAGAACGGGAGGAATCGTCAACGACCGACGTCGCAGCAACACGCTGTAACGGGGAAGAGACGAGGACGACGCCATTACAGCCGTGAGTTTGGTTTTCTTTGGCGCCGAGGCGCGAAGCAGCCATTGTTGTTTTCTGGCTCCAACGCACACAAGCCACGTCTCAGGCCTGCAACGATTTACTGATTAAAGGGTACCCATTTTATTTTCATTCACTTATTGAATAAAAAGTGCTGGCTTTAGAGGTAATATTTTATTTGTGGTTTTGAAACTGAACTGTGTTGAGTGTGCACAGAGTGAAACGAGTACAGTAGGCAGGTCAGACACACCTGGATTAATCACTTTGTCCAATAATGTAAAACAGGAAGTAAAGGAGCTGGCTTAATTCAGGAAGTAGTAGAGCTGTGCATAATGCCTATTGAACTGACTGAAATACTGTTGATTGGGGTTTATTGATTTACAGATTTAAAAGGATAAAATAAGACAAAGATTTGCAACGGAATAATTTTGTTTTTTTTATTTTTCATATTATTAAAATATTTGTGTGTTTAATATTTACTAAAGTAAATTGCTAAAACTTACCTGTTGATATTCATTGTTTCATCTGGTATCTTATGAGTATTTTTGTTTGGTTAAAGAGTGCTTTTTAGGGAAGCTTAAAAAACTTAAAGGGTACCTATAGGTAAGAAAAACACATTTGATTTTTAGTTCATTTATTTACAGAAGTGATAAATACAAGCTAAAAACAGTAGTAACAACACATTTTGGGGTTAAATAAAAGTAGTTAACAAGGGAATAAATAGACAAGTTCATAAATACATTATTACAGCATACTTACCTATTATTATTAATTAACCTAAAAAGAAAGTGATTTCTTAAACTTAAAGAACTTGGGGAGCGCACCTCAGTAAATAGACCCGACGTCTAGAGGGCGCTACATAATTATAATACAATAATTATTTTTCTTTTACTTTTTTGGGGGGACAATTGTAAAGACAGCACACACACCCCTAGGATTTTGGTGGCCCTAAACAAGGTTTTGTATGTGGCCCCTAAATACACTCCAAGCGCAAACACCAAATTACACTCACTGCTTACAACTGAACGAACAGACACACGTGTTATACTGGGCTACTGAAAAATATATCTGAATTAACTTTTAGTAAGGAAACATACAAGAAACATGTTTATGTTAAATGTAGTGTTGTTCTGATTCCAGAAATGAAATGATTCAAGATTCAAGATTCTTTATTTGTCACATGCATAGTTAAAGTGTACACTTACAACAAGCAGTGAAATGAAATGCCTCCAATACCGCCAAAAATGCCAGCATCGGAATCGGCAAGTACTGGAGTCCAGGGAAATATATACTTCTTTTTTATATTGTATCGGTACTCTGTATCGGCCGAGACCCACAGCACAAGTATCAGAATTGGTATCAGGAGAGAAAAAATGCTATCGGAACATCTCTAGTTAAATTAATTTAATCCCTGTTGGAACCATTTTGTGCTGGCAACCGGCCCTGCATCCCAATAAAACAATAACTGCTGGACACTGGACAGAGAAACAAGTGCAAAAATGTAAAAAAAAAAAAAAAACAGAGACAACAGAACCTGCTCCTAAGAGTTCATCACCACATGTATGTAATGTTCCAGGCACCTGTCCTTCATCAGATTTCAACCTGTGAGGAGACACACCTCCATACAGTATATCTACACACAGACACTTGGGTCACCTGACAGGTCATGTGATCAACAATGGTGCAGGAAAAAAATGTATCTTAGATGCAGATGTACACACGTCACATTTATAAAAAGAAATACACATTTTTACTTACACAACTTCATTATCACTTTTTTTCTTAAGAGATAAGAGATCAGTAAATTGTTGATGTCAACTGAAAACATATCTATACAAATGTAAACTGTAAACCATATTTTGTCCAATATTCTCAAAATGTCCTTTTCCTCCTGGTCCTACAGAACCGTCCTCATGCCTGTGTCCCTCTTTTGCACTTTCCCTCCAGATCCCAATCTCTGATATGCTTGATTAATGCTGTATCTACCTCAGAGAGACAAGCCCAGTGGCGGTCGATAGCGTGATTCTGTCACCCCCACTGCCTCCCTTACACATACATTTGCCTCAGCTCCCTCTCTCTTTCTCTCTCACACACACTCACATGCGCGGGAGCGTGTGTGTGCTGCTAGATGTTCTGTGAAGGGCCATCCGTTTCTATGAAAGATAATAGCCTTGCAGCTGGGAGCCGGCAGCCATGATGAGCCCTGCAATCATTAGAGGTTGAAGGTGAGATATTGGTTGGATGATCCGTCCTGTGCTTGGGAGGTCAGAGGATTGGTGACTGTTTAAAACCATCTCCATCTTAATCAAAACATGGGCGTCATGGTGAAGCGTGGGATCGTCAGCAGCCGTTTGTATGTTTTTGGTTGTGCTGCTGTATTTTTGTACCATTCAAGCTAATCAATCTAACTGATCAGTTTCTGTGGGACATTTCCCCTCCCAGTGTGAAGCACGTCATACCATAGTCTAAAGAGCACCTTGGGTTTTATAATGTATATTTTACAGGCACTTTATGTGATTTATGTCCTGTTCTAATTATTATACTATAATTCAGTGCAATTTTGATGTTTTTTTATTAGGCTAGTTCTGCTGCTAGAGTTCGCATTTTATAAGGAGTACGGTTAATTCTCAAATTGGAGCCCAGGCTTTTATTTGCTTCAACTGCTGAACTGACCCAGCTTATATTAGAGACAGGCATCTACATGGTAAAGGCTTTTATTTAATTTTGAACAAATGTTTTGCGCAGCAAAGGTGGAAAATACTGTCAAATGGTTCTGCTGTTACTGTTTAAAAGAGTAAGAATAGAAGAAAAGAGCAGGATCCAGAGCAGCATTCAATTACAAGTGAAATCAGCAACGATAAAATTAATAATAATAATAAATGCATGTTCTGTCCACAGACTGTATGGCTCTGGCTCTTTCCTTGGGTCAGTCAGAGTTCTCAATGGTCTGGTCAGTTCTGAACAACATGACCAGACATGCCGTACTCCAGTCGAACACATATACAAATAACTCTGGTCGGGCTTCCTCTTTTTGGGCCGTGTTAGGGCCAAGAATTATGAGTCCGGCTGCATCGGGTCCGAGTCACGCTTTAATTTTTAGGTCCGTTGAGAACTCTAGCACGAATGGAGCAGCTTAGAAACTGCTCAAACGGGAGATTGTGTGCTTTGAGAGGTTTTGTACATTCACAAGAACTTGCAGGAAATAGAAACAGACCCGATTTCTAATTGAGACCGACTTGTAGCCAGACCCAGTCCAGCATAGGAAACCGGCATCTATTTGAGACTCGGCTTTTATTTAATAATTTACAGTACTTGTTAACCATATAGGATATTGTATGCTGTGTGATGCTGTGTGTACTTTGTTGTCTGTAATTTTATGCTTTATGTGAGCACTACAGATGGAAAGTAGCTTCCTGCTAAATGTGGTGCACACATCTTTTTTATTTTTCTAAATGTACAAGTGCACACTGTCCTTAAACCCAATGAAATAAAAAAGAAAAGAAAAATGAGGCTGGAGTGTGTGACGTCATAGCTAGAGTGAAGATAACTGCTTCAGCTGTTCTGAAAAAAGTCTTCATCGTGTGGCACCAATGGTAAAAAGATTTTGCTGCTGCTGATTTTTTTAATTTTATTTTAAATGATCAGTATCAGAGGTCCAGTGTGTAAAATGGTGTGTGATTCCATCGGGCGCGGCGCAGCGCGTCTCCGCAGCGTCCCAGCCGCGGCTCTCCGCGCCGCAGCGCTATCAATCCATAGCAGTTCTATTTTTGCTGCGGCCGTTGTTAAATCACGTCAAGCTCAACAGAGCAGATTGCACCAGACAGGAAGTCCGACACAGAATCAACAAAATAAACTCCCGTCCCCTTTCAAAATAAAACACAATGCGCTGGTCAAATAGCCAATCACAGCTCGTCATCAACATTACGTAATCCAGGGGCACGTAGTTCAACAGCTATTGATCAGAGGGTCTCAGAGTGACGGCAAGACCGGGCGCTGCCACCACGCGCCCGGGGGAGATTGACGCGGGGCAGAGGACAGTAGCGTGACGCTGACACTGTCGATGGAAACTAGGCGTAAGGCTACGAAAACCAAACACATTTTATTTTATAGTGATTATACACTTATACAAATATATGCATTGGTAGTATATTATAATATAAAACATTTAACTTTTATGAACTCACTTCTGATTCAGATTCAGAGTTTTCTCTCTCCATATCAAAATACTGCATGTTCAATAGTCACTGATTTGCACCCAAGCAGGCCTTGACCCTGCTGTCAGAGCGGAGAGGCAGAGGAAACACACAGTAGCAAACCTCCCAGTGATGAGGACAGTTAAACAGACAGTCTGTTTGCCCACACTGATGTGTGAATATTTATTTTTTTTCATCTTGAAGAAAACTCCTCAACAGGCGAACAAACCCTGGTCTCAAAGATCTGCTTCGCTGTAAGCTCGACGCCACACAGCGGTGCATACGAAAAATATTCCCTTCTTCTGCTGTGTGAGAAATAATCTGAGTGGAGAGTATCTCATTAATCCCTCAATCCCTGAAGAGCAGAGGGAGGCAGGGTCGCCCATCTCATTGAAACAGTGTTTGGCAGACAGAGAGGGAGAGACAGAGACAGAGGAGGGGAAATGGATAAAACAAAAACACGATGATAAACAGAGAGAGAAAGGGAGGGGAAAAAAAGAAAACACAACACATCAGACCACGGATTTTGAAATTGCCTCATGCCAACCCTGCTTATTATATTTCACATCTCATTATGTGGCGGGGGCTTTTTTGGAGATGGCTGTTTGTCAGTAGCTGTGACTGGAATAACAATGATGGCGGGGCTTGTGTGTTTCTGCTTCATTTTGCAGAGAGAAAAAGACACAGGAACTCGCTGCGATGCCAACACAGATGAGGTCTGGCGAATGAGAGGCCTCGACGCCGTGAAGTACAGACCGTACCTTTGTCCTTCGGCGGCTCCGGCTTCTTGATGCTGAGCTGTGAGTTAACTGTCTCAGGTGAATGTTTCCCCTCTCACTCTAAGTGGAGAGTGGGAGTGTAATAAGCATGAGAATTAGAATCCCTTTCAGACATGGTGACATTGGTGGTTTCACACCTTTCTTTTAAAGTAATGGCTTTTTTTTTTTTTTTTTCTTTTTTTTTGCATCCAAAAATAGGTGCCAATTATGTCGGTGTTCTGCCATGGTTATATTCCATTATGGATAGAGCTGCAAAGCACAATAAAGTACACTGTGTGAAACGGCACTGCTTCTACATAATGGTATTGGATAGTTATGTCATTAAAGTCAGTCTCAGAGGTTGCCCACGTATAAAAAAAAAAAAAAAAAAAGCAGCAGATCACAAAACAGTGGACACATCAGTTATGTACAGTGATGAAACTCCTAGTTGTTACTATAATATAGTTGTTGATTGACGGGGGCAGACGGAGGAAAACAGAACAATTCATTAAGGCTGATACAAACTCTTTATATTCAAACATGTTAGCTCTACTAAAAAATAAACAGGCTGAATATTGACATACATATGCTGAGGTAAACACTATGTGAACACTAACAGTCTGAATATTAATAAACGTAAATGCAAAGAAATAAAGAGTAAACACCCAGAGGTACAATCAAAATTCAGTGTACAAACAGTATGGTATAAACAATAAACAGTAGAGCGTAATGCAAATATTGATCCAGCGTAACGTAACCAATATATGCAGTGGTACAACTGTGATATAAATATGAATTATTGAATCATATAGGCTATATGATGACTCACAACAATGTGAGGACGATATATTCACTGTGTTGTAAGTGGAGCAGGCTGAGAGGTAAGAGGAAGATTCTGAACCTGATGGTTATTGGATCATAGCTTCTAAGGTTCAAACAGTGTCTCTCATGTAACAGTGTTACACTGATGCTGCATTCACCTGCAGTCGGGCAGACGGCCGTCAGTAACAAACCAGATGTCATTTTAGTCACAGAAGTCCAGAGAAAGCCGGTAAAACGTGGGTCAGGTAAACAATACGGCATCGCCATGACGGGTCCATGCCTATGTTCCCACAGCCTTATGTTCCCACAGCCCTATGTTCCCACAATTCTAAGATTTTTCTCAAAATTAGGCCCTATGTTCCCACTGGACTCTCTACCTATCTGGGCTCTATCTATCTGGCCTGTCTAGCCTCTACCGGGTCTTTTTACTAAACTTAACCAACTCTTTTATTCATTGCCTAAACACAACCAATGGTGGGACCAAAGGGGTGTGGGAACATAGGGCCTAATTTTCAGTGACAACAAAAGTTAGAAATGTGGGAACATAAGGCTGTGGGAACATAGGGCTGTGGGAACATAGGGATGACCCCGCCATGACAACATATTGTCACGTGTATTGTTTTGCCTCATGCTGACGGACCACTTGTTAACATAGAGGCTTGTTTATGCCGTTACGTGCAGCGGCTGTCGTCCGTCTGCCGTCTGCCCAATTTCACGTGAATGCAGCATGAAAAATACGATTGAGTTGCTTGCGATCTACAACCGCAACGCTGGATGGGAGTAATTCCTACACAATGTACCTTTAATGCCACATCACATCACATTGTGTCCAGTTCACTTTTCTTTTTTTGACCATTTCAGCTGTGTTAATTGATATGGAATGGAATTTCCAAGGGGGTGGGGGTGACTTCCATTCTTCATCATGGGATGGGGTCCTCAAGAAGTAGACAGGTCCCAAAGAATATACAACTCATTGTGGTGCTCTTAAAGTATCCTAGGAGAGCCACTTGCTTATTACATAACTTGGTTTTAACAAATTCAGCCAAACTTAATGGTACTTGACTGACATTATACGCAAGTTATTGTTCTTAATTCCTAAGCACACTATTGCCATGTGTATATATTATCATGGTAATGGGTGATAACTAGGGCCGGGACTTTAACGCATTAATTACGATTAATTAACTACACAAAAATTAACGCATTAAAAAAATTTACGCATTTTGATCGCACTTATTAAAAAAAATCAAAAAAACATTTTTTTTTTTTTTTTCAATTTTTTTTTTCTCACGTGTGTCTACGTGCGGTGCGCCCGCACGCGAGAGAGGCGGCAGTTTGAGAGGCTGACTGGCAGAGATGAGAGCTGGTGAAACGCTAGCATGGTTATTTAAAACACCATCTCTGATCTCTGCCTGCACATAGATACACAGACACGGGCGCAGCTAAATGCGCTATATAGCGCTAATTGCTCAGCTGCAGCGCTATATCTATGACCTGTCACTGTCACAGGTGCAGCTCATCTCATTATGATAGGACTTCACCCTCAGAGCTGTCTGTCCTTAGACTGTCCTGACCTGTCCCTGAACATCACACAGAGACAACATGGAGCTGCCTGTGTGATTGGTTACTGAGTTTTATTAATGTTTACATCAGGCTGAGTTCAACAAATCAGTTTATGCTACTGTGATTTAAGTAGCCTAGTTAAATACTGCAGTAATCATCATAGTGTATTGGAAGGAAAGACCATTTAATCTGTATGTATCAAATATTGATTAATGAATTAATCAATAATTTGCATCCCTAGTCTGTTGGTCTTGGTTAAGTACCACCTTGAATGCTTAAGCTTATGTATTCAGTCATTCAACGGTATACTAAAATCCATGTGAAAAAAAAATGCTTCTCACTGTTCTCAGGTCAAATATTTATATGCGATTATAATGCGATTAATTGCGATTAATTAATTACAAAGCCTCTAATTAATTCGATTAATTTTTTTAATCGAGTCCCGGCCCTAGTGATAACACAATCCCAACTGCCTTTCCTGCCAACTAAGGATGTCAAAAAGAGTGTCTGAGCATGGTCCGGATGCACATTTGTATCTTATCTTGAGTCTTGTCCTGATGCAGGAGCTCACATTTAGTATTGTCTTTCTGGGTTTTCACTTTGTTGTTTCCCCAAAGGTTTTCTTACTTTTACACACTCATACTACCCACAACTTGGTTGGGTTAGTGGGGGCATCTCAAAACATACATGGTATGACACTATGAGGTTACAGAGTTACCACTGATGCAGAATGCAGTTAGCATAGCTGTAGTTTTGCAAAGGTCATTTACATAACCACTATGCAAATGCACACACACAACTGTATATGCATGATAGTATGCATGTGGAATTGCTTTGTACCAGTACGTGTGAATATGTTTGTGCAAATGAGGTATTCATCGTAGCCCCAGGCAGTTTCTCATTCTTTTGTTCTGTAGCTACTAAAGGGGGACATGAAATCAATGAAAACACATTTTCTCTATCTGACTGTATGTTGAGGTGAGAGCAGTGAATTAACAACTAAACCATGTTTGTTACAGATGTATTACTCTATTACGCCTCATGATATTGATGCTACTTTTTTCAAACACGACACATGACGTAATTGCCAATTTAAGTTATTCATGCACGTCTGTAGGAGGCTGCATGTGATCTTGCTGCCCATTAACATATATGCAACATGCACCATTTATTATGTTTGGGCTGGTACAAAGAGGAACTTCACACTAACACTGAGCATTGTGGTGGAGTGTGGCTGCTGAGAAATAAATTAAAATAAAGTGTATCAAGAGTTTAATAAGCATACATTTGGAAACATGATGTGCTAATGTGGAATCACACTTGTAAAATTATTATCAGTTATATGATTAAAAACATTTTTAACTGCCATTAATATGGATGTGTCTTCATTGAAAATGTAATCCCTGCTTTTGTTATTGTACACTCTGATTTTAAAATGTCTTAGATAAAGGACCAAATAGATTTTATGGGTGAAGCTAGGTACTGAGGTTCATCTTCCTAAACCTTCAGAATAAAAAAAAACAACTGCCTCCTCACTCCATGATGCAAACCTTCTTTAGATCTCTCTTAATCCTAGGCATATGGTGTTTTCCTGTTCGCAACACTGTGGTGGAGGAAAAACATCTTTATTCAAGAGAAGAGAAGCTGCCTTCACTATGAACTTTAGGGCATGTCAGCAATGTTCACCCCAGACTGGAGGAGCTGAGACACAGGTAGTGTGGGATGTGCAAGAAAAGAAAAGCAGTGTGCATCACTGCTCTTCTTTTTGCATCATATGAGGGCAATGTGGGAGCTACTGTATGCCTACCTGTTTGTGTTCACTGAGTTTTGTTTTACTTTACCAACTTATCATTCTATTTATTCATTTATTCCCCCATCCATCCATTCATTCATTAATTATGTCTTTGCATTGGTAATGGTACTATTAAAACTATCCTGAATTATCCATAGTGATTAAGCAATTAAGTTTGGTTTCATTTGATAAGTCACGTCAAGTTTTATGTATAAAGCACATTTCGACATGCACAGACTCAATGTGCTTAAAAAGTTAACACAGAAGCATACGACATAAGACATAATATTTAGACATAAAAAAAAAACAAAATGACAAAATAGGGTAGTCGAGATTATAAAGTAAAACTATACAAAGGAATCATATACATTACGATTAAAATAAGATTAACCTTGAACTTACTTTGTTACTTATTACACAGTTGTTTCATTTTCTGAATTGGTCAAATTACCATCATCATCATAATCATGTTTAATATCCCACATCAATGTCCACTAATGCAAATGGTCTGTCAAGTTTGCAACAGAGCCTTTGCAACTTCCAGTTTAGGAATAAAGCTTTTCGTTATCATCATCTTTATTAAAACATTAAATCTTATTATTAAAATTTACCATTGGAAAGTGTGACACTAAATCACATAAAGCAGGGGAAAGCGATCATTTATCCCATTCCTATTTGTCAGATAAAAAAAAAAACACCTCTCAGCGGCGATGAGTAGTATAAACAAAAGGTGCCCTGCGTGTTGACTGATTGACAGATGAGCTCCAGATGTGGAAATAATCCCCTAAAAAAAAAAAAAACCTCTGCCAGGGGAGACGGGACCCCGGCGAGGTGGCTAATCCCTGAGCCGTCCCCTGTCTGACGGATGGCTGCTTTGGAGATGTAATGAACTTCTTTTCCAGTGGAGGAGCAGCACTGCGGCGCTGTCTGTCAGCCGCTCGCCCAGCAGCTCCACAGACCCACGGAGACCGAGGTGTCGGGCGGCTTTTGTTCAAGATGGGTGGCTCATCTTGTGAAAGACACACACAATGTCAAAGTTTCTTTTGCATTGTGGAACGCGGCTGTTTTTCCACGCCTCATTGCTCAGTAATTTGATGAGTTCTATGTGTGTGTGTGTGTGTGTGTGTAGCCTGAAGGGTCTTGGCTGTTTGGAGTGAGTATCAGCCATGGATGTTACAGCTCCGGCACAGTTTATATATTATATATTTGACTGGACCACAGCAGTTATCAGGCTTTAACTGAGAGCCTTGTGTTGTTTCTTTTGCTGATTTCATAATCTTACAGCAGGAGACAGAAATAGCCTGAAATTGTTAAAGGGATAGTTCAACATTTTGGGAAATTGGCCCATTGCCATAATCCCTATAGTCTTACAGGTAGGGTAATTATCTTTAATTGTCGGTGCAAGCTATTTTTAGAATGGCGGGGCAGAGCCGCAAGCTGCTCAGAGCTACGCTACGGAGGCTAATGAGATTTCTTGGTTTCCCTCATCAAACTCATCAAATACACAATCGAACAACTCCAAAATGCTCTGGTGGACAAGTTGTGACCTGCACATTCACCACGCTATGAGATGGTAATGGAACATTACGAGACTGAGCTGTTTTCTAGGCTAATGCAGCAACTGCTTGCTGAAAAACTGCCCCGACGGGAACACGCATCAGCGGTTTTGCATGAATTTACCCCAAAAACAACTCTGACTCGTAACGTTCCATTATTATCTCATAGTGTGGTCCTTAAACCATCACAATCACTCCAAAGCTGTATAAATAAGGTAAAAATGTAGCAAAATTAAGCTAAAATCCTGCATAGTTTCTCTTTAAATAGCAAACTTCAAGAGCTTTTCTTGAGGAAAAATGTGCTTTATCAGTTTATTGGAATGTAGAACAAATATAATACACAGTGATTCCCCA
This sequence comes from Trachurus trachurus, assembly GCF_905171665.1. Taxonomy (NCBI): domain Eukaryota; kingdom Metazoa; phylum Chordata; class Actinopteri; order Carangiformes; family Carangidae; genus Trachurus; species Trachurus trachurus. Next base: position 34,426,042 of record NC_139894.1, read on the forward strand.
CCACCTTAAGGGTACATCCCATAAGAAAGTTGCAGGAAATATGGTTTAGGCCCCTTATTCCTGAGTTACAGCCGAAGTCATTTAGCAGAATATTATGATGTCACAGTGAAGCTGTATCTCCTAATTTTATTTTAGGCATAATAAAAACTGTGCTTATTTTTGGTTTGGGTCAATACAGATGATTGATCCACTAAACTCACATTCCAGATGGAGTGGAATGACGTCAGAGAGCCCATCCTCTCAAACCACAATCAGTCCTTTTTTTTTTGTTTTAAACTTTCTCTGGAACACAAGACTGGACAGACCCGTAATAGCATTAAAATGGACTACATGATGTAAAACAACACACACACACATAGACTACACTACTAAACAGTGACAAATAGCACCACAGATGTTCCCTTCTCCACTTATCACGCTACTCAGCACTTTTTCCCATTCACTGAGTTTTAAACGAGCAGACGCACCTGCACCTCGCAATTTCTGTTACTCCAAAGACATAACAATAACAGCTTGGCTGTTTAGAAGAGGCTCCGCAAAATCCTCCCCCTAATGGAGGAAGGAGTTGGGAATGGTGATAGATCTACTGTAGGAGATAAAAGAGGGGCCATTATCTGAGAAAGCTTAACTAAAGAGTTCCAGTTAGCTCCAGGCAAGTTCCTCTCGCTTCAGAATACATTCATTAATCATAGCTAAAGTGTTTCACTGAAACAATGGAGGTTCGAGAGGAAGGTAGGGCGTCTCTGCTCCAAAGAAGCTCTATGAAGGTGTATGACTGAGCTGGGACGTTATTCTATTAATGAAAGGGAAGGAATAGATGTGTTTAAGTATTATTGCCACATAATACCTAACACTACCTTGGATTTATTTTTCCCCAGCACCCAAATGGCTCCCTGGGTGCTGAGCGCAGCCAGATAATGCCAGCGAAGAGGCAGAAAACCAATGATTCTGGCTGGGCTGTGGAGCTCAATTGGATTTACTGTCAAGCTCCTTCATCAGTTTAATAAAGTCCCTCTCTCCATCCCTCCACTCCACTCCTCCCCCGGGGCCTTCGCACCTACAAGACAACCGGCATCAGTCATTACAGTAACTAATGAAAATGTCTATACTATTAATGCCATTAATTAGGCCTCATTAAAAGTCTTTTGTTACTGGAATCTGGACTGTCTGGTGGAAGGTGTTGTAATCACAGAGGCTGCTCTGCATGGTCTTTGTCAAAGCAGAGGCAGAAGGGAATTATGTGTGTGTTTCCTGTTAAAGGTCTGAGTTTTTCTTTCTTCTTTTTTCCAGAGCGAATGATGAAATCATGGATATCAACCACTGTTGAGTCATGTTTTACACTGGGGGAAATGACTCAGCACACCTGGGCTCTAATCCGAGAGCAGGTTCAACAAAGTCTGACACTTACTGTCAACTCTGGGTCAGTTAAATTGGAAAATCACAGCTTACTGCATGCATGAGGTATTCAAACACAAGGGGTGGAACAGTTCACAAATTCCACGGTTTGGTAGGGCTGTGCGATACTGCAAAATTTGGTATTGATCCAATACCAAGTAAATACAGGGCCAGTATTGCCGATACCATTAACAATACTTTTTTACTAGCTACTACCATCTCTATATATTTTTGTAGGTAGCATCTATTTTTCAGTTCCAGTGAAATAATTCATTTAGTTTTATTTCAACTGGCTGAATATATTCCCTATGTGACTGTCTCAATAGTCTATTAATCAGTCTGCTAAATTACTGTGATGACCAATTACACTGAAAAATAACATTAGCCTATCTAATGCTGGAGATGACAAAATCTTACTTTCACTTCACTACCTGGACATTCATATATCCAAATGGCGCTCCTCTTCCGCTCTGCCATCATGCAGCCACAGTAGTGAGTGTAGCGGGGGGGCGAGGGGGTGGGGTGGGGTAATTGAGCATGAGTGAAGTCAGGGAAGAGCAGTGTTGTACGGCCAGTCGGTCCCTTTGTAAATGCCTGGAGTTGTACAGAAGAGAAACTGAAACTTAAGAATCGATCTCATCACACAAGTATCGATCAATACCCAATACCAACGTTAGTATCAATACTATCGATATTTTAAATAGATCCGCCCACCCCTACGGTTTGGTTCAGATCACGGTTTTGGCGTCACGGTTTTGTTTTTGTTTGATTTGCTGCCCCTTTTTTTCTCACTCTTATTCTGTAATTCTTATTAGCACTCCAGAAATGCCATACACCAGCATACGATTTATATAGATGTAGCTATAAATGCAGAAATACATTGTCTAACAATCCACCAATTACAGTTACAGGTTACATTACAAAAGAAAATTAAAAATATGTTCCACACTTGTCATGTAGTCATCACATAGTCTTTCTATATCTCATTCAACATGCAGAGGGAGAAACTCAAATTCCAACACATACAGAGAGAGAGAGAGAGAGAGGTGTGTCAGGACTCCATTACTACATCTTTACATAGAAAATAGTTGTGTACAGCTTCATATAGTCTAAAATGTTATTTATAGAACCTTTTTAAAGAGCTGAGTAAGATGACACTTGAAGCTCCAACTCCAGCGACTCCAGCGGCAGAAAGGATAAAGGAGTTTACCCTGATACTCTCAGAAGGTCCAGACAAGCAGGTGAACTGATCAGTCATGTTTCAAGTGTTACAACCCATGTGTAGGCTGCAACAAAGAAGAGAGATACACACACAGTGAGACCGTAACCAAACTAACATTCATTAAATCCAAAGAAAACTAAGGTGATGGTGTGTGAATGTTTGAATCTTAGCTGGATGGAAGAGCATGGATGCTTGGTGGAAAAAGAATATAGTAGGTGTGAAAAATCAAATCTGAGGCTGTCCACTATTTTACATTCAAGCAAAAATAATTTTACTTTACCTCAAAATATTTGTCACCCCTGACATTTACAGGTAGAAGCAGGATGGTAAACACACCCTCTGCTGGTCTTTGATGCCAGATACTGCTGGAAATGTTTGTAGACTGGAACAGATGGAGATATTAGCTATCGTCAAAAACAAATATCCATTAAATGTCAGTCTTCACACACTTCACATGGGGCTGGGATCCTGTTACTTGCTGTAAGTCAATCACAGTGTGTGCTCCAAGGCAAAACGGTGATAAATCCTCATTAATATCACCTATGGGCTTCTTCTGCATAGCCCCCCCACTCTACCTGTATTTTGATGTTTTGGTGTAGTCAGGACGTTTCTTGGTGGAGTCAGTGTGTTTCCCCAGCCAATGACAGCGCACAGGAATAGTTTTGCCTGCAGTGCTGTGGGCTTGCACAAAAACCACCACCAAGATAGGGACTGGACACTGTCAAGCCACTAGAAATGGCAGATAAACAATTATTAAGCGATACTAAAACATGACGTCAGCCGACTGCCTTCCACTGATTGACCACAGTGTCCTCTTTGGAAGAGTTGCGAGTGCGACTTCCATCACGAGGATCAAACCCGCTATTTTTAAAAACACACCGACAACAGCACCTACTGATTTGTGCTGAGATTATTCTCTCATGTGAGTAAATTGACTGCCGTGTATAAAACCACGCTGTGGTCCGTAATTGAGGTGCAGACGAGTGAGTTTGGAGCTGATGATTATGTAGTCATGACGAAAGTAGTAGTTATCTGACCAACAGGACCAGCGCAAAGTTATACATAGACGTTATCAATATCTTATTGCTAATCAATGCAAGCACAGGTGAAGCTACGTAAGTGGCCGAGCATCAGGCTGTGGCTAACAACAGCTAACGTTCATCGGAATCAAAACATCTAGTTGTAGTAGTTATATGCTAGTGAGACGGGCCTCTTCAACACAGGTTGGAGCAGGTTTTAATTTTCAGGCCCATTGAGAACTGTATAGTAGGCTTCCAAAGACAGGAGCAGCCCCTGCATTGGGGGGGGGGGGGGGGGGGGGGGGGGGGCTCTGACTTGGCTCCTTGCCAGTGGAAAAGCAAGCTGGGTCTTTGGAGGCACGAGAGTTGAACCAGCTGAGCACTGGGACCAGGTTCTTTTTGGTGGAAAAAGGGGGTATGAGTGAGATGCTGGAGCGTCGGGCAACAGAAGCCTCGAGGGCTATGCCGTGATGAGTAGGTATAGGCTCTACCTTTAAACATCAACTTAGGTGTTATAGTATGGGAATATGAGCATCTGCATGTGGCTTCATACTCAAAGAGTACCACCATTCACAATGTCAATACAAAAGGTACCAGATACAAACAGTGCAGTCTGACTCCATCAGAGGAAGAACTAAACATAAGACAGAGACTATGGATAATAAGGCTTTGGACTGTTGTTGTGATGAATTTTACACATCAAATAGAGGAAGTTAAGACATGCAGACCTGCCTCTGATAAAGCTGTTACATTCTGGAGTTGAAGTGAATAAAAGCAAAACAAACTATAATGGATCCCAGACAGAGGCTAGGCTGTGTTGTGTGATGGGCTTAGTTGTTGTTGTACTGCATGTCTGTCTGACTCTCTCTCTTATAACTGTGATAAGACATCATTCCGACATCCCACCATTTAGACATACCACCATTCCAACAAAGCTTTCAATATAAGGAAATGTGCGTTATTCAACAGGTGACTCCCTTCTTTAAGTCATGCTGATAGAGGAATACCCACATGGTTGTGCGTAATTACTCAGCAGAGTGCAGACAGGGACTAGTCTGCCTGTCTAGCCTCTACCTGGTCTTTTTACTAAACTTAACCAGCTCCTTTCTTCATTGTCTAAGCCCAACAAGTGCAAAATCTTTTTTGGGAAAAAAAATGCTATTAAAGTAATTGATGGAAAGGTAGGATGTTAAAAAAAGGAAAAATATAGTCATTCCGACCATAGGAGGCAAAAATTGTCAGAATGATGGGGCATTTGATAGAAAATTAAGTGTTGCCATTTAGACAATCAGAGGCCTATGTCGGACTGGTGGGATGTCGGAATGGCGGTTGCCACCCTGAAAAAATACATAAAAAATATATTTAGTCACTCTTCTAACCTTCTCTCTGGGTGTTGGTGTTACAGCTGAAATCACAGCTCAGTCTTTGTCTCTTACTTTGTGTTTGGTGATTATATTATATTCTATTCTATTCTGTCAGACGTCTGGTTACAAGAGGAGTCTCATTAAAAGGGGAAATTGAGAGTAGTTGGCATAATCAGAGGTAATGCCGGGGTTGTGGTGTCTGTAATATTTGTTTTTCATTCAATCACCTCTAAATATCACAGTAAACATGCTCTTCTCTTCAGAGTATTTAGCCCCCCTGTGGGCCAATCAGTGTCAAAAAGGCCATGATTCTGACCTGTAATCTCAGCACACTCTGCCTCCCTCAGAACAATCACAATGATTTCTTTTAAATGCCAAAGCCGAGTGGTGAGATGGTTCAGTGTTTCATAAATAAGCGAATATTTGCTCAAATCCAAGAGTAGACAGGCAGTTTAAAGATAAAACCTTTTTGTTGGAACACATACGGTTAACAATAGGAAAGATTTGCCCTGAGGAGCCTCTTGCACAGCATGAAAGCTTAAGTCGGAGAGGAGAGTCTTGGACATGGGCAGAAAAGTGACGTCTGTAAGAGACCTTTACTCCTGTGTCCTTGAGAACATTAACAATAACTTCAATGGCTGACCAAACGAGCCATTAAAATACATTTTCAAAACTGGAATTACCAATTTGTGGTTCCAGTGACATCTGTTTTTATTGAGCATCGTGTAAAATATGAACCATTTTTGTGAAATCCTGTCGCCATTGCTGTGTGAATTCTTGAATAATGGCTAAAATGTTTAACAAAATTATGCTGAGATAGACCTTGAACTTTAAGCCACTAGAATTTAATTTGGTTTTGTTATGGTTGGTCTTGGTTAAGTTGTACAAAAATTCAAGACACTGCAGAGATAGAGTTTTAAAGCAGCAACAGTACATATACCTGGGCACTATTATTGACAGTAACCTCACATTTGAGGCTAGTACAGATGCAATTTACACAAAGGCCCACCACGCATGCTTTTTTATCGAAAGCTGAGAAGTTTTAATGTTGACACCACTTTTATGAGGATACTTTACTTTACTTTATCGAGTCCATTTTAACCTTCTCTTTTATCTGCTGGGTTGGGTCCCTCACTGTGAAAGACAAGAATAGGCTCAGTCATGTAGTGACGGAACGTTACGAGACAGAGTTGTTTTCGAGGTAAATTTAACGTTCCATTATTATCTCATAGCGTGGTGAATGTGCAGGTCACAACTTGTCCACGAGAGCGTTTTGGAGTTGTTGGATTGTGTATTTGATGAATTTGATGAGGGAAACCAAGAAATCCCATTAGCCTCCGTAGCGTAGCTCTGAGCAGCTCGCGGCTCTGCTGCACCGTTCTAAAAATAGCTTGCACCAACAATTAAAGGTAACAAACTTACTCCTAAAACTACAGGGACAGTTTGCCAAAATGTTGAACTATCCCTTTAAATAACAAGTAATAATATAGCTATAGTGGCATAACAAGATTACAGATCTATATTCAAATCTGATACAAATCATGGTTGGAGCTAGAAAGAATATCTCCTAAAATCAGTAAACAGGACAGAAGATTAGACAGAGTTAGAAAATAGCCAGAAAACAACAACCCACATTTCAATTTTTAAGGTGTGCAAACGTTTTTCTTGTTTTCTTGTATTATTCTTTAATAATGGCTGAAGAAAACAAACTTGTGGTATCACTCCATAAACTGTGGCATGCCTTATTTGTGTTTGTTTCATTTGGTTGATCAGTTGAGATGTTCAATAGTGTGACAAACCTTTTTTTCTTTTTTTAATTGAACATCATGTTTCCTTGGACACATTAGAGTAACCAACATGGAAAAGAAGCAGAGAGAACAGAGAGAGGGCCGCCTTACCTAATTTTAATGAATTAAGCGAGTTGCTTGTAACACATCACAGCATAATTAAATGATACGGTGCCGAGCATCGATGAGCACAGGGGCATATTAGATGTGCTACTTAATGTGACCAGGAAAATCCAAGTGCCGTATTGATCAGCCGCTTAATGTTCTCCGGCTCAGCCTCAACCCTCGACCTCCATTTCATTTTCCAGTCATTACAGTCGGCTGGCAGGATTTAGTGCAGCTGCAGGCAATACCATGATACATCCTGAGACCAAAAGAAAAAAGGAAGAAAGGAAAGAGAGAAAATCAGAGGTATATTGTCACCTCTCCTCCCAAGTTCAAATCAATGAGCATTGCTAATGGCTAAATACTAAATATACCTGTCTGCTGCTGACAGGGGAGCATTTCAGCCTGGCCCCATCCCGTCAGGCCGGGCAAGCGAATCAGCCGCGCTGGCAGACAATTCGGAGCCCCTAGAAAATACATATCGATGAGTCCATGATTTGGGATTGTGAAGGGGCACAAGTGGAAAGGTTTAGGGTTGGGTGTGAGGAGGAAAGAGACATGAAAAGAAAGGTATCGATTAGCAATCTCATTCAGAAAGTTCAAATAATATGACTCCTTGGCCCCGCATTAAACAATATGAGTGGAGATCAATGGGGTGTCAGAAAGGGAACTGCTTTTAAGGGAGAGGTGGTGGTGGGATGAGGAGAGAGAACAAAGAGAGCACTGTCAAGGTCCTTATAGGGAAGTCTTGTTACCCAGCGGCCATCTTGGCAGTGCCCTTGTGCTGAGATTCTGAGCTAACTAGAGCAAGGAGGCAACACAGTAAAATATAGCATTTCTAATATACAGTACCTAATTGATTAAACCATCAGTTATCAACAGCTTTATTTGGATGTGTATGCTGTATGCTATTGTATTCATACCATTGTTGAAATTTAAATGCATTAAAGGTGCAATATGTTAATTAACAAAGCAATTAATATTTGTCTAATAGTGTTATATTTTGTACCATCTTCGTTATTGTCGTTTATTATCGTTTATTGTGTACTGTATCCAAAAAAAGAAGAAGAAGAAAAAAAGTTAATCACTGTTGTGTCATGTGTCACTTTAAGATGTCCAACAATGACCATGTCTTTTTTTGAGATGTTTTCATTTCCTGAAATTATTCCATCAATTCAAAAACTGGAGCAATCTGTGATTTAAATCATGGTAACGTTTCATTGGTCGACTCTCAATTACATCATATCTCAATGACCATGTGTCAGTGTACTGTTTGACCGAAAGAAACACAAAATGGATTCATTTATTTATTTTTTAAATCTAGTTTCTTATCCATATCCTACAAGACATCCAACGTCCAATGGACCACCAGATCAGGTCCATATTGCATTTGTCGATCCAGGACCATATCTGTACGCCTACCCGAGTGTATCTGAATGTTGTAGTACGACCTCCTCTGGATGTTGAACTGACGTTCAATATTTGAACTCTTGTGTGGTTGATTTTTTTTTCTGCTCACACCGGTTTACCATGTTCTCTTAGGGTTAGACAGACTGGAGTACACTGATCACCAGACAGGTATTAACTCCTATGCACATGCAGGGCTCTAAGTTAGCACCCACCAACCCACCAGATGCAGGTTACAAGTCACTTTGGCGAGTGGCAATAAAAACTTACCAGCCAGTTTGGCCGGTAATGAATGAGGTAACTGTATAGCCTATCGTCCAGAGCTCTGTTCCTGGTCAGTCTCCATGTACACTACATTTCCCATGAACAACACACTATGACATCATACACTCATTGGAAAAATGGTTCACCTGACCTAAAAGACTTTGAACCAGGCAAAGCCATAGAAACCTGGTATGATAAAATGATGTATTGTCTTGTGTAATCCAAATGCATTCAGTGACATTCATAATTTGTTTTATTTTCAGCTGTGAGAAAGTGGCTAGTAGGTATCTCCCACCCTTCTTGTTGGACCCCACTTTTTGGATCTGGTCTTCATCATTTTCACATAAGTATTGGCCAGACTCAAGTTGCCCAAAATGTATTTTCATCCAAACTTTCCCTATCACACCCCTGTGTCCTCCAATTGGCTCTCTTCTTGTGTGGGAGCCCAGAAGAACTCTGACTCTATGATTTTTATCTTCATCAGCTCCTTTATTCCCAACCCAACAACGCACCTGAAACAGGTCTGGGAGATGTTCCTGAATCAAAACGTAATCAGAACAAAATGGCCTATGACATGGATCCGAATAATTTATATAAAAAAATATCCTTGTCATTTAATAATAAAGGAAAGCTCATTTTTGTTATGCATTTACTTGAGGCAGCATCTCAATCTGAGCAAATACTGCAGCCTGGTCTCTTCTGATGGAGCAGCATCTAGAGACACATTATAGTAGCTACACATTATTGAAGTTAATCTCTTCATGCTGTACCTCATCTCTCTCTGCAGCACCGGGACAGCTATTTGCTGAAGCCAGTCAGCAGTTTGTTTAGATTTTGGCTTGGCATCTTAGCTCCATCTGGCTGTGTCTCTCACATTGGCGAAGGAGCATATTAATTAATAATTAATTAAAAGCAGCAGGTCGGAGTGTCTTCATGTGGAATTGTTAGTCTTGTTTGAGTAGTTGGTCTCTCCTGATCAGTTCCATTAAAAGAAAATGCACATTTTCCCAAATCCTGCATCTAGTCTACAGAATGTCTTTCTCCTACACTGTGTATGTGTGTGTGGCTGTGTGAGTTTCTACAAGGACAAAGGCCCAGACTCACATCAGCAGCAGGACAGAGAGGGGACAGGAGGGAGGATCTGATTGTCTTCATTTTGTGTAGTCTGTGGGACATCCAAATCTATGATAATCAGTCAATCAATCATTCAATAAATAAATAAATAGATACATGTACCCGAATAAGGCCACCATCTTTGCTTGCTATTCAGTCCTTCCTGAATAATGCAGTCTCTTTTTGTGATTGTTGCAGACAAGAATCCTTGATTATATGACGTGTTTTCTAAAAAAAAAAAAAAAAACTTAATGTTAAAAAGTCATTTCTAATGGCCTCTTATATATGGTAAGCAAGAATACTGTGTCACAGAAAGTGCAGGGAATATTTAAATTATCATCTTGTTTTACACAATATATTTTTCAATTTGATAAGGCATATAAATCTGCAATTTGTGCAGTGAACGTGCAGCATGCGTGCGTTTGGCTCATTATGCGTTGAATTATGCGATCACATAATCACATTCTTCTGGAGGGACTGGTAAATAATGTTTGCTTTAATATCATTTGTTTGTTTAGCAACTTACTTTTAACTTTACTTTAATTTTATTATTTACCATTGCTGAATTGCACTACTGGGAGGTCTTACGCCGGGTTCACACCGGACGCCGAAGTGCCGCGAATAGCCGCGGAACGGAGACCGCTTCCCTTCGGTTCAAGTTAACAGGTTGTGTAGCTCAGATCAGACGCGACGCGACGCGATTGCTCGCGCCGTGCAGTTATTGTTTCGGCGTCTGTTCTATTTTGTGCGTGAGCCGCGAGCAATCGCGTCAATCTTGGCAGGAAGTCACACATGAAACAACGAGAGAATCCGGTCAATTTACAAAATAAAACACTTTGCAAAATAAAATACAGTGATTGACAAATGCGATTAATATTTGTCAGACTTTGGGATAGGGAGACACAGAGTGGGCTGGCTGCAGGGGGGAGGGGTGGGGGGTCAAAACACACAAACAAACAGGGAAAGAGAGAGAGAGGCAGAGACGAGTTGTTGTCAAGTGAAGGACGACGTGAAATTAATCTTGGAAGTAGAGGGAGTTGTTTGACCCACAGTACACGGCATTATAATTATATGAGGTTATTTACTTATCCATGATGTAAAAAAACAGCTCTGAAAGTGAGTAAACAACAGCTGAGGAGCAGAGGCGCTTGAGACCGCTGCGGAGAAATCAGCGTCTGGTGTGAACTGGAGGGACGCGGCCGCTCCGCTTCACGGCACTTCCGCGTCCGGTGTGAACCTGGCGTTCGGCATGTTGGCTTGGAGAGTCAAGCCCATTTCACACTGAATGCGGTTTTGCGCTGCGAAAAAGTCAGTTGGGGTCAGTTGGTTTACAGCCGGCCAACTCTGAAACACAATAACATCAATGTTACTAGTGCGGTATAGCTCACCTGATAACGCAGCTCTCTCTGTGAACAAGGATTTCATCCTGGTCTGGGATCGAATCCCAGTCTGCAGTTTTGGTGAACAATGTATTTTCTTTTCTCATCATCATTATGATCACTGAGATACGTGTGTGTGTGTGTGTGTGTGTGTGTAATTTGTGGTCTCTCTGTCAAAAATGCCAGGGCCTCTTTTTGGTCCGCCAATGATTGGGTGTTTCAGTGTTGGGAATATGTTCTGTGAACTGTTGTCAAACATAAATTGGATCCAGTTCACTTTTGGGGAAAAAAGAAAAAAAAAATTTGACAAATCTGTTAATTAACTCATTGGCTGCCATTGACATCTATAGACGTCAATCTAATTACAACCGTTCACTGCCATTGACGTCGATAGACGTCAATTGCGTTTTTCAACGGGAAGGGCTGGAGGAAGGTCTGGCGCAGCTTGTCCATCAATATCAGGCTTGTAAACTAGTGTAATGACGTGTAGGTGCCCTGTAGGCCCTGTAGGTGGCAGCAGTGCCCTCTTTGGATGAGAGATCAGCATTGATTATGAGAAGAAGAAGCGAGATGACAAGAGATATGCTAAAGAAACTTATGCACGGAGCCTATGTGTTCCGCACGTCGGCACATTATGTACCGTGTGTGTCGCGGTAGTTCGGAAAGGAAGAGGGTCGCGATCGTGAGAAAACGACGGAGATCATTGAAAAAGACACCGACGACTGACACCGACGCTGGACACCGGCGATCAAGCCGGGCCGAGCGGCCGGTGAGAGAGTCAGCAGCTGACGGTGCGTCACCACAGACCAGAGCCCAGCTCAACTGACGGCTCGGTGGACGTGACCCGAGCGATTCCATCCGGATCAACCAGGAGCAGCAGAGACTCGTCCCCACGCTCCAGAAAGACATGAAGGTAATAATATAATACATCAATGGTAAAAATAATAAAATAAACTAACTTGCTAGCGAGCTAACTTTTACTGCTTAGAGAAGGGCAGATCGCTTTGATCGGAAAGGTTAAAAAAAAAAAAAACTCCACATCACACTTGACTACATCTAAGAGATGTATTTTTATGGTAATTCTATATATTTCTATAATTTACAGGTGGTGGATCGAGCAGTGGTCGACCATGGGGCAGAGGTCATGTGACAGCTACAAACGTACAAAAAAGTTAATGCATTTTTACTGATATTTGTAAATAAATTATTATTTTGCCATCAAAAGTCCTTTCTCAGTGTTGTTTTTGTTGTTTTATAGAAGGAGAACACTGTTCAGATGTGTGAGGTGTCACTAAAGCAAAAAATATCAACGTCAAAGTCACTGTTCTGCTTGACATGTTTCTTTCCACAAAAAGCTTGTTTTCTCAGTGTTTTGGTCAAAAACTGCTGTTTTTGGCGAAACCAGCCTACGTTCTACTGCTGTTTACAAAAGAACGGAAAAAGGTAGAAACAAACTTTTTTTTCCTATTGAACAAAGAGAGTCTACTCTTTCTCTTGGTAGTTTTGGTGTTTATATAGTCATAGAACACAATATTCTGTGGGTCTTATAAGATCGTTCAAAATGCTCTAAAACGGCTGGCAGTATGGGGCTCTCTGATCTGAAAATGGCTGGCAGCCAATGAGTTAAATCATTTCACTTTATTTTTTAAAGGTATAGTCTGGAGTTTTGTTCGTTACAGTTTGTAAGTCGGGCTCAACTGTGTAGCCTCCTGAATTTCTCCCGCTGTGAGACTCCCGGTCTGCAACTGGCTGCCGTGGCCATGCTCCTCATTTGCATAAAGTTGAACTCCTCTCAACTTTTCATTTGACGCTCCGACGCGCATCAACGCTCCTGGTGCCCGTTGATGCCAGTCTCCATTGAAAATGAATGACAATCGGCCGCCGGGATGCTCCCGACGCTTTTGGTGTGAATGCACAGTAATGTTTATTTTTGGCCACAAAACTCCAGACTCAACCTTTAAATATTGTATCATTTTGGCTCCTCCATCCAGCATCAAAGCAACAGCATCTTCCCTATATCAATCTTCACTTTGCCGTACAACTGATGTACTATGGATAATATTTGTCTGGAAAGACAGAAGTTTAACATTTTTCACTTGCTGCTGCAAACTTTTAAATTAGAATTTTAAAACATGACATAACACCATTCTCAATCAGTGGCTCCTTTAAATCTTTCCAATTATTTTACCGGTCAGGCAGGTTCAGAGATGCTGCGCCACTTAATATAAAATGACTAGAATGCTTTTCTTTCTGCAAGAACATGATTATTAATGAGGCTCCTTCAGGCGAGTACAGGCATGAATGTACAAGTGTTTCTTCCTGGACTGAAAATCAAAGCTTTGAAGCAATTTTTTTGTAACTTTTACATATTAAAAGTGAATCACACTGAAAGCAACTGCTACTGACAAGCAAGAACTGCATGTCAATATTGTCCAATGAAAAGTAAAGGGTCAGCTTTGAAGAAATTAAGAGAAAGATTTAGTTTGATGGAAATTACTTTTATTTTCCCATTTGAATAAACACTGAGTTGAAAAAGTGGATCAGATAAGGAGGGTCAGCAGCAGCCTGGGTTCAAGTCCAACCTGCAGCAAACCACTTGGAACCACAATCTACCATACAGTCAAAGGAATTTGCAAATTTAAAGAAAGAAGGACAAATAAAAATAAATGCTTCATTAATTGAAATTTCCATGTTTGTTGTGCATCACCTGTCCTTGTCGCTGCTCTTACCTAAGATGCACAAAGAGGCACTGAAAGATGGAACACAAATATGCCATGAAAACACTGTCAAATTGATCTGTTGTTACTGTTTAAAAGAGCAAGAGCAAAAGGAAAGAATGGATCCAGAGCACACATTCATTTAGAAGTTTAATCAGCACAGATTAAACATTTGGTACTAAATGAGTGCATGCTCCGGCCATGGACTGTAGGCTCTGCTCTTTCATTGGGTCGGTTGGAGTTCAGGTCAAAAACATGTACAATTCATTCGGATGGGGTTGGACGACAAGCTTTCTTTTCTTTTTTTGGCTGCCGTCGGGCAGAGAATTAACTCAGTGAGTGCCAGCCCTTTTATAAAATGGTCAGTGCCATGTGCCAGCGTTTTGGGGCATTTTGAGTAATATTTCAAGACCCACTGAATATTTTGTAGGCTACTATGACTCTGAAAACACCAAACAGCTCAAAGGAAAGAGGAGATTCTCTATTTAACTAGGGACACCTGTTGAGTAACACATATTTCCTTATGTTAAAGGATAATTTCCGTTTTTTACAACCTGGACCTTATTTCTAGCATAAAATAAGATCATTTTACTCACCCAGACAACTTTGGTGTCATTTGGAGTTGTTTTGACGAAATTAGCCCCAGTGGAGCGGCGCGTATATCCGTATAATGCGAGAGCACGGGGCACCCAATGCAGCCTCTAAATAACACATTATCCACCGCAAAACTCGTTCATTTCGCCAATATTTTGTTATGATACACTAGTGCTATTCCCCTCCGAGCCTGTGGTGGCATGTTATCAACATGCGGCGCCTGTAGGTTGACTACTAACGTCTTATCTGGATGATGTCATCTCCGACCGCTGCCCGGCGCGGCTAACTTGCTACCGCTAATACTATGGTTCGTTTCTGCGTGTTTCTGACTTGTCAGAACAAAATGAGCAGCTGGACGAAGCTCAGCTTCCACAGGCTTCCTCTCCTCAACCTGGACTCACTAAAGCTCCGGCTAGTTGAGCTAAAAATGGACCCGAATGCCGAAGCAGAATGATTATTATTAGAATGAGCCGGGCAGCGGTCGGAGATGACATCATCCAGATCAGAGGTTAGTAGGTCAACCTAGAGACCCCGGATGTTGATAACATGCCACCACGGGCTCGGAGGGGAATAGCACTAGTGCAGTGGTCACCAACCTTTTTAGGCCCGAGATCCCTGACCTCAACCTTGGTGACAGGCAAGATCTACCTATTGAAACGTAAACAACGGTCCAGATTGTATTTATAATTTGAGGCATTTTATCAAGCCTAACTGTAATTGAATTACATCAAACACTAAGGTTGAGCTTTCAAACTGATGCCACCAAGAATTGCTGTAACTGTAAGGCCATCCCTGTCTTGATAATAATTCACATTATACTTAATTCATAATAACTAAAGGCATGTAGCTTATTTCCCATCACTATGAGAAAATGTGTTAATAGTAAACAATAAAGGGAAAAAACAGATCATACTAACTCAGTGGTTCCCAAACTTTCTCTGCTGGGCCCCCCTTTGGCTGATAAGAAAATTTCCACTTTTTTGTGTAGCAATATTCCTACAGTAGTGATTCCATCAACGTCAGGACAATTAAGGGAAAACCCTGCCTTCACCTCCCAAATGACAACTGTCGGTATCCGCGGGTCATTCCGACATACCGCCACTCCGACATTGACGTCTAATTGTCGTAATGGCGGCACTTCCATTAATTGAAAACGTCCCACCACTCCCACAATTTTTGTTTCCATTGTCGGAATGGCGGTACTTTCCTTTTTTGGAAACGTCCCGCCATTCCGACATAAGGTCATTAAATGTGTAGGTTAATAATGATCACCGCCTCCCTGCCTGCCCATCTCTCTCCTCTAACAGCACTTTGACTCTGGTCAACGCCCTTGTCACATCCCATCTCGATTATAAAATGCATTATTATTATTATTATTATTATTATTGGCGCTGTGCTGTGCTGTACTTAGTTTGCAGCTGTGGTCAAGAGAGCTAGAGAGTAATGGAGAGAGGGACCGCTACGCCGGTGAATCAGATCAGTGATGTTGTTTTTTATTGTATCACAGTGGTTACAGTACGTTCAACAGGATCAGTGGTTCTCATGGGGGTCCTGGACCCCTGCATATTTTTGATCTCTCCTGTAGCCTGGCCGGGTCTGGCTCCAAGTTTAATTATAGACAATTTGATCTGAGACATGCGTAAAACACATATTTTGACTACTTCGTGCTGTTGCTATTTTTTTTTAAAGTTACCTTTCGTTTCCTTTGGATTTTTGTGCGTATTATGGAGCCGTCCTGGTCCATGTTTGTAAGCCTTTTTACCAGGAGTAAATTCCCAAAAGTTGCAACAACTTGTAGTGATACACTGGGTTTTGCCTGGCCAGCTGGGGTAGTTGATTTGCAGGTTTGCTCCCCAGGTTTTTTTCATTGTGTATTAGGCCAGGGAAATGATCAATTATCCTTGTGGTTTGCGCACTGGGACATGCGGACCTTTAATGAATGAATGAATGTTTCTTTTTTGCTGTAAGTTGTGTGCGTAATGCGTAAAAGTGCATTAGTGGGACCGAGGGTTTAAATGGAGAAGTGACGTGGTGAGAGGGGAGGAGAGGCGGCATAGTGGATTATTTTTCCCGGTGGATTACCCTGTGGATCATAAAGGCCAGTTTGGACACCTCACAGCCCGTTTTCAGCCAAGCGGGACGAGGGAGAGGACTGGTGGTCACCTCGGCGGAGCCGCGGCGTCTCTCCCGCGTGGACAGTAGGACAAACAAACTCTCTCTCACTCACCCTCACCCCACACACACACACACACACTGACTATGAGCTCGCGCACCCCCGCACACACACATACACGCCGGCACGGACAGTGACAGTGCGCTCGCGCACCCACACACACACTCATTCCCACTCGGACTTAATGGACAGCGGGAGGGGGGGGGGCTTTCGGGTTCTGTTGATCTGTGTGTAATTGTTTATTATATGCCGCCTGTGATGGGCACATGTCTTAAAACATGGGGAAAAAAAAAACATACACCTAACCGGGGACAGCTCTCCACTCCGACACACCTCCACTTCGACACCCCGCTGTTACGAAATACCCCCACTTCGAAACACCGCTACTCCGACACCCCCTCCTCCCCCCCGCAGCTGTCCAAGGTGCTGAACAGCGTGACGTTGTTTAGTACATTCTGCTTTGTGGCTTGTCTGTGAAACGTGCTGCTCAGAGACTGGGCAGATCTGTCCCACTTTCTCCCCGACACAGTAAAAGAAATACACTTTTTTTCTTTTTCTCCACCCCTCTGCTCCGCTCGAGCGCGGCTGAAGCCGGCTTGAGCTCACACGGGCGCGAGGCTGCTGCAGCCGCCGCTCGTGCTGACAGCTGACTGAGGGAGTTGCTTTGGTTGGGCTTAGGCAATGAAGAAAGGAGTTGGTTAAGTTTAGTAAAAAGACCAGGTAGAGGCTAGACAGGCTAGAAGCATAATGAACATTATATGTCATTAATATGAAGTATTTGCTTGTTTTGCAGTTAATTATGCACATGATCCGTTTGACCCCAAAAAGGAAAAAAGGATCAATGCGCACTGCGCACTGGGGGTTTCCCTCAATAGCCTTTTCGGAGTAGCGGGGTCTTTAGAAAAAATAGAAAACCCCGCTATTACGATGAATGGAAGTCTATTGTCGGAAAGACGGGGCTTCGGAAAGGCGGGGTGTAACCCACCTAACCGCCGCTCGGAGTAACGCACATTTCCTTATGGAAATTAAAGCCTTGTCGGTATGGCGGGACGAAACTGTCGGAATGGCAGGACGTTTGCATGTCGGAATGGTGGTATGTCTGAGTGGTGACATGTCTGAATAGTAGAATGTCGGAATGGCGATATGTCGGAGTGGCAGCATGTCGGAATGGCAGCATGTAACCACAGCTGTCAGATGAGCCAACTTTCCAGGTTGTGTGTGCGTTTATGTCAGTATCTAAACAGCGCGCACAAGATGAACACACACAGAATCGCCGCGAAGCACCGAGGATCGGAGCCCTGTGATGTTAACGATTGTGTCGTTCACATCAGTTCACAGCAGCGCCGCGAGCGACCCTGTCAAGCCGGGCAGGAAGTCGCACAAAGAAACAGCGAGAGAATCCGGTTAATTTTCAAAATAAAACACAATTGATAAATGTAATGATGTGAACGGGGGGGCTCCGGCTCGTCCATGATTTCCGTTACTCGGAGCTTCGCAGCGATTCCGCAGCCGGTTTACCGCGCCCCCCAGTTTGGTATTATTAAGTGTTATGTTTATCAAGTGAAGCTTTATGCAAGTTACAACATTATCAGTATCAGAAAGAACTGTAATGTGCTGACAAAATTCTCAGCCAGTGCAGCTGCAGCTGCGTGTCCTCATGCAGCATCAACGCCATCATAAGGCAAAACTGTTGCAGTTCAGTGTGATGGCTGTGACTGAGCACTGTGAGTGTCTTGTAGTTTTGCTCATAACACACAGCCAGTCGTCTGTGCGGACCCAAAGCGCACCTCCTCGGACATGTCCGTGCAAAGCTTTTTACTACCGCACCGGTGCCGCACAAACGTTGATGTGCCTAGTTGATAACTGCCGGGCGCCGGCCACACTTTGCTCGGACTCGGAGCAGCCGGTGACGAGAACCCTCAACGTAACAACCACTCTCTGTGCAGCACTGATCGACTGTGCGTTCCTCTGTTTTCTTATCTCATTGGTTAATTTAATGCAGCACTTTGAAAAAGAAAAGAAAAAAAGCAAGCCGAACATCAATTGGGCCTAATGTGTTTCTGAACTAATTTTTCCGGTATTATCAAGATCGACTGGGACAGTCTCCAAGATCGACCAGTCGATCGCGATCGACGGGTTGGCGACCACTGCACTAGTGTATCATAACAAAATATTGGCGAAATGAACGAGTTTTGCGGTGGATAATGTGTTATTTACAGGCTGCATTGCGTGCCCCGTGCTCTCGCATTATACGGATATACGCGCCGCTCCACTGGGGCTAATTTCGTCAAAACAACTCCAAATGACACCAAAGTTATCTGGGTGAGTAAAATGATCTTATTTTATGCTAGAAATAAGGTCCAGGTTGTAAAAAACGGAAATTATCCTTTAAATCCGTGTTGGAATGGTGGGACGTTCGCGTATCGGAATTGCGGTATGTCTGAATGGTGGTGTGTCTAAATGGGGTGGGGGGGCTGGCCGGTAGGGCGCTGTATGTGGGTGAGAGGAGCAGGGAGACTGGGCATTAGCTGACTGGGAAACAGCAACAAATTCACATGCTACTCTGCTTTTCTGGGGACGACACAAGTAGCAGACGATGCCCTTCTCAACCAGAGGGGGTCATTCCTATGTTCCCACAGCCCTATGTTCCCACAGCCCTATGTTCCCACATTTCTAACTTTTGTTGTCACTGAAAATTAGGCCCTATGTTCCCACAGCCCTTTGGTCCCACCATTGGTTGGGTTTAGGCAATGAAGAAAAGAGTTGGTTAAGTTTAGTAAAAAGACCCGGTAGAGGCTAGACAGGCCAGATAGATAGAGTCCAGATAGGTAGAGAGAGTCCAGTGGGAACATAGGGCCTAATTTTGAGGAAAACCTTAGAACTGTGGGAACATAGGGCCGTGGGAACATAGGGCTGTGGGAACATAGGCACGCTCCCAACCAGAGTAGGCTACCAGTACCAGTAACACCTCCACACTAACATTTTTCACTAGGAGCACAGTGGCCCCTAACTTAAAATTTTAGGAGAGCAAGTAGAAAATTTAGGGGCACACACTTGTAAATTGATTTGCAGGGAAAGTATTCACAATACTCAGACACATTGACCTGCCACCTGTAATTACAAACATCAGATTTTTTGAGTCTCCCCTTTCATGTTTCACCAGCGTTACAAAACAAAAGACAGGCAAATTCACTGGTTGCACATGTGCACAAGTAGATGAAAAATTTACTGGCACTGTCCCAAATTTTAGGGGCAAAATGCCCCCATTTAGGGGCAGTCTGGAGCCCTGAATTTAACAGTGAAACACAATAATCAATAGTGTTATTTAAAAAATACTTTGTATGAGTGTTTATTTTGCACAATTAACCTATGTTATAGGCATATTTAATTTGAATGTTTAATTTTGGCCCGCGACCCTCCACCCCGATTCATTTTTGGCCCTTCACTGAGAAGAAGTTGGGCACCCCTGGTCTAAATGGTGGGATGTCGGAATGACAGCATGTAACCGAATGGGTAGATGTCAGTTACTCTGAAGCCTGACTGGATGATTGCAGCCAGTGGGTAGGCAATGTCACAAATTGACACGGTCTTCCCTGGATTTTGTAGAATCCAGGCGTCACAGGAGAGCTGACATGTCTCTTAAAAGGTGAAGCTTGTACAAGCAATTAAATTGATAATTGGATAATAAGTCTCTTTATAAGAGAGACAGAGTGTCTTTGAATATTTATGTCAATGTGTCAGATTTTTGCCTTTATATAAATAAATAAAAAAGTCATCATGGAGTATTGTTGAGTTTAGATATAGAGTAGATGAAGGAAAAATTAATTTCATTGAATACAACCATTATCAACGTTAAAACCACAAACTGTATTTTACTAATGAAGCTGTGTGACTTGACAGAGTGGAGCAGCGGTACACTCAGTCAGATTCCGCTGACTATGAGTAACACTGAAACAAGTCAGCAATCATGTTTCATCAGATCAGTGTGTGTGTCATGTATCTGAGTAATATGTGTCTGTTGGTTTCTGTTCTGTAGACGCCTGAGGGATTTATTACACTCCCTGCTGCTTGGATTCAGTGCTGAGCACATTGAGCAGCAGAACTTTTCTTTCTCCTCATGTTAATATATAACTATAAATGATCCTACGTCCTGCGGCACTTCTCCAACAGACCACTATTTATTGTTAAGTTTCCACACTAACTTTCCTCTCTGGAAGGAAAAGTCAATTTTATCTCCCATGAGAGACTGGAATATCAAATGTCTTCATGTTAATATTAAAATGTAAACTGCAGTCTCAGCTGCCAAAATGTAATGTGAACAAAAAAAGGCTAAAGAATAAAAACAAAAACAGCAAACAACTATTATACGTTACAAAAAACTGCAGTAGCAAAACAAAACCGTACTTAAAAGTGCACTTAGACTTTGTTCAGATAAATTAAATGGAATTAAATGTAAAATAAACAAAGACTGCATGTAAATTGTACTATGTGAACATTATAACATTTGAGTTTTTAAATCTACCTACACAACATCCCACGGTATGAAAAAAAAAAAAAACATTCTTGGGTGCAAACCTCAGGGTGACACTGTGGAACACAGGTTAGATGTCTGGTACAGTGGGCTGAACTTGGAGATGTCTTTGAGAAGACGCTTGTTCTCCAGCACATTTTCTAGCCTGTAGCATGGTTTGGTGGCTAGATTTTTGTAAAGATTTGAAAACAAAATAAATATTGAAAACATGCATAGAAATTTATAAAATGTAAGCATGTGCCGAATACTAAATTTCTAAAGTGAATTTTCATTTAGAGCATACCCGGGATTAGCTGTTTGAGGTGCTTGTGGTAGGTCCATGCAGGCAGACAGGGAACAGGGGATCTTCATGCACGTGGACATTTTGGATGTGGTTCATCAGGGATGTCCACTTGGCCACAGTCTCTCCCTACTTGAGATGTTTGTAGCTGACCAGTAAAGGTGGTTCTTGAATTGTCTGCCATTTC
The DNA here is from genome assembly GCF_905171665.1 of Trachurus trachurus. Classification (NCBI taxonomy): domain Eukaryota; kingdom Metazoa; phylum Chordata; class Actinopteri; order Carangiformes; family Carangidae; genus Trachurus; species Trachurus trachurus. The sequence goes on from NC_139894.1 coordinate 34,447,579, forward strand.
TTTACTTCACATCCATTCTCCTTTGTGATTCCCTACACTTTCTTGTTGATGCCTGTGGGATGCATACATGACACATGTACGAAATTAATGATATAAACTATGATAAATATAAATATATCAATAATAATTCTTTATTGATTATGATACCTTTTGTAACGTGTCATAATAGATACCATGATAACACAGGATCACCATTGTAATATAAGACATGAAAATATCATTTAAAAAATGTTGGGTCATGTAAATTTGGTGTCAATTTCAGTGTTATATTCATTGGAAAAACGTACCTGAATGAGCTGAATATGAACAACTCTGTCAGTGTGAAGATCCATTATTGAATATGTACCACCTATGTTTTTTATTTGAGGAAAAGTCTATAGCTTTTTGTACAATTATGCCACACAGTGATCACAAATTTCAACAGACACACGTGAGGTCATTGTCAATGACTGTCCTTAGATCTTACCCGCCTAAGGGCTCGTCCGGGGACCTCTCGCACCCAAAGCAAGAATCATACCCCTAGACAACGAGCCAGATTTATTCCCCAAAATTTGGAAGTTCTGTCTCTTGGGATCAAATATAAATTTTTCACATGGACACTGAGTTGTATGTGAGGGCTTTTTCAATGAACATGTTTGGATCATATGTAAACGAAAGGAAGAAGCGAGCACTCACCCAAAAAACAAAAAGAGATCTCACATTGAAAAAGACTTTGGTCGAAACGTCTGTGCTTGCCTGTCCTACAAATAAAGAAACATCAAAGGAATATTTAGAGTGTGCTGGCTTTTCTCCCCTCTCTGGATCATATGTAACCAAGGGCTCGTCCAGGATTTGAACCCGGGACCTCTCACACCCTGTGTCGGTCTTTTGCACCATTGGTTAGGAACATGACTGCAGTAAACCTTTCCGACTGTTTCATGTATACAACTACGGGATGCCCTAAAAAGGTTCTGTGAGATCGCAGTCAATGGTCAGTAGAGGCCCAACATGCTTCAATCTGTCAGTAAAAGTCTTCTGTGGTGCTTTAGCTTTTTCATTGGTGACCCTACAACATATTTTGAGTTCTCACCAGTATCACATGAAGACATTGTCTATGAGCAAAGGGCTCGTCCGGGATTTGAACCCGGGACCTCTCGCACCCAAAGCAAGAATCATACCCCTAGACCAACGAGCCCCATGTGGTCATAATTTATCCCCAAAAAATTTCAAAGTATGTCTTTTAGGACACAACCATCTTTCAAATATGTATAAGCCATGCACACTTTTGTATTGGTCATTCGCACTTAATTACGAATTATTGATGCGGCAAACCTATACAGCTTTCAAACAACCAGAGAAGCATTAAATGATTCTCAACGAGATCTCAGTCAATGGTTAGTACATAAGCAACTTGTTTCAATCTGTCAGTGAAACACAGTGAGTTGCTTTCATTTTAGGAACATTCTACAGCTTTTTGTTTAAATACGCCACACAGTGATCATACATTTCACCATTAACACATGAAGTCTCACCTGCCAAAGGGCTCGTCCGGGATTTGAACCTGGGATCTCTCCCACCCAAAGCGATAATCATACCCCTAGACCAACGAGCCTCCTACGAGCAATTAACATGTTTGGATCATATGTAAGCAAGGGCTCGTCCAGGATTTGAATACCATATGACAAACACATAGTACGTTGACATGTCAATGATGTTGTGGAATATCACAAGAGGCCAGCGGGCGGTTCTCCTCTTGCAGCTGTATGTGCCTGTTACTTTGTTGAGGTTGTCCACTCCTCCTTTAATGGCATTGTAGTCAAGGATGATTGCTGGTTTTCAGTCTTCCCGTGTGCTCACCTCTGCAGCCTTGTTTAATGTGCTCATAAGGATGACGCTCTTGTTTTTCTTTGGGATGTATGAGACATCCGCGGTGTCCTGAGTGAAAGCAAACTTTGAAGAAAAGACTTCTCTCCCCCTTGTTGTGAACAGAGCGGGTGGCAGCTCAGGTTTGTTGCACATCACAGTGCCAACCATTGTGATGTTTTTCTTGAGGAGTGCCTGACCAAGCTCATGAGATGTAAAAAAGTTGTTACAGGTCACATTGTGTCCTCTTGGTCCTTTAGTCCTTCAGTCATCTCCAACACAACACGCATCCTTTGTTTTTTCTCTGGGGCTCCACCAGCTGGCTTCCCAGTATATACTTGTGTGTTCCAAGCATAACTTGAATGTGCATCACAGGCCACCCATAACTTAATCCCATATTTGCCATGTTTATGTACATAAGGACTTAAATTACATAGTTTGGAAGGCTTTTGTGGATTTTGTGGGTTTCCAGAGCTTTAACATTCTGCTGAACTGAGGGCGTGGCATCTTGGAGTGACGGGTGGTTGAGTGTATTCTTGCCAAAGCATAATGTTAACTTTCCGTAATAAAACAAGTGAACATTCAAACTGTTTGTAGCTGCAGTTTGAACTTTGGACAGAACCAAAGTTTACGCTAGCATGAGCCCAACCACCAACGTGACTCCCGGTTCTGCATTAACACACATACACAAGCCTTTAATGTGTGTGACAGTTGTAGCAGGTGAGAGTTTAGGTGATGACCGTTGCCTGTGGATGAAAGGCAGTAATGTCTCTGTTCTGTTTTTCCATCAGTCTGACAAATGATGGCAGGAAAGAAAAACACTTTGCCAGTCAGATGAGCTACAATGGCTTTTTAATGTTGACTCGCTGATTGGATTTGAATGTTTTACGTGTTTGTTTGTTCCAGCGTTTTTTACTGCCAGTCACTTAAAATCCTTTGACTGCTTTAATCCACACTCTGTGCTCAGATCCTGCGCGTGACCCTCAGCAAGTTCACCTCCTCACTTCATGGTTCCCCCGCTCTGTTTGCATTTGCCTGCTCGCTCTGTGTTTTCACTCCAGGTATTCTGCTCGCTTTAGATTGTGGGACTCCAGCCAAGTAGACAGAGTGTACGAAAGTGATGAAACGCGTTGGAAGTTAATTTTCTCTAATCATTTTTCACACACAGGGATGGATTTGGAGTTCCACTTGGCTGATGTGCTCCTTCAAGGGAGACACACAAAAAGACTTCAAAAGTCATAACAAAGCTCTGTATTTACTCCAAGCAGAAGCTGCTCAGAAGCTTGGAGAGGCAGCGATAGACTTTCACCCCACGTAGAGGAACAGGCAGCGGAGGAAAATATTTTAAGTCCTGACATTCAAAGAGAAAGAAGAAGGGAAAAAAAGCCTCCTCATTCTTATGCATCCTCCTTTGTCTTTGTTTGAGGCAATAATGGCTGACAGAGGGGACAGAAAATTATAAATCTACTCGGAAAGAAAATGGTACACATGGATTTTCATAATGATCTATTTTTCACATACACACTTGGCAAAAGGGGGAAAAAAATCTCTTTACTTTCACTAAAGTCCCATTTTGGAGCTCCCCGCTCAGCGACTCTTAAGACAAATGAAAGCACTTTTTTCCACAGTATAATTTGGATTTGTTATCACATTCTATTACATGAACGCCTGCATGCCTGTGACGCATGCTTAGAGAGAGGAGAGTGGGCAAGAAACAGAGAGAAAAAGGGAGAGGAAGAGTAAGTGAGAGGGGGAAATGGGAAAGTGTACCAACCAGAATGAACTTCATATCCTAAAGCCAAGGCTAGTTCATAAAAAAAAAGGAAAAGTCAATTTATAAGCTTTCATGGAGCGGGTCCTCGGAGGGGAATTCATCTGGCATGAATGGTGATTTCTATGTGGCTCTGCAAAATGACCGTCTGAGAATATGAAAGAGTCTCTCTATAAGCCAGAAACATATCTACATTCACACCAGAGCTCTGTGCATATACAGGTCATTGACCTTCTGTGCACAAGGGTCCATTGTATGTAGAAACAGGAATTCATCACTGGATTTTTGTACAAAAATACACAAATGCCATAAATATGTAACGGCAAAATACATGTAGTCAACATATTATAGAAGTTCATTATGTCAGAATGTAATATTTAGTTTTCTTCCGAAATGCCGAAACTGTTAACAAACAAGGTATGAGAAACAACTGTAGATGCCTTTGTTGTGATTCAGTCATTACATCAAGATGAACTATAGAACGAAATTATGTTCGGGCCACAATAAAACAGGTATAAACACCCTAATGGTAATAACCTTCATTTTGTGTTAGCTTTCTGCTACCATCTATGGTGTTTGTTTTTCAGTTATGTTGTTTGGCTTCCTTATCCATGAAAATATTGGTTTTAATATATTTGCTGTGGTTCTCTGGGCCTTTTCTGTCAGTATACCCCTTGGCTTCAATTGAACCTTCCTCTTGTCAGCTTTCTGCTACCATCTCTTGTGTTGGGGTCAGTTTTGACCTGAGTCTTAAATCAGCTGTAAAACACACTAAATTATTTATCATCCCATTTGTTTCTCATCTCTTGTTTATGTTGTTAGGCTTCATTATCCATGAAAAGGTTGGTTTTGCACTTATGATTTCAGTTTTAACTCTCATTACTGTTCTTATAACCGGGTCAAAATTGACCCTAACAACACAAACACACATAATTTTAAAGGGACAACGAGGAGTTTCTATTCGGTTATAAAAAAAGTCTCACGTTAATGTGGATGAATCTCCGCTACCCACACTTGTTAATGGGCCCATTTTCGATAAATATATCGTTCTGTCTCTATCGTTATTTTGTTATTATTATTGGTGGCGGAAATGCTGGTCGAGCCGACCAGCGTTTTTTACTTTCGGTTTCGCAACGAGTCATGAGAATAACGCAGCTGAATCGCCGTTTATGGTCAGAACTACGACGGTATGTGATCCTCTTTGAACCTCTGACTTTAATTCTTGATGAATTAAAACATGAGTCCGTCTTGCGCCGGTCAAAATAATTTTACGGTGCGCGCGGAGGCTCATAAATGTAGTGTGAAAACGCTTCGCTTTTCCAAAACTCCTCGTTGTCCCTTTAACCAGATCATTTTAGAATTTTGTGAAAACATTTTTTTTGTTTAATTTGGTTTAAATAGAGGTTCCTGACAACGTCAAAAGGCCTTGATGCTATAAACAAATTTATTTGGTACTTTTATGCATTTAAAACCTGAAGACGGGTCACTGGTGACCCGAACACAAGAGAAGGGATAACCAAAAGAAAAGAAAACAGTAGAAAAAAGACGAAAAAAAAAGACATTTGTCTTGTCTGAAAAAATGTAAACATTCTGTTTTCCCTGCCAGCACTTCTATGTGGGGTCCATATGGGCCACACTTAGGCTGCAATTGTGGGCCCCATATATGGCGTGCAGCCAGGATCCATATAGGCCCCTGTGGTACCACGTGGGGCCCACACGATATATCACCGTTACGATATCCTCCGGTACTTGCAATACAAATCTGCTGCTGACATGAGACAAGATATCACCCTCATGTTAAATCTTGATTTGATTTGTCTGAGAATGATGAAAGCTCATATTACCCTCAGACAGACACTGAAATGTGGGACTGTGGGTTTTATTACAGTGTACTCACAGTACTGAGGGATTTTATAACAACAACCAAGCAGACTTTGACAAAGAGAAGAGCATTTGGTAGGTGCAGGGTGAAAAGGTTTACTCGCCCACTTCATCTCTCAGTGGAATGGAGAAAAGATGGGTGTCCTCACTGTGCTCTTGATTCGTTCTTATTTGATTTAGCTTGTCCAGGTGATATTCTCACCTAAACACATCACCACTTTCTCAGACAGAAACAATCATCTCTAGACATCTCTGTGGCCGTTTTCATCTTATTGTGTGGTCCGGGTGATCAAACTAAACCTGTTTTTCTATGAACTCGCCTTTATTGAGAGATATTCAGGTGCAGGTGTGATCTGGTGAAGGTTCGTCCCCGGCTCACACTCAGTCAATATGTTTGTATTATTACTATTTCATAACGTATATCTGACAGATAAATCACTCTGTTGTGATGCTGGAGGAATTTACTCAGCAGTCTGTAAAACTTGTTCACCTGCCTCAGTGGAGCCTGAGGCCTGTCAGCCACCTCTGGGTGGTTAGACATGCATCGACATTTTTATATGTTTTACCTATCAAAGAATCATTACTCCCAAAGTGCTGCTTTTGCACCAATAATATGTGAGAACAATGGCCTGGTTTTGGTTTAAATCTAATGTAAAAATACACTGTATAAAACTATATAAAAACACATTGCAAAACCATTTGAGCCAGACACTGTTGATAAAATCATTTAGAAATGACTTTGCGGTTCAGACAAACACACACACAAAGATAAACCTCAGGTGATAGGGACTGGCGTTTTGGCCCCCGACTAGATAAGTGCTCTTTCTGGACATTTTATTTTCTATGTTTTATGTAGATGAAGTATAGAAATTGTATAATTTTTCATTGGTTAACAGGGAATCCCATGCTCTGTGATGTCTTTTGTATGCTAGGAGTATGAGGCCAGAGTCGTTGCTGCTGCTGCACAAGATTATAATAGTCAACAGCATCACAGGCAGCACACAGCAGAATTCAGTGTAGCCATGTAGTGTTATTAAGATCAGCATAATTCAATATGAAAGATTCTGTTTCCTATTACTCCTAATCATATTTCCGACTCCACATTTTTCGTATCTTCCTCCCTATTAAGATTGTTGTTGTGATGTATTTGTTCTATTTCATATTTGCAAATAAATAAAGTCTAAAAAAAAAAAAGATGAATCTGGGGCCCAGTTGTTCAAAGGTAATCTGATCGGATTTTGGATAATGTATTGGATCAAATCTTGAAAATCAGTAAGTCAAAACTAAAAACATGTTCTGAGATCAGATTAGATCATGTAATCTTTTGGTCATTGCATAAAAATACAAAAACATAAAACAGAACATTTTAAAGCAAATAATTGAGGTAGTGATAATTGAAGTCCAGCTTTTTTACTACAACTCCACAAGAATGGTTTAAACTAAATTCAAATAAACATGATTTATCATTAAGTGTATATACATTTATTGATTTATATTTTGCACCTGATTTTTAAACCGTTAAAGTGATAAAGTAAACAAAATCAACATTTGAGTATTCAACCAATCAAAATGATCTCACCATATACTTTAAAATACTGTATGTTCTTCTCTCTCCCCTGCTGTTGTCTCAGTGATCATTTATCAGTTGCTCCTCAACCAACTGTGTTTCAGTGTGTGACCTTGACCTTGACCTTGACCTTGACCTTGACCTAGGTTGAATTTGGGCTGTCCTGTGTCCTGTGTTTGACTGACCCACCCATCCATCCACTTTCTACTACATCACAGGACTCCTCCATCTGCTCCTGTCATAATTACTATGGCCACTAGATGTCACCTTAAAATCCCTCACTATGGCTCACACATGGCCAGTGATCTTGTTCTTTACTGAAGGACAGTCTGCTGTAAGGAGTTTATTTGAGCAGCTTCCTGCTATTGAGGACTTTGTATCTCATGGTTATTTTGTACAAAACAACCTCCCTTTGAGAAAACGTGTTCCACATTGTGACAGCCTTCAGAGTAAACAACCAAATTATCATCTTAATTATATATCATTCATAAATCCTCTGTTAGGGTTGTCTTGTTGTGAAGCAGTGACCACATAACACAATTAATAATTCACATTTCTTAGCATGCACGTCCAGAGACTCACACACATCTTTCCTGGTAACCCTCACATTGATCTGAAGGCTCCACCCTCCCATCCCCCACCTTCTGTCTCTCACATGCTGAAGTTGAGCTCCTTTAAACTCACTGCCTTTCATTTCCTTTTTCTTTTCACTCCATCTGCCAACCACCTTCTCTCTCTTTCAATTTCAATCAAACACTTAGTTAAAAACCCAGCAAGATGTTTTCTCCATCCTCTCCAAACATTCATTTTACTCTACAGAAATTTCCCCCATTCTTACCTCCCTCTGCTATTATCCAATTTCTCTGCTTCTGTGCTGGTTTTCATTCTATGTTATATTTATATTTCAGGTTTTGAGATAAGTGACTTACAAGGAGTGCAACATCAGAACAAGCTGAAATTCCCACGACAGAGGCGTACGCGGTGAGTGCAAAAGTTCAGGGACGAAAAAGCCTCTGTGATATTTCTACAGCCTCAGAATGATGGAGACAGATACAGAGCAAATACAAGAGGAGCTGTATTTTAAAGTGGACCCTGTCAAGAGGGTGGTATCATTCAGCAAATGCAGGAACATGAAGAAAATAAGGAATGAGTTGGAAAACCAGAGTGTTGCTCTTAAAGCTCCTTAAACCGTTATTATCAGGGGATGCTTGTGTGATTTTAAAATCTGACTCATGCAGCTATAGTCAGAGCTTTATGTCCACTCAGATTCAAGTTATAAAAAGTCAATTTTATCCAGTCATGAGATGTGATGGTATCAAACTTTAGTTTTGTAAAGGCAGACATGTTGTTTCTCCACCAACAGTTTCCAGATTATTGAACTTTTACTGCACAGTGTCACAGTTCCAGTGGAGCAGAGGTGCATACACTAAGCTGGAGTTACTGTAAATGGACCTTCACAAGACTAGTTCATCCTCAGCAGCAATTTCCAAATACCTGAGGATTCCACATTCTAGAATTCCCAACAGGCCATTTTGGAATTTCAAAATGGCAACATTGGTTTTTGGATTCCACAAGGTCTGCAGATTCCAAAAATGTATAGGACAACAAACCCCCCCCCCAAAAAAAAATCCCACAAAAGTACATTTTTGTACACAGTGAACCTGACTAGTATTCAGGTAGTAGTATGTATTGTTTTAAAACACATTTTCTTTTGTTGAACCTGACCAAGCAGTAATTATCACATGTAGGTGTCAACATTCAATCAATCAGACAGCCCCAATGCATACTCCAGCCCCTCACACAATGAATAGCAATAATGACCATGAAAGTACAAAAACAACAACAACAAAAGCAATAAGAATAAGACAATAACAACAAAAGCTGAGGAAACACGATCACAAATCTCATACATTTGCACAGAGGAAACACTGAAGACAGGAAAGCAAAGATAAGGTATGAAATAAATCATACTAAAACAGAGGTAAACCAGAAATAAAGAGGTAAAATAACATGGAAGTGGGGTGGTGCGTGGCGCCGTGGTTAAAGCGGCCGCCCCATGTAGAGGCTACAGTCCTCAGCGCAAGCGTCCCCGGTTGGAATCCCGCGTCGGGCAGACCTTTCCTGCATGTCATTCCCCCTCTCTCTGCCTCCCCCTTCCCTGTCTATCTCACTATGTGCTATCCAATAAAGGCAAAAAGGCCAAAAAATATACTTTAGAAAAAAAAAAATAATAATAACATGGAAGTAATACAGTTGTCTCCCAAGCGGTTTATTCAATCATGTTTTACCATTGCAGCTGTTGCTCTTGGGCCTCTCATTTTCTCTACCTGGGGGCTGAACCAGAGCAGCTGCCATACAGTATGGTGGTGGCAGCTATACCTGTTGAAGCAGGTCCATACCATGGGATTATTTTGTTTATGATTTATGACTGCTTCATGTGTTGAAGAATGCTTATGAATGACGTATGGAAATTATATGAATTTTGTTGTGGGTTCATTGTGGGGCCTGTTTAGAAGTACGTGGTGAAGTGGAATGAGGATCAGGAGCAGAAAGGTTGGTGTTATTTTTTCTTTGCAACCGTCTGTAAAATGGAGTAGCCTATGCTTACAGTAATTCCTCCACTCTTCTGGGCTGTATGAGAGGATTTGTTTAGTGTCTTGTTATGACCTGTGGAGGGCAGCATTACGCCGGATGGCGTAGGCCCTACTACAGCCTGCTGGAAATCCAGAAGAAGAAGGAGAAGAGCTCGAGGGAGAGTGAGTGATACCATTGTCTGCATGTTGTGGATGTGATTTTTGTGTTGATTTTGCTTCTCAGTTACACATTTTTTTTGTTTCTGTAAATAAATGCACGGCTCAAAGGCCATTTGTGACTCCAGCCATCATCTTTTCATCCAAAAACCCACGTTTGTGTAACACACACTTAAAGTCCGCCTCCCGCGACCCTTTTTGGTTATTTTAAAACATTCTCTGTGGTCTTTAAATTGTGATTATGAAGTTTTTAGCCAAAATCACAAAACCTGTGCCATTTCCTAGGGCTCTTCTTCTGCACAGCACCAGCAGCTCATTAGGATTCGATCCCAGACTGGAATGAAGTCTTTGCTCACAATGCAAGCTGCTCTATCAGGTGAGCTATATCTGTTATATCTTGACAGCTACACCGAGCTGTCAAGCCTTTCACCTCTGAGCCAGATGCAGAGTGGGGCGGGAGCTTGTAGCACTAGTGCCCTCCCCTGGGGTTGTGACACATCAACTCCAGTCTCCTTGAAACTGCCAGTTTGCGTCTGCCATTGGTTCACAGCAATTTGAAGGCAGAAAAACTCAGAAATTAAATTTTGCACTTCCTTTTCTGCTGATATGTCCTCTAACATAAGAAAAATGCCACAGGAACATGTGAAAAGCTCACATTCACCTTAGACAATTTTGAGTCATCAACCCAGAGAGGCTCAACATTTTTTTTGCCGAGGGGCAACAGTGCAAACCACTCCACCACCATGCCACCTCCACTAAAATATATAAATAATTATTTTTAAGTGGTCTAAGAAAAAGTGGGTTTTGAGTTTGCTTGTTAAAATCTAAACCTTCTGTGCCGCCCTCTGGTCTACTGGGAGGCTCCTCCACAGATGTGGACCACAGTAATAAAAGATGCCTCACCATGGGTTTCAGTCTGACTTTTGGTATTAATAAAGTCCACAACCAAGAAGACCTGAGGGCTCTACAGGGTTCATAGGCTAAAAGCAAATCAGACTTTAAAAACCAACAAAAGAATCTTAAAATCAATTCTTAAGCAGACAGGGAGTCAGTGCAGTCAGTAATTTCATCTCTATTTCTGGTCAAAGTCAACACATCGCACCACTCAGGCAGGTGACGTGCTCTGTTAGAGAGGAACTTACTTTGTGCAAATCCTATGTGGCCTGAACCCATTTATTGAATCAGTCGCTCCTTCTGCAAAAGCTAAAACTTTTTTCTTTTCTTAAGTTGCACATGTGATCTCAACTTTTTGCGAAACAAAAAAAAAAACTAAACCTATTTTGTCAAAACCACATTGTGCACTGATTCATAAAAGAAGTTAAACAAAATTACAGTAAAGTTGTCACAGTCTAAACACAACTCAGAACTGTTTATACTTATTTGCTAATGAATACATGAAATCAAAGAAAGGCAAAGTGTTCAGGTTATAATGAGGGCTGGCGTTTGAACAAAACAGTGGAAAATATTAATAAGAGGAGTAGAATAGAAGGGGAGGGGAAGGGGGAGGAGGAGAAAGACCCAGAACTGTCATTTCAGGTGAAACCTGTGGGAAAGCAACACTGCTGTTCAAGTTAATTGGGAAGAACAGAGCTGTGGCACTGGGCTCCACAGTGTGATATGCTTTTCACCGGCCTTTTGTCACACTCTGGTTTTAATGTTTGTAAGATCTAAATTCACATTGGTTAATCTTATTAAGGATGCAATACTAGGAACATAATAAGTCATCTATTGTTATGTTGTTTATTTATTGTCTTAGCCTACTGCATTTTTTCATTTAAGCATGTATCTTTATTGTTTTTCATTATTCATTCATGTATTTCCCTTTCCTTCTAATATTCACTGTATAATCACTGATTTTATTTGTAATAAATTTGGTTTTTGATTATGTTCTTCTTGGGTGAGGTTTTCAAATAAGCCCTTTCGGGTTTCTGACTTCTCCCTCACACATCTCAATCATAATAATTGTTTATATTATTTTAAATGATATGTTTGTGCAAAATTAAAAAAAAAAAAATGTTTTCTACAATTAATCCATTAGAATTTAAGGATGCAATTTTACAGGTAAGTTGTTGTTTTTTTACACCAGCACTATATTTTGATTAGTGTATTAAATAAATGCCAATGTATATGACTGCACACCTCAACAGTCATAAACATATCACATCACAGACTTTGTTGTGAACGGAGAGTGTTGTCCTCCTGAAGCTTCTGTCCATCAGACAGGCCACCGTCCCCCACAGGAAACACTTTGTGGACATAGTTTACTAGTCTGATAGTCATTAGCACCGATGCTGTCAAACCAAGAGTTTGAATTTTCCCACTCTCGTCTGTGATCAAACAGGTGGGATGATGGATGATGCTGCCTTCAAGACACTCGGGAAATACAGGACAAATCCTGTCCCATATTGATTCAAAACAGGACACGCTATTTAATCTTTAATCTCATCCCTCAAGGGACGGGTGGGGACACAGACACAGACCACAGACTGTAGACAGGCTCGCATGACGTGATTCATTGTGCATTCATGTGTTCACTGTGTTGACTTTTAATTACATGCTGGTGTCAGGTGGATTTACCTTCTAATATATATATCATTCACAGCCTGATTTATACAACATTGTATTCCTAAAATCATGGAGACATTTGATTTTTTTTTTTTTTTTTAGGGCTGGTGACAGTATTTGATAATTTACAGAGTGATAAAAAAAAGAGATATCCAAAATCCCCAAATCCAAAAAAAGTGTTTTGAAAGTAGGGACATTACAGACGAGCACTATGGAGGTATTTGGATGGTTTTTGGTGTGTCTTTGTTTTATATACATATATTTTTAGGGGCTTTTCCGCCTTTAATGTACAGGACAGTTGAGAGAGACAGGAAATGGGAGGCAGAGAGAGGGGGAATGACATGCAGGATAGGGCCGCTCGGCGCAGGACTCGAACCGGGGTCGCCTGCAGAGGACTATAGCCTCAACACATGGGGCGGGTGCTCTACCAACTGAGCTAAATGAGTGTGTGTCTTTTTGGACGAAGAAAATTGAGTCCCGTTCACAACCGTCATATGGACATGCAGTGCTGCACGGAGCCCCGCTGTAACTCAGAGAAGGCACGGAGGACTCTGAAACTTCTCTCAGCCCTTAGTCGAGTAGATAATGAGTGAAATTTGAATTTTGGGTGAACTATCCCTTTAACACAGATGTCGTACAGATCATGCTATTTGACACTTAATCGTAGCATCAGGCTACGATCAGAAATGTTCAGATCAAACTTCCCATGTTACTTCCTCAAACGGCCTTAGTGTATCAGCTGTTTGATTGATCAGGGGTAATTCTCCCACACTTAAACACATTTCACTCCTCTCCAGGAGGCAGAGGCCTGTGCTCATTTTTGCTCATAGTCACTCAGGCATGTGAAAGACTGGCTCCCAGCAGGTAGGCTATCTACTGACTGAATCAGCTGTAGTGCTGCCATTTTTCATCTGCTGTTCAACAGCCCTGAGCTTCTCTGTGACCTTTGTGCTGTGATAGGGGGGGGCTCAACAAGGACACGGACACACTGCATTTTCACCAGTACCCGCATCACTTTCAGACTGTCCTTTACCACTAAATGGGCAAAACAGAAATGATGCCTCCACCCGGCCTTGTGCATTACAGGACCCTTTGCCTGTTACATGTGCCAACCCCCTCTCAGTTATGTCTATTACGTAATTCATCTATGTTCTAAGATATCATCTGCTGTATAGATCCCAAGGGTTTCCAAAACACCTTCCCTAATTTCGTAGCTTTGAATAACAGGGGATTTTGCAGTTAAATGTTAAATGCACACTTTGACACTGTTTCCATATGAATCTGAATAATGAATTTCCCTTTGGGGATATAGTATAAAAGCCATTCTTTATTTTACTCGCATTCTTGTTATTCTCATATCATTAATAACTACATCACTTTGAGCATTTTACACAGTTGCCATTACTTTGCCTTTGCACTTCTCAGACATTTTACAAGATGAGTGTATATTTATATTTGAGTGTATATTTTAGGTCAAGGGATCATCCTCTTTAAAAACAACAGTGGATGAGTTGTGGCAAAAAGTGCTAGTAACCTGCCATGCTCAAGAGCGCTCAAGAGAGTCTCGACTAACAGAGGGAGAGCTCTGCCTTTTGCTTCAATTCCCTCTTCACCACTGCACTGTGGTATGGGGTCGACTTTAGACAAGGCAAGTGTATTTGTATAGCCCATTTTTTACAGTTTGTCTCAAAGGTCTTTACACAGCATCATAAACAACAACATGACCTTAGACCTTCACATCCACTGAGGAAAAACACCTAAGAAAAAAAAACCTCAGGGTGAGCAACAGAGAAGGACACGCAGATGTGCAGTAGATGCTGTGTGGTCTTTCTATTTGACATTATTTCTTCTACTGAAGTTTGGATGCTAACTCATTAGCCTTGGTCTTTTTCTAATAGTGACATGCAGTATCCTCTAGCTGTGAGGATGTAGCTCTGCTCAGAGGTGAAACCCTAACCCTATATCTATGTTTAAGTTTACTTTATTTATATAGCACCTTAAAAGCAAAGAGCATTTGCACCAAAGTGCTTCAAAATGATTAAATCCCAGGGTTTAGCTTTTCTAATGGCTTCTGGCAAGTTGTTCCAGAGTCGAGGGGCTGCAGCAGAGAAGGCCCGGCCCCCTGACGAGGCACAGCCAACATGCCACGATCTGAGGATCTGAGGGTATATAGTATATACTATATATATATATATATATATATATATATATATACATATATATATATATATACATATATATATATATATATATATATATATATATATATATATATATATATATATATATATATATATATATATATATATATATATATATATATATGCACCAATTCTATAGAGTTGGTTGAATGAACTATGGTTTCTCTAACTGCTCTGTCTTTTTACCGTAATGAAACACATTGTGTATAACCCCTGGTGTTACAACAGACAGCTGAGTCACTCAGGGAGGCAACTATTCAGAGCCAGATATCAGATAATATCTGGAAAGTATTGGTATATGATAATTGATATTTATCTCTATGTCATCACCATACAGTAGCTCCTGATACCTGTGGTACTTATTCACTCTGAGTCTATTCATAATCTGCAGGTGAATCTCAGGTTAAAAAAAAAAACTGTCACACAAGTTCTGTGAGTGGAGTTTCCTGTGATTATGGAGGATTTCAGGTGCTGTGGAAAGAAATTGAGTGATGAGCGCTGACATTTATCAAATATTTGCAGATGCTTTAACTGGTGAAGCCACAAGCTCAACTTAATTGATTTCACCGTCTGGCTCGCTGCGCTGTGGAGCACAAATGAGTAATCCCTGCCATCCTGTGGAGAGAGAGAGAGAGACTGTGTGCATGTGTGTATGTGACTGAGATGTGCAGATTTAATACTTTGCACTGAATAGTTGAACATTTTATTTTTCTTTCTGTCTGACACAGATACATGGATGTACATGGGCGATTCTAGTTTATTAAAACATAGATGTTATATTTCTTCCCCAGGCAATCATCTCTGTCAGTTATGACGACACTTTGCTCGACAAAGTTGAAATGCTGAAATGGACCAAGTACACCAGACACACAGAGTAACACATAGACATGTATCCAGATTATGTAAACCACTTTAGTTGTCATTCAGACCATACAACACAACAAGTATACAGTAGGGAAGAGGGGACAGCAGGTAAAATGGCAGTACATATAGATACAGTTAAAGCATACTCTCTACTTCTGGATTCTCTCTATCTATCTGGCCTGTCTAGCCTCTACCTGGTCTTTTTACTGAACTTAACCAACTCCTTTCATCATTGCCTAAAAAAAATACACTATAAAAGGAATTGTTGGAAAGGTAGGGTGTTTTAAAAAAAGAAGGAAAAAAAACTGTCATTCCGAACAGGAGGCAAGAATTGTCTGACTGCTGGGATGTCGGAATGGCGGTTGCCCCCCCTGTCAGGGCTATGTGTCAGTTACATTGTGTTTGCTGTGTTCAGTCCATATCATGCAGATCTCATGATCTCAGAATCATTCTTCAGGCTGAAATTGATGGTCAGGAGAGAGTGTCTTGTGTATTCTGAGAGGACTGTGGGACTAAGTGCATCTTTACATAATCTTTTAACTAATGTCAGAAATACAAATAATGATGTCAAGATGATCTACACCACTCCCCTCAGCCCGCGGCCTCAACGTCTGGCCTCGTGAGAAAAAATGCATAAGGGATGTAGGAAATGTTTCAGCAAAAAAGCACCATGCAAAGTAAGTCAATATATGGCTGAGGTAAAGGTGTTGTAAAGAGTAAAACTGCTTGATTGAACATCCCAGTGTCAACCAAAACAATTCATACAGCCTGCAGATACACTCAGTGCTGTGTACGAAAGGAACCTGGAGCTGGACAACGTAAACAAAGGAGCTGGCAATTAAAAAACTCAAATTAGAAATTGAAATTTTGGAATTAGAGAAAGAGCATTCTAGTTAATGGTACATTTAAAATGGATTGATAACATGACTTTATGTACTTATGACTTGTTCCGTATTTTCCTTCCCAGCAAATGCAGACATTGCAATAAAAACTGATATACAATGGTGAATGGGTGAATGGTTCTTTATTTGGTCTTTCCATACACACCGCTGGTTAGCTGAAATATTGGGCAGTTATGGCCTGCCGGATGGTCCACTGTCACTGGATCGACAGTGTCTGCTGCCACTGGATGGCACATGAGGGGCTCTTTCCTTTGCAGCATCACACATTCAATGATGGTCTCACATGCTCGCTCAGGACGCACGCTCAGGCCACGCAGGCAGCTGAACCTTACCATGATGACCCCAAAAGTCATTTCTATCCTTACCCTGCATTTACCCAGAGCCGCATCAAAGTAACTCTGAGGTGGTGCGTCAGGGTCAGGATAGGGGGTCATCAAGTGCTGGATGCAGGGATACATTCTGTCTCCCACAAGCAGTCCGTCAAAGAGCCCTAATGAAGAGATAAATGCTTTGTCATTCTCAACAATTAAAGGAGTGAAAAATGAATATTTTTGCCTACCTTGCTCTAACTGGTGACCCAGTAATGACTCAAGGAAAGTTCTGAAGTCATGCACAGAACCGGGCCGTCTTGCCTCTGCACTTGTGACCATCAGCTGATGGTATAAAATTGGAAACAAAAATACAAAAGACATACATATACGAAAATCATAAATAAATCTACAACTTGTCCCACTTACTTAATTGGTCCTTGATGCCTTGGTAAATAAAAATAAAAAGTACTTATTGTAACTGATCAATAGCTTCACATACAGATATGTACAAAGTTTTCCTTGTTGTTCTTACTTTTGCTTTGGTGAAGTAAAACAATCCCCTTATATTATATTTTTATTCCCTCTGACAAAACACGCTCTGAATGTTTCCTGGTAACTGAATATTTTTTGCTTTGAACATTATTTTTGCTGTTGAAGTTCATTTTGATCCCTAACTTTTAGTATGCTTTGTAAAAACAATTGATGTGTGGTCCCTGAAGCCAGCTATGTTAAGGATCCTGATTGCACTTTTCTGTAGTATATATTGTAGTGAACTCCAGTAATTGTTGCCCCAGATCTTACAGTAGTTTGTGAGACTACTGCGCAGTAAAGAGTGTATTAGGAAGTTTTTGTGTAGAATCCACACATGAATCTGTGCATGTTCTCCTTTGTGTGTCAGTTATAATCAACAGTGTTCTGGAGTATAAGCTATCAGTCCTGCTAGTGTCAATCACACACGGCTGAGAGGAGAGTGGATTTACAACAGGAAGGGGGGGGCAGGTGGTGGGGGGCAACAAACCAATGAGACAGAGAGGAAGAAATGGAGCTTAGGAGAGACACCGGCCTCATGCAAGTCAAACTAATAGGCTCTTCTGTGCCACAGTTGTTTGACTTACTATAAAAGCGCTGGCAATTGAACTCACGGCATCATACATTACATGCAAAGTGTGCTCTCTGCCACTGAGCTACATCCCCCTGTAGATGCCATCAACTTTCAGTCAGCGCTGTGGGTGTGAGGGCCTGCAACACTTCAACTTACTTTATCTCAGGGTGCTTGTGGATGCATAATGGTACAATATATCCCACACCATTATATAAGAGGGGCACTATCACCTTCAAGCACAACCTGGGACTGGAATGATGTCACTGTGTGCACTTTGCTGTTTAATGTTTTTATACTATTCTGACTATGCTATACTGTATTGATTGTTTTTATCTTTACTTTTTATGGCGACCTTCAGTGTCCTGAAAGGCACCTATAAATGAGATTTATATAAAATTGTATTATTATCTTAAAGTTAGCTACCCATAGAAAATGACACTTCTGAATTGTTGCAAAAATAAAGGGAGAAAAGGAACCAGCAATACATTTTTGGCTGGACACAGAAGTCCAAAAAAGAGACCTGTTGGAGATTGAGGGTGTCAAGTTTTGTGTCCACATGCATTAGGCAACAGTTACACATCTTGGTAATTTCAAGAATGTCTGAAAATGTCCGAGAGAGGTCCTCTGTGATGACACTGCTCAGATTCCCTGTTATAGTTCTTTCAGAATATGCTCACCAACACTAGAGTTTTCATTTCAGATAGCAACTGTAAAACAGTTTGGTTTTTCTTGTGAATAACCACCTTATAGGTCATAGTTTTGGGTTCTTCAGAATTATTTTCACCTCCAGGAAACCTGGTGCTTCCTTTTGATTCTTTAGTCTGGTCCTCAATAAAAGAGAATAAGAAGACTAAAGATCAGGGTTGCTTACATTTCATTTTGGCTCTTTTCATTCATCATAGTGTGGGGGGGAAATTGTAGCCTATGTAATCTGGTCTGTATTAGGGTTCTTTACGCAATCAGTTAAAACACAATTCATGAGTCATATACATTATGCCACTAGACAGGTAACAGAGGGCTGGTTTTCACTTCCTAAGCCAAACACTAATTTTCTGAAGTGTGCAGTAGAATATAGATTAATCCGGTGCATATTCTCATTTGCCCAGGTCATAGTATTTCAAAGGAGGTTAAATGTAAAGCAACTGGACTTAGTTATTTGTCTAGGAAGACGTTTCACCTCTCATCCAAGAGGCTTCATCAGTTCATGTACGCAACTGACCAGGCTGGGACTGGTCCAGTCCAGTTGCTTTACATTTAACCTCCTTTGAAAAAAAAAAATATAGATTAATGAAAAAACATGGAATCCTACACCATTGCCATGACTAAATTGACACAGAAATCAATATTTAAAAAGCAAATATAGAAACACCTTGGAATATCATATTTGTCGGATACATGTGTGCACACACACTTAATGTACAGGATTGTGTATTTTGATCATATTTTTATGGCCTACATGACCTCATTGCTGTACACCGGCATGCTTAATGTTTAATGTATGTTTTTGTTGTTTTGTCTTGCTTCAACTCCAATTTTGAAATGTATGTTTTAAATGTATTGTGGTAATGTGGAGCCCAGTAAAACTAACAGTGCTTTAGGTGTCAGTCCAGCCTTGGAGAAGCACAGGGCCACAGCACAACACACACAATGTTCATTGCTGAGGACAAGAGGACATCAATCCTGGTGTCAGGGAATAGTCCATGTGCCTGAATGGCAATGAGGATCATAGAGCTACTGTCATAATCTGTTCATTTCAGTGAATGACGTAAAAGAGGCTCCATCAGATTCTAAAGGACAAGTGGCTCTAAGAGGTTTCTGCAGGCTGTTTTTTTTTTCCAATTCTTTGCATAGGCCATGAGTTCACTTTCTATGAGAGCTGTGTAGATCAGGATTGATTATTTAGTAGAATTAGTAATATTATTCACTGAGTCACTGTGACCATCACATAGTTACGAGGAGCAGGGTGACATCAACATTACACAGGAAGAGAGAGGTGAAGAGATTGAACATATTAACTATATTCTATCTTTTCTCATAGAGGGTAAAGCAATCTCAACTCGGAGAGCTTTTAATGGACCTTGTCATGCATTTCAAGTGTTGAAGAAGGTATTGTACAGAGGTTTACAGATGTGACCTGTACTGTAAGGGTTTTTTTTTGTTTTTTTTTTAAAACTGATTATTAAGCCTCAGTGATTCATGCATAGCTGCTTACTGCAGTGCTTGGCAGTCATCAGGTGCTCATGTGGTGCCAGTCATTTCAGTAAAATCCAAAACCAGGACTGAGTGTCCGTGAGGCTACACCAACATGCTGCTCTCACGGATGCAGTTTCCAAAATGTGATTGTTTCTGACTTTGCAAGGGGCTTAGTGAACGACAGCAATACGAGGGATCCAGTGAGACTTCCCCCCCGAGTACAGATCAAAGGCAGCAAAAGAACAGCATGAAATCCATTTGCCCCGTTTAAACACTGAGAATAGTCGATCCTGATACCAATGCATAATGCCCTGTATGACACATTCAACCAGTACACATACAAAAGGATGAGAGGGACATGCTGCGGAGGGCTGGCCTGGTTCCACAACTGTGTGGCTGGATAAATTCCCTTTTCTTCCCCACAGAGGCAGAGAAAAGTGTTTCTTGAAAATTGAATCTCTCCATCCAGTCACATGTTCCTGATGATATGGTGAGAGTATTCATCACCATAATATGACAGTTAATAAGAAGTATAAATTAACCCACTGTAATGCTATTGTCATGTCATAGGCCAGTTAAGTGGCTCCCCAATTCATCAGTTTGTAAGGTGCACAGCACAGGGAGACTAAAGCCCTTTTCCACATAGGATGCAGTGTTTCCCATTCGCGCCGCGGGGTATAGCGCAAGAAAGCACCAGGACTTCCCTGGCGCAGCAGTCATGTGTCTGTTGCTGGGTGACCGAAACAGCATCAAGAAATGGTTCTTTACTGTAACCCACTAGTTACTATAGAGTTTGGACCAGAGACAAGGTTTGTAGAGGAGGGATTAAAGAGGAAGTGACAGACACAATAAATTAATGGAGCCACGACATATGCTGGAAATAAGTTGACTGTATTAAACTGTATGAAAATAAAAATGAAATAAAATAAATTTCAGTAGGCTCGTTGGTCTAGGGGTATGATTCTCGCTTTGGGTGCGAGAGGTCCCGGGTTCAAATCCCGGACGAGCCCTTTAGTCATAGACAATGTCTTCACGTGCCACTGGTGAAAACCCAAACCAATCCAAAAGTGACAAAGACCGACACATAGTGTATGAGAGGTCCTGGTTTCAAATCCTGGACAAGCCCTTGGTTACATATGATCCAAACATGTTAATTGAAAAAGACCTCACATACAACTCGGTCTCCCCGTGAAAACTTCATAGCTGATCCCAAGAGACAGAACATCCAAATTTTGGGGAATAAAATGGGCTTGTAGGAGGATCGTTGGTCTAGGGGTATGATTCTCGCTTTGGGTGCGAGAGGTCCCGGGTTCAAATCCCGGACGAGCCCTTTAGTCATAGACAATGTCTTCACGTGCCACTGGTGAAAACCCAAACCAATCCAAAAGTGACAAAGACCGACACATAGTGTATGAGAGGTCCTGGTTTCAAATCCTGGACAAGCCCTTGGTTACATATGATCCAAACATGTTAATTGAAAAAGACCTCACATACAACTCGGTCTCCCCGTGAAAACTTCATAGCTGATCCCAAGAGACAGAACATCCAAATTTTGGGGAATAAAATGGGCTTGTAGGAGGATCGTTGGTCTAGGGGTATGATTCTCGCTTTGGGTGCGAGAGGTCCCTGGTTCAAATCCCGGACGAGCCCTTTAGTCATAGACAATGTCTTCACGTGCCACTGGTGAAAACCTAAACCAATCCAAAAGTGACAAAGACCGACACAGAGGGTATGAGAGGTCCTGGTTTCAAATCCTGGACGAGCCCTTGGTTACATATGATCCAAACATGTTAATTGAAAAAGCCCTCACATACAATTCATTGTCCATGTGAAAACTTCATTGTTGAGCCCAAGAGACAGAACTTCCAGATTTTGGGGAATAAATTTGGCTAGTAGGTGGCTCTTTTGTCTAGGGGTATGATTCTCGCATCGGGTGCGAGAGGTCCCACGTTCAAATCCCGGACGAGCCCTTTAGTCAGAGACAATGTCTCCATGTGATACTGGACGAGCTCTTGGTTACATATGATCCAAACATGTTGATTGAAAAAGCCCTCACAAACAACTCGGTGTCCATGTGAAAACTTCATAGCTGATCCCAAGAGACAGAACATCCAAATTTTGGGGTATAAATAGGGCTTGTAGGAGGCTCGTTGGTCTAGGGGTATGATTCTCGCTTTGGGTGCGAGAGGTCCCGGATTCAAATCCCGGACGAGCCCTTTAGTCATTGACAATGTCTTCACGTGATACTGGACGACCTCTTGGTTACATATGGTCCAAATATGTTAATTGAAAAATAACTCACAATTGAAAAAGACCTCACATACAACTCGGTCTCCCTGTGAAAACTTCATTGTTGAGCCCAAGAGACAGAACTTCCAAATTTTGGGGAATAAATTTGGATCGTAGGTGGCTCGTTGGTCTAGGGGTAT